>NC_143254.1:133107340-133417567 GCF_984573655.1 Nuphar pumila | reverse complement strand
TCAAGTGTCATTGGTTTGATCCAACTGCAACAAGACTCGACAAAGCTTCAGGCATTGTGGAGGTGAATCATAAATCCAGGTTTGGAACATATGAATCATTCATATTAGCCTCGCAAGCTCAACAAGTTTATTATACTTCATATTCGAGTATAAAAAAGTCAGATAAAAATGAATGGTGGGCAGTTTGCAAGGTAAAATCCAAACTATACCCCGAGTATGATCAGTTACAAGAAGATGAGTTAGCTGAAGACAGTGATTACTATCAATCAGATGATGTCTGTGACTTCGCTTATGGTCACGATGTTGCGCATGATATGCATGTCATATCTCCATTGGCCGATGAAACATTCATAGAGGAATGTGATCCAAATGATGTACCAAGTGGATAAGCAAACAATGAAGAAGAAGAAGAAAGTCAAACTAGTGACGAGGAAGAATTCTCAAGCTAGTGAGCAAAATCTTATACTACAAACCTCTATTTAAATGCATTGTAATACTTGATGTGAGTTGTATTGCAATACTTGGTGTGAATGATTAAAAATTTTATTTGAATGTATATTAATACTTGATACGAATGATTCGAATGCATTGTAATACTTGATGTGAATGATTTCAATTATCTGAATGTATTATAATTTATGCAATTAACGAATGATTTGAATTAGTGCAATACTTGATGTGAATGATTTGAATTATTTGAATGCATTGCAATGCTTGATGTGAATGACTTGAATGCATTGTAATACTTGATGTAAATTATTTGAATCTATTGTATGACATATGTTATTTGTTAGAATATGGTTCATGGAGGTTATAGTGGTCGCTCATCCAGTAGTAGCCAGGCTCAGCCTTCATCTTCACGGGCTCCTGTGATAGGTATATCATATAACTAATTGGATGCTTGATTAGTTCAAATGCGCATTCTGAGAATTTCTAATGTATTTTTTTACAGATGATGTTGCGCCTGTACACGACCCACCTACACCAGTTGATCGCACAAGTCAACAGCCAACACAGGAAACAGGGTCTTCTCAGGCTGGCACAAGAAGACTCATTCGAATAGTGTATATCGATAATCGACCGTAAGTATTTTGTTTTCAATTATTGCATATCTTTTAAATATTTTATATTGATATTTACTGTGTAACAATTCATGTGCAGCACGAGGTTTGAGCCACAAGAAGTAGTACAGGAGATTAGAAATTCACTTCTTCAACATCTACCAAGATCAGTTGCTCAATGGAAAGAGTACCCAAAGGAGGTGTTAGACAAGTTGTGGTCCTCATTCATGGTATACAGTTGTTCCTCATAGTTAATGTGTTTCATATTTAATTTATTTAAGCAATGTCTACTAACTTTCTGAAAATATTTGTAAGCTTCGAATCGCTTCGCAACTACGGTGGAAGAAAATGATGCAAGGAAGGTGTGGCAGAAGGTGGCTGTCAATCGATTTGCAGACATGTTGCACACTATGAAGACTGCAGCAAAAAAAGCATCTGGCGTAGTAGATGATCCATTACTGTGGAAGGGCCATGGTCCTATTACTATCATAAGAGATTACTGGGATGAAATGTGCGATAAGTGGACGGGAGATGCATTTAGAAATCGCTCTGCGAAGGCTGCACAAAATCGATCGAAGATGCCCGAAGCCCATCTACACACAGGTGGATCTAAGACATTTGGGAGTCACCAAAAGAAAATAGTAACTCATCAATATATAATATTAATTTTATAAGTATTGTTGCAAACTTGTGTACTAAATCTTTTGTCATTTAACTTCGCAGGAAGCAGAAAAAGGAGACAGTGTACCATATAAGGATGTGTTTATAGAAACACATAAACGGAAGACCACGGGAGTCTTCGTATCAGAGAAGGCGAGAACGACAACGGTATGTATTAATTCTATTAATAATCATTGCAATATATATGCAAGTTATCATAATGTTATCATTAATTATTAATGAATACTTTAAACATTATTTTGTAGGAGGCATATGAGCAGCAGATGGTAGAGCGATATGGCGATGACGCTACTCAGCATCCATCATTTGATCCTACAGCAAGGGTGACTGCAGCAGGTGAACCCAAAAAAGGTCGCGTGTTCGGGTTTGGGAGTAAAAAAGGTCACCAGTTATTGGTTCTTTCAGTTACGGCTCACCGACTTCTTGCGCCGACATAAGCTCCAAGCAGCCGACTATTCTTTCCGGTGATGATGTACGCGAGATCATTAATGAATCACTGAATAACTACTTCCAATACACCGTCGCCCCCTTTCTCCGAAATGAGATCAAGGCCGTTGTTCAGGATAGGGGATCTTCGATTCCAGGTCCCTCTCAGGTATAATCACATATTCAGTTTTTTGTCTGCCTTAGAACACATATGAGCATAATCGATTCACATATTCAGTTTTTTGACTGCCTAAGAACACATATGAGCATGTTATAATCACATATTCAGTTTTTTGACTGTCTTAGAGCACATATGAGCATGCTATAATAACATATAGAGTTTTTTTATTGCATTAGAGCACATATGAGCATGCTATAATCACATATAAAGTTTTTTTGCCTGCCTAAGAACACATATGAGCATCATAGAATCACATATAAAGTTTTTTTGACTGCATTAGAACATATATGAGCATGCTATAATCACATATTCAGTTTTTTGACTGCCTAAGAACACATATGAGCATATTATAATTACATATTCAGTTTTTTGACTGCCTTAGCACACATATGAGCATGCTATAATAACATATAGAGTTTTTTTACTGCCTTAGAACACATATGAACATGCTATATATCATTTATGATAGAATCACATATAAAAATTTTTGCTTTGCCTGCCTTAGAGCACATATGAGCATGCTATATTCACATATTCAATTTTTTGACTGCCTTAGCACACATACGAGCATGATCGAATCACATATATAGTTTTTTGCCTGCCTTAAAGCACATCTGAGCATGGTAGAATCACATATAGAGTTTTTCTAGATGCCTTAGAACACATATGAACATGCTATAATCACATATTCAATTTTTTGACTGCCTTAGCACACATATGAGCATGATAGAATCATATATATATATATATATATATATATATATATATATATATATATATATATATATATATAACTTTTTGTTTGCCTTAGAGCACATATGAGCATGATAGAATCACATATAAAGTTTTTTTAACTGCACTAGAACACATATGAGCATGCTCGAATCACATATTCAGTTTTTTGCCTGCCTAAGAACACATATGAGCATGTTATAATCACATATTCAGTTTTTTGACTGCCTTAGAGCACATATGAGCATGCTATAATAACATATAGAGTTTTTTTATTGCATTAGAGCACATATGAGCATGCTATAATCACATATAAAGTTTTTTTGCCTGCCTAAGAACACATATGAGCATGATAGAATCACATATAAAGTTTTTTTGACTGCATTAGAACACATATGAGCATGCTATAATCACATATTCAGTTTTTTGACTGCCTAAGAACACATATGAGCATATTATAATCACATATTCAGTTTTTTGACTGCCTTAGCACACATATGAGCATGCTATAATAACATATAGAGTTTTTTTACTGCCTTAGAACACATATGAACATGTTATATATCATTTATGATAGAATCACATATAAATTTTTTTGCTTTGCCTGCCTTAGAGCACATATGAGCATGCTATATTCACATATTCAATTTTTTGACTGCCTTAGCACACATACGAGCATGATCGAATCACATATATAGTTTTTTGCATGCCTTAAAGCACATATGAGCATGGTAGAATCACATATAGAGTTTTTCTAGATGCCTTAGAACACATATGAACATGCTATAATCACATATTCAATTTTTTGACTGCCTTAGTACACATATGAGCATGATAGAATCATATATATATATATATATATAACTTTTTGTCTGCCTTAGAGCACATATGAGCATGATAGAATCACATATAGAGTTTTTTTATTGCCTTAGATCACACATGAGCACATGATAGAATCACATATAGTGTGTAATTTATTTCATTATATTTTGTTTATCAATACTGACTGTTCTTTTCTTGTGTAGGCTACTAACGATAATCAGCGTAGTGGAGCTGAAGGGACAGATAAAGACAATGAACAAGAAGACGCACAAAATCTTGGCGATGATTAGAGGACTGTGTTGAAGAAGTTCTATTTTTTTTATTTTTCCTAATTGTAATTGTTGAATTGTAAATAATTAAACTTCTTAATTTTAAGGTGGAACAATTAATTGTTGTAGATTCTTGTTATATGAATTTTTTGTGTGGTTTGTTTTTTATTTACAGGAAATATAAATTGTACAGGAAATAGAAATTATACAGTTCTCGGTATTTAATTTTCAAATAATTTTTTTTTTAATTTTTTTTCGTGTTTGCGACGGATTAGTGACGGAACCATCCGTCGCTATTCATATTAATCTAGCGACGGCATAGCGACGAAAGTAAATCTGTCGCCAAGCCGTGGTCGCCGTTTAGTACCGGCGGATTGGCGACGGAATATAGCGTTCGTTATTCTGTCGCAATTAGCGACGGACCTGGCGACGGAATAATTCTGTCGCCAGTTAGCGTCGAAATATTCGCGACGTAAGCATATTGTCGCCTCGTTGTCGCTAATCCGTCGCTAACCATGTTAGCGACGGATTAGCGACAGAATGTGGTCGTTGCTAATCTACTGCTTTGTTGTAGTGGTTGTCAAGTAGATGCTAGATTTATATAATCCACAAGAAAAGAATTTGGACCCAAGAACTATATTACATGTTATTTTATTGGGTATCCAGAATGGTCAAAAGGGTATAGATTTTATAGTCCATTGAACACCATTAAGATTGTTGAAACTGGCACTGCTAAGTTTATTGAGAATGATAAAAATAGTGGGAGTATGTGTAACATTCCATGTAATGTGGAATTTGAGGAAGTTAGGGATCCTTTACCTACTACCTCTATGACAGATGTGAGGTCTGAACCCATTGATCATGATATGATAGATCAACAGTTAGACCATATCACATTACCTACTGTAGAGGTTGATGTTGATCATGTACCACTGCAAGACAACACGCATGATGATACTGATAATATAGTGCATTCTCCTGCACTTAGAAGGTCTCAGAGGGTTAAGAGACCTGCTATTTCAGATGACTATATTATATTTTTGCAAGAGCGTGATTATGATGTTGGTACTGATAATGATCCATTCTCATTCATAGAAGCCACTAAAAGTGAAAAATCGGATTTATGGTTGAATGTCATGAATAAGGAGATTGAATCCATGCAAAAGAATGAAGTCTGGGAACTTGTTACATTACCTAAGGGATATAAACCAGTTGATTGTAAATGAATTTTCAAGACCAAACATGATCCCAAAGGTAATGTAGAAAGGTACAAGGCCAGACTTGTAGCAAAAAGATCCACTCAAAAGCAAGGCATTGATTATAGAGAAATATTTTCTCCTGTTTCTAGAAAGAATTCATTCAAAATTATTATGGTACTAGTGGCATACTATGATTTAGAGTTACATCAAATGGATATAAAAACAATGTTTTTGAATGGAAATCTAGATGAAGAAGTATACATGGTGCAACTTAAAGGTTTTAAAATAAAAGAAAATGAAAATTTAGTATGCGAATTAAAGAAATCCATATATGGGCTTAAACAGGCTTCTTGTCAGTGGTACTTGAAATTTAATGAAGTCGTTTTGTCCTTTGGGTTTAGTGAGAACATTGTTGATCAATGTATATACCTAAAGGTTAGTGGGAGCAAGTTTATATTTATGATTCTATATGTGGATGATATATTACTTGCTACAAATGATTTGAGTTTCCTAAGTGAGACTAAAAATTTTCTTTCTAATCATTTCGCCATGAAAGATATGAGGAATGCATCATGTGTTATTGGCATTGAAATTCATCGTGATAAAACTAAAAGACTGCTTGGTTTATCTCAAAGAGTCTATATTAATAAGATTTTAAAAATGTTTAATATGTCAAGTTGCTCATCATGTGAAGTGCCAATCTTTAAAGGTCATAAATTTAGTTCCCATCAGTGTCTACAAAATGAGATTGAAAAGCAGAAAATGAAGACTATTCCATATGCTGCCGCCCTTGGGAGCATAATGTATGCTCAAGTCCTCATATTAGTTTTGCTGTGAGATTGCTTGCGAGATATCAAAGCAATCCAGGAATAGAACATTGGAAAGCAGTAAAGAAATTAATGAGATACCTTCAAGGAACTAAAGATTTCAAGCTCACTTATGGCAAAACCGATCACTTGAAAGTGATTGGTTATACAGATGCAGATTTTGCTGGTTGTTTGGATAGTAGGAAATCCACATCAGAGATATGTTTTCTTGTTTGTGGGTGGGGCAGTTTCATGGAAAAGCTCTAAACAACATATTGTGGCTACCTCTACTATGGAAGCCGAATTTATTGGTTGTCATGAAGCATCCTCATATGCATTATGGTTAAAGAAGTTTATCACTGCACTTAAAGTTGTGGATTCCATTTACAAACCATTAAGTTTACATTGTGACAATTCTTCTGCAGTAATTTTCTCCAATTATAGTAAGTCTACTAGTGCTAACAAGCACATTGATATTAAATACCTTTTTGTACAAGAAAGGATTCACAATCATCTTGTATCAATTAGTTTTGTCAGTGGTTCTGACATGATTGTTGACCCCATGACTAAAGCCTTGGCACCTAAAGTCTTCTCAAGACATGTAGTGAGTATGAGTCTTATTTGGTGGGATAATTGATGATGTAATTGATATATTTGAGATCTCATAATGGATGATTGTTTATTTTTTTCTATTTTATTTGTTAACATTCATGTGTGAAATAGAAGATTTTGTCGTATTGACATTAAAGTGAGACTGTTTATATTCTTTATCATATAAGACTTATTTAAGTGAATTTGTTGATAGTATGATGCATGGAAGAGCATATATCATTTGATGTATATAACCGCCATGATCGATATCAATAAGTTTTCTTATTGTAAGTATGAATGTTGAATTGTAAATTCATAATTGTTGGGTATGTTTATTAGAGTGCATTCGAATGAAACTTCTTTTATGATTCAATGTTGTATTTTAGATATACTTACAACTATTTTATTTTATATTATGCCAAGTGGGAGATTGTTAGAATTTTCATTAAGGTGGCATAAAATAAGAAAAAATAATATTGGATCTATTTTCATTTAGACCCAACCTTTGAGAGTATTTTACAATTCAAGTCGGATAAAGAAATGGATTTCCTTTTGGGTCTTGATGGGTAGACCCAATATAAAGAGGAGGAGTCTTAGTCCCTCTGGGCTGTCTAATATTTTTTGAAGAGATCCATCATCATCAAGAATAAGAGAGAGAAAAGACAGCATAGAGAAGGCTTTGTACTCACACGATCTATCGTGGATCGTGATTTTTCTATTGTGTGAATCTTGGTCGTATGAACTGGATTATCGTTTGTCACATACAAGGCAACATATTGTAATCATCGACATGGATTCAGGTACGCTTCCGCTGCCCGAAATCTAACGGTTTGCAGTTGGTTAATTTGATGCAGATAAACTCTTAGAAGATAAAAACCGGTGTTATTGCTCCAAAATGTTTTCTGCAAAGAGTGAAGAAACAAAATTAGCTTGTTTATAGTTATATGCATCAAGTATTGTGGTCCTCGTACTTTTTGTTCATCCCTTCTGAAAGGTAACCCAACTTTGTTTTTTTTTTAGGTATCCTTACCAATGAAACAAGGTGCCTGCGGTGTGAAACAGTAACAACAAGGGATGAGACATTTTTAGATTTGAGCCTTGACATTGAATAGAACAGTTCTATTACCAGTTGTCTCAAAATTTTTGGTTTACTCATACATTGAATGTTGAGGATAAATTCTTCTGTGATAAAGGTTGCACGTTTAGTGTTTACATCCTTATCTTGATCTTTCCTCTCAATCAACAAATGTAATTGTATTGCATGATCTTTAGTTGGTGGGAGGCTTATGTAACTCAATTTGCTTATTTGTTGGTAGCTAAAAATTTGTCATTTGCTGTGAAATATAGCCAATTTAAAGTTGTTTCATGTCTTTGAGCCCTTTGTCAAACCTGCCTCCATTTGTTTACATCTTTTGGCTTTTTCTTTTAGCTTTTCTTTATTGATTGGTAAGTTCTTCCTGATAATCTTGTTGCTTGAAAATTGTATTCAGTTTCTTAATATGCGAATTTTACAAAACAAGCACAATGCATTGGTGAGCATAAGGTTGAAAAACATATGATAAACTACCTAAATCAAATCTTTTATTGACCAGCCATCTTTAGATAATTTTTTTATCTTGTGATTTATCTTGTCTTTTTTTTTAATCAAAGCTCCTTGATGCAGCTTGGAGGAAACACATGGGAGGACAAAGATAAAGAAGCCCTCTCACATCCTTGTCATCCATTTAAAATGCTTCAAATACATCAAGCATCTTGGTCGATACAAAAAACTATCATACAGAGTTGTCTTTCCATTGGCTTTTCTTTGATGTCGAAAACATGGAGATGATACCGTCGGCTGTAAAGACATTGTTTGGGTTGGCCCAGGAGTACTCGAGCAACACAGATTATGGATACATTCTGTTCTATTTGAAGCAAGCAAACGAGATTGGGTTATTGCGGCGGCCGTCCTCTTCTCGCCGGAAATGGCATCGGCATCCTTTCACTCATCGTCATTTGCTGAGAATCTGGGCCTGTGCAGCAGCGTCCTCCTTCGACCATGCATCGGGCGAAGAAGACGTGGTCGGGCCACTGGTGTGGATTCTCACCGTGGCTTTTGCCGTCTGAATATTGATGCTGGTCGTCGAAGTAATTTGACCCATTATCCATGACTGTTCAAGTTGTTTGCACATCATCATCAATCAACAGACATTTGGAACATAGCATCAGAGTACGATCCAAACAAACGTTGGACTTGAAACAGTTATTCCCGAATGAATAGAACCAATCTTATGTTCCCTCTTTTTTGTTCATTTTGTCCAACCCTGAACAAGCCATCAAACATACCCTAAGTGACCTGGTTCTCCTCACAAAAAAATAAAAGAGTTTTTTTTAATGTAATTATTAAAAAAAGTAAAAATTGAGCGTAGTTCACGCCTTATTCTGAGGTTATTTTGGTCAGTTGGGGTACTCATCCCCAGCTAAGAATAAGGGGGTCAGAACTTCCAGGGTGCGTGCTAACTGCTAAAGTAGGACACGGTTTGAGGTGAGCAACTGGGCCCGACAAAGGCTGCCAAAATCACGTGGCATTTTATGGTCATGGTGGCCACCCAAGCGGGGGCTGTGGTAAAAGACGCTTTACTCTTGGAGTAAATTATAGTAAAAAAATAATACCATAAACAAAACTTATCCTTAGTGACAATTTTCAGTTCAGTACCACCCTTTTAAATTTTGACAATCCCAAAAATTATCTTTTTGTTTAAATTGACAAAAACAAACTCAAATATCACTTCTATCCGCTTAACCTGGATCCACTTTGAGTGTTTTTTATTTATTTTATTTGATCAAAATAATCAAATTATTTTTGGCAAATTGGTTCCACTCATCCATAGTTCATATCGCTCCTGGAAATTTCATTGATGCACGTAGTTTTGACCAAATTGGACTTCTTAAATGTGATTTACATCATTCATTTAGTGACGATCAACATTTATATCATCAAAATCCAACTGGTGTGCAAGATTTTCCGGCAATCCAAAAATAAATGATTGTCAAAACACAAAATTTTGTGATTTAAAAAATCACATTTTTTATTAAAAGAATACCATCCAAGGGCAAATTATTATTGCTGAATCCATTTATAAAGTTAGATTTGATGTATGAAGATGGAGGACGACACAAGGGATGACTGGAACCAAGTTGAAATACTGGTTAGAATATTAAATAAAAAAAAGTATTTATAAGACAATATTAACAAAAAATAAATGTTTTTAATTACCAGATTCATTAACATACAAAGGTTGACTCCCATATATGCATATCGAATCAAGTCAATTCTTGGTGGCCTTATTGACCAAGGACACACTGCACATGCAATGCAATCAGAGCCACTATCTAATTGAGTCAATAAGGCCGAGGCTTTTAAGATATAAAATACCACTAGATCGCCAAGATCTCAGTCATGGACTTCATTAAGGCCCTGTTTGGAAACTAGGAGCTGGGATACTACCTTGTGGGTTGGATGTTTATGCATTTGGGATGGAAAGTGAGGTCCCCTCACCTTTATATTTACACCAAAGAATGGAATACACAGCTACCACCTCCAAGAGGTTGTAGCTGTCAAATTCAAGATTTGGCAGTTTCCACTTTCTCAAATGGCACTTTCTATGACAGCTACCAGTTTCCAAACATGGCCTAATACCAGCCACGACAACCAACCATTTGCCAGATTAAACAGTAGCCCATGAGATCACCAGACCTGGTTTAATCTTCAAGTCCAACCAGCAGAGCCCTTGTCTAGGTGGGTCGGCTTAAGGCATTCAAGTTGAAGGGCGCCCATAGTTCCATACTGGAAGTATATATCCCTTGTCACATGGTTGAAGCCAACAAAAAATTTATTCCTTGTAGGCAGAAAAAGTACTCGTAGAGTTTTCCACCAAAGGCATCGGAACAGGCGATGCTCAAGGTGGCATTTTCTCGGCTAGCAGTCAGATGTCCAAACCGTAATTGTGGTTTCTCCTTATTATATATTAAAAAAAGAGAGTCCAACCTATGGTCTTCATAGTCCCGAACCTACTTTTTGGATCTGAGCACTTATCCTAAGCTTCCAACAACTTATTTCAACTATGGTTACCAGGAAATGAAATGAATATGAAAAGCGACACGTGAAGCCAAAGCCAAGAAGCAAGTGCTAAAAAGTAGTATCAAGTGGAGAAACTACATACGGTTATGAATTGATTATGCAAGTGCATGAAAAATACAAAAGGAAATACATAAAAAAAAAAAAAACAATATCAAACCGGGGCAGAAGAAGAAATGACTTTTTTAAAAATAAAAAAACATAGAAAATGAGGAAGAAGTGTAAGAAAATGAAAGAGAATGAAAAGTAAGCTTCTCATCAAACGAAATCAAGTTTTTCATATTTCAAAGCTGGTTTCTTGAAGCTTCCTTCCTTTCTAGGAAAAGGGGGGGATAAGCTTTCATTAATTATGACTAAGCCAAAGGGTATAGTAAATTTCAAGATATTATGAGCTTGGGCTGTTCATCAATGTTAAGACATTTATTACATACATTGAAGAAATTAAATAGCTGAAAAGTTTACAGTTGGAAAGGTCTCAATCACACCAAAAACTTAAATAAATGGCCGGTCAGTCGAATACTTTGTGCCATACACATATCTAGAGCATGAAAAAAAAAAGAGTCAAGAAAAGAAAGGAGAGTGGGTCACACATGATGATAGCTCAATTAATAGATATAAGCCCCATTGGAGCCATCTAGTTCCCCAAACACAAACCAAAAGATCCTTGTCTGCAACTCTAGCACCATCAAACGGTATTAAGCAAAGAAACCCTAAGCACCCATCTCTAATCATAAGCTTATTTAAGCTTTAGAAAAAAAAAACTAGCTGAAGTTAGACTCCGATTTGGAAGTGCTACCCACTATTACTCTCAGAGATGGAACACCCACAATGCACCTTATGAAGCACACTTGTAGGTGAGAATTCCAACCTTGGCGAGCTGGAGACCGAGGCACTGGCGTTGGTGTGATTGTTCAGAAGATTAAGACCATCAGGGATCGAAATGGAGAGTTGTGTGTTTGACTCTGAGATGGTGGTGGCGGCAGCGGTGGCGGTGGAGGATTTGGAAGGGTTTAATAGTGTATGCCTTTCCACTGGCTTTCTTGAACGGTTTTTCCCTCTGTGCATATGCTTTTCACAGTACTTGTGATCAGGAACCACTTCCTTTGAGCACCTCCATTTCTTCCCATCTGTCCTCTTGCACCTCCCTGGCTCTGGCTCCATACTGCTTCGGAAATCGAAGCACAAACCACCACCTGACACTAGAACAAGGAACAGAAAAAAAAAAAAGCAAATCTTTCATGAGATCTTTTAATTGGTCTACCATTTAAATCTGATGCCCACAAGCAGACGCCCCAACATAGGCCCCGGGGCGGGGGTCCTTAGTCTCAGAGTTTTATTCTGCCTGCACGATGATCATAGGTATGGCAGGCTGAGTTAGCGCCATGAGGTCTTCATGCCGGGTGCGGTTTATTCAAATTATATATAAAAAAAACTGAAGCGACATGCACCAGATATAGAAAACCAAACGCTAATTAAATGGTACCAAATATGAAATGCTAAGGCAGCTAATAGAAGCCTGGTGCTAATTCATGGACCCTCTCTTTAGTTCATTAAACATGATATTAATGGAGTTCCTTATTTCGCACACCACCTCACAAAAATAATCAAAGATTAGGATATAGGCACAAAGTAGACAAAGAAAAATGCTTGATTAACCAACCTTACTATGAAAAGCAAGCAACCCATCAACCAACACAGCCAGGGCAATGAATTAGGAAGAGAAGGAAGGCTTAATTAATTATTTCCATATCATTATGACATGAAAAGAATAAGATACATTGTTCAATAGTTAATTGCATTAGATATTGTTTAAAAAAACCATACCAGGTGGGAGATTTGGGGCCGTTTCTTCATCAAAAATCAAAGATAAACAATATAGAGAGAGTGAGGCTTACAACTAGATGGTGCAAAGGCACCACCACCCGTAGGAGATCTGACAACGCTCTTCCAAATGGGCAACACGAGGTGAAGAGGCACGGGCACACCGGCCACCATGTACTTGAAGATGAGGGTTTGGTGTTCTAGCTCCTGCAGTTGCAAGAAAGTGAAGGCCGACTGCTCGGACCCGAGACCGAGCCCAAGACCGAGCCCATCAGGAGGCGCCTGCATCCCTACCAGCAAGAAATGGACAGAGAGTTCACATGCGTTACAACCAATAAGAATGTCGGTGAAAAAAAAATCTCTTTCCTTTCTTTCTTCCTTTCTTAGTCCTTATGGTTGTTAGAGAGAGAGAGAGAGGAAGAAGAAAGAAGCGAAGTACCTGACAAACGAACCGCATCTCGTGGCGATGCGACACGAGAGAGCTTGGCAGAGTGCTGCAGAAAGGTGCGGTCTTCCTCAGCGTGGGATTGCTGCTGCTGCTGATGATGATGATGACGAGGGGTGAGGATCTGAGGGGCCTCCATTTAACATCTGCTCCCTCTATCTCCTTGATTTTGCTTCTGAGCACAGAGACGAAATGGGCAGAGCGATGGGGGGCCTCTCTCTCTCTCTCTTCTCTTCTAGTGTCTATCGCCTACTGTCGGTTTAGGCCTGTGCCTTCTGTGTGTGTGTGTGTGTGTGCGCGCGCGCGCTAAACCCCGAAAAGTATGCGGAGGATTGAATTATTAAAAAAGATAAAGGTGTCCATGGATTTCTTAATTTTTGTTTGTTTATTTTGTACATCGTTTTGAAAAGTTTGAAATTCGAAGCCAAAGTACATCGAGTGTGACCGAACGGGTTGGGTTCGTCTCATCTTGGATGGAGTTGACCGGTTGTCGTCTTTACGCTCAACCTGCAGGTCTAAGGGCCACCTGGTTCCTACGTTAAACTCTCTGAGAAGACTTGCACTCGGCTATCAGTTGAAACCAAGGATTGGTCACACCTGTTCCAGCGTGGAAGACCCACATGGGGGCTCGACTCAATCAAGTAAATCACCATGTTTAGCTAGACTTATAGACCGCAAATGGGGGGTCAAATTTAGGTGTGTGATTACTGATGATGATGATGATGATAATGGTGTATGGACAAAAGTTTAAAACGGCAAAATATCGGCAGTTAAAAACTTGCATTTTTTTTTTAAATCTCGCATTTTGTAGGTAAAATCTTGGTAATAAAAAATAAATTACAAATATATAAGATAATATAAATAAAAAATATAACCACACGATCAGCCTCAGAGTTTTATACTGCCTGCACCAGGATAGTAGGTATGACAGGCTGAGCTAGCACGATCAGGTCTTCGTACCTAGTGCGGTTTCTTCAGGTTATAATAAAAAAAAAAAAGTAATTTAGCCGGAGATTTTCATAAATCTTGTCACTATGGGTGTATGAGGCTCACCTGGCTACTTGAGGCTTATACGATAAGACTGAGCCGGTTAGAGGAATCCAGCCAAGCCTTTTAAGCTTATGACCAGACTGGGTGGTAGGTGAAGGTTGTTGAGGAAAAACCCAGGTTTACCCAAAACGCTATAGGATCGTGGAAAACACGTTTTCTGGGAAATCATTTTCGAAACAAGAAACACAACGTTTCCGAAACCTGTAAAAAACATCCAAAAAAATTTGATAAATGCATTTCCCATACAGGGAAAAATGCGTTTTGCAAGTGTTTGTCATTTGTAGGATACGTGTTTCTCATGTTTGATAAGTTTTTTCTTATTAAAATATTTCTCAGTAGTTTCTCAATTCATTTTGCCGGTTCGTTTCTCGTTTTTGGTTTCACATGCACCTGAAAAACCTTGTTTCCTGATTTCATTACCCAAAAAGTTTCTCGTTTCCGTCTCAATCTCTGACAACCTTGAAAAAAATGCAAAGAAAAAGGAGTGCAAAGTACTGTGAGGATTATAGTGGACACGACACTAAAGAGAAGAGGGCAAAAATTCACTGTAAACCCTAAACCTGGGGTGTCAACCGGTCGGGTTTACCTGGTCCAAACCCTATAGGGTCCGGTATGGTGACAAATAAGAAGACCCGATTAAGACTCCGATCTGGAACCCCAAGGTCCGATTAATACATGAAACCGGGTATAGTTTCTGAAATTTTATACCAGACTCAGGCCCGACCTGAGTTCTGATTAAGACCTACAAATTTTCAATGTAAAAATAATAAAAAATATTATTTTACCGGATCTGGTTCATGTAGTTCTTATTGGATCCAGGCATGATTTTTCTTATAGTAGACCTGAGGACTCTATACCGTACCAAAAAATCTGGTCCAAGTCTGGTTAAACCTGAATCCAAACCAAACCCTAGCCATTGACTAAGCACAAGGATATGCAATAGGGAGCTTGAAATCCAAAGGGGAAAGGTTGGAGGTGGTGGGGCCATCAGGGTTGGATCTTTCTCTCTCTCTCTCTCGTTTCTTCGCTTTGGGTTTCGTTTCTTAGCGTTGGTGAATAACTCGATGAAAGGACCGCCATGTTTTCACCTTTTTCTTTCTGATGTATATACCTCTTTAGCACTCTCGAGTGTCTCCAAAAAGCACAGAGGAACGTGTTTGTGATTACTCGAAGCTACGTCATGGGGGCCTTCGCTTCTAAGCCCGTGACACCAATGCTTCTTTCAGAAAAAAGCCATAAAAATAAATTGACTTAAAAAATATTTTAATGGTTGTTAAATTCTATAAAGCAATGGTTGACGTCGCTAATTCTTTATATATGCGTTTAATCACACACATAAGTTTAATGTTTGCAAACTTCACAAGGAATCCTTTACTAAAAAGCTGTAATTTTTTTATTTTTTTTGAGTTTTTTTGCACATCTAACCCTTCAATGTGATTCAAGTGTTTACTCTAGTGATGATAACACAACAATGAAACATCAGGCGGACTACAATCTTAACCAAACTCACTGAAAGATGCACAACATGAAGATTGTAGCACGAAATTATCTATGAAAAAAAAATTACAAACTTTAAGTTGGTGAAAACGGATTTAGTTATGCTCTGATTTTATATTAAAAAATAAAAAATTGATTGAATAAAAATTAAATAAGAGATTAAAGAGGGTAAATGAAAAAATAACACACATATATGTAGTTCGGCCAAATGCCTACATTCAAAAAAAATATCCTCACATCATCTTTTTCTCTTTTTTTTCTTTTTCAATTTTATTCAATTTCTCAATTTACACATTTATATAGGTAAATGAGCTAGATTTTTTTTTATTTACAACCAATATGAAAAATAATCAAGATGGTATAAGGATAGACAAGATAAACAATTATATTGAAAACTGTTATATGTGATAGACGATATCCTTCCATATCATCATAGATTCTAACATTTTATATAAAATAATCAACTTTGGTAGAAAAACATGAGGCACATACAACACTGCATGGTTTGAGATGCATGTTTTCTTTAAAAAATGATTTTTTTCCTAAAATAGACAAGCCCTAAGTTATTTAAAATCCTTTGTTTGTTAGAGGCACAAGTTAAAGTGTTTCTCATGTTCCACTTGTCATCATGAAGGTAACCCTTATGAAAAACAGTATGTGATTTTAAATCACAATTGAAGTGAATCTCATGTCATTCACGTAAGTTTGCTTTAGTCGGTCACATGTAATTCCAATCAATTTTGATTTGGAATCATTTAAATGAGTGAGAAAACAACTCTCGTTTATAAAGGCAAATGAGAGTCCATTTGTCACCACCACTCATATTTCTCATGTTTGTTTAGTTGATCCTAATGAGATCTATTCTCTCATTTGGGTGAGAGTCTAAATCTCATGAGGCTCAATCATCACGCTAGAACACAAAAATTTTGGGTTTTGAAATCTCTATCGTCCATGGCCATCTTTGTGTAATGATGGGCCCCATTGTTTGCACAGAGAATGGTGATTATGAACGCCATGGAAGGTGGTGATTTTTTTAAAGGTTATGGATGGTGGTGATTTTGAAAGCCCCAAAAGGTTGTGTTTTGGCATATCATCTGATCTGGCCTAGTGTAGGCAACAAAAAGTGCTATAAATAAATTCCAGTATTTGAGAAAGTAATATTGGTAAGAGATCACTTCAAGATGAGAGTCATTGCACTTTTTTTTTTTATATTTACACAGAGAAACTGCCACCAAGATAAGAGACCTAGTTGGATTGGCTCTACCTTACTATCACTTTCCTGGCAGCGTAAAATTTCATGGGCTTACTCTTTGCCCCGGGAAGCGGGCAGGTTATATGTTCCCCCCAAGAACACACTGGTGCATGTTTTGGGGTCCTCATTGAGCGTCGCGTGGCGCTTAGTGGGGTGTACAGGGGCGAAGCAGGTTATATGTTCTCCCCCCGAACAGGGCAGTTAGCTACATCTCATGATCGGGGTCCCAAAGAGCACCACGTATGTAAGCATGTGCGTCTCGTATCCCCATGTTTGTCACCATTAATTAGCGTTGGAGTTTGATGCGATTGCAAAGACTTAAGTACCCTCTCCTCCATTGGTGAAAAAAAATGACGGTTCTTGAAAAGGAGTGGTTGTAAAGACTTAAGTGCCCCGAAGATGATTATTTAAGACCCAGTCTCTGCACTGCAGGATTATCCGAGAAAGAAATCTCTTCTGGAGGAGGCCATGAACATCAACCCTCTTACTCTCTCTCTCTCCCTTCTATTTCTGCTTCTGTGCACATCCATTAGAAGATCATACATTGCTCCATCAAGCACTGACTGACCTGCACATTGACTGTTGTGAAGCCTGATTCAAAGTTTTTACCCTTACAGGAGGAGGGTTTGGGGGCTCATCCCAGCGTGGGTAGCATCATTCAACTCTCACTCTCTCTCTCCTTTCTATTTCTGCTTCTGTGCACATCCATTAGAAGATCATACATTGCTCCATCAAGCACCGACTGACCTGCACATTTGCTGTTGTGGAGCCTGATTCAAAGTTTTTACCCTTACAGGAGGAGGGTCTGGGGGCTCCTCCCAGCGTGGGTAGCATCATTCAACTTGAAGAGTTGTGGAGTCTGATTTAGAGTTTTTACCCTTACAGAAAAGGGGGTCTGAGAGCTCCTCCCAGTGTGGGTAGCATCATTCAACTTGAAGAGTTATGGAGTCTGATTCAAAGCTTTTACCCTTACAGAAGGGGGGTCTGAGGGCTCCTCCCAGAGTGTTCATGGCCTTTTGCCCTTACAGAAGGGGGGATTTACATTTCGTAGAACACCCGTCACCGGAACGAGATGAACACCCGTCACCGGAACGACGGCTCCGCTGAGACCTTCTCGCTAGGGAGAGAAAGACGACATGGTGGAGCTTCTGCTGGCCATCCTCAGCGCGACTGCACCGATTGGGTTGTTGTCGAGGAGGAGGGCGAGAACGGTGACTCTTAGCTTGGGCAATCTTTCTTTTGATGATTGTGGTTGTAATGTATCGTTGAAGTTAAAATGGAGAATGAAATGACAATAGAAATTGTTGAAAATTTACAGAAATAAACTAGACTCAATAACGAAGACACCACTTTTTACGGATTTGGAATATGACCTCCGGTTAGGGAGATATGGCTCTGACAAGTTGGTCCTAATTTGCGGAAGACACTACAAATCGCTATAGCGATTTGCGGAAGACACGGCTCTGACAAGTTGGTCCTAATTTGCGGAAGACACTACAAATCGCTATAGCGATTTGCGGAAGACACGGCTCTGACAAGTTGGTCCTAATTTGCGGAAGACACTACAAATCGCTATAGCGATTTGCGGAAGACACTACAAATCGCTATAGCGATTTGCGGAAGACACTACAAATCGCTATAGCGATTTACGGAAGACACTACAAATCGCTATAGCGTTTCGCGATTTACGGAAGACACTACAAATACTACAAATTGTTGTAGGAAAGCCCGCGCCGGGGGGAGCCCCCAGACCCCCCTCCTGTAAGGGCAAAAACTCTAAATCAGGCCTTCTCCAGGAAGAACTCTTTGTTTCCCTTGATTTCTTCTCTAGAGAGAGAAAGGGTTTTACAGTGTTTTACGGAGAAAGAAGAAGAAGACATGTTTGTCCTTTTTTTGAACAGAAAAAGAAGAAGACTTTGAAGAGTCAACATCATCCTCGACTTTCTGGATGGAGGACATGTTTGTCCTTTTTTTGAACTATTTGTTTTTTCTTTTTTGAATGAAGGGCATTTTTGTCATTTTTTCAAACTATCACTTTATGAGAAGAATAACAATAAAAGGTACTTAAGTCTTTGCAACAACACCAGAGTCCGATGCAAAGTTATGTCAACATACACGGGAATACGAGCCCCATGTGCATGAATACGTGGCGCTCATTCGATCCCCTGAACACGGACGTGGGATTCAGTGAATCATCAGGGGCGAACATACACAACCCGGGAGCCCTACACTGCCGTACATCCTGCAGGCTGATGTATGGCAGTGTACAGCGCCCCCGTACCCCCCCATTGAGCGCCACACGGTGCTCAGTGGAGACCCCGGAATATGCATGTGCATGTTCGGGGGGGGGGGGGTTTTGCACACGCAACACCCTCTCCCCAGGGAGTGATTATGCTTTGGCTTGCGCAATAAATGATGTCAATGAGATTTGAATGTAGACCGCCTACCAAGAGGCCTGTGCCCCCCTCCCCACAATCCCATTATGCCACTTCCCTTTGGGGCCGCCAGGCATTGCACTTGGTACCTCGTTTGTGTTAAAACTGTCAGGAAGGATCACCCCCACGTCCTCCTTAGGCAAGCGGAACTACGACCATTGTACCGTTGACTGTTTACGATTGGACTTATGCATCGCAAGGTACTTGTTTGGATCCTCAGTATTGGTATTTTAATGAGTTTGGATCGCCAGTATTGCTATTTAAAATTTCTGGCTCATGCTTCTTTATTGTGAATTATATATTAAGGTTTGTGGCATTTGAGTAAGTTCAATCACTTACAAAAGGTTTATCAAACTTGTCTAAGTGGATCAAGATAAAAGTTACAATGAAGATAATTTTGCTTGGTCAGCATGTGAATCGAATCTTATTCAAAATTCTGGCCTCATGAGATTATTAAACTTCTTGACAAATCGGTAATGGGCGCTGTTCGAACCACAAGAACCGTCTCTGAAGTTCTTTTTAATGATCTAAAGTTTTGTGATGAACAGTAATGCTACTTGACCATGCAATCAAACAGTTCCCTTTCCAGAGCACTCATCTCATTCGCAAAAAAAAAATCCAAATCTCCGACCACACATTGGCAGGCCTCTGGTTGGTAAAACCCTCGAGGTCCCTCACTACCCATTGAGGACTACAACCGACTTGGTCCTTGCAACAAGTAACCACCCCCGTGGATTTTGAATTGTGATCATCCTATGTCAGGTGACAAACCATGGTCACCCATAACCCAGTGGACAGAGCTCTCATGGAAAAAATTTCTCACTATGACTTTCTACTAAATAATATGATGTTGTCGATGGTATGGAACACAATTCCATTTCCTTCAATACCCTCACGATGTCCTAGGGTTTAACACCAGTTGCCATGTGCAGGCTCTAATTGGATCGAGGGTATTTTTTGTTTGAGGTCCCCCCTCCCCCGCTCATCAGAGAGTACACCCAGCTTCGACTTTGCGGCAAGGGATGCCACCCGTAGGTTTTGAACTTGTGATGTCTCATCAACTTGGTGACATTTGCAAGTCGCCCCTATCAGATGACTAGATGACTAGATCTCTTTTCGGCAATTTGACCGAATATTAAAGAATACGCCAGTTGATGCCTTTCCCAAGGCGCGTTAGTATTGAATCCCTTGTTTAGTATGAAGAAACTCTAGAAGAAGGATGCTGGATAAAATCTCATCAAACATATTTTTTGTGGGTGTAAGTTCATTTGCTGAACCATGTGTGAAAAACTTTTATTTTTCACTTAGGGTTATCAGTGGGTCGGGTTTGACCCATACCAAACCCTATAAGGTTAGGGTTTGGTGATAAAGAAGGAGTGCCAACACTAAAATCAGGGTTGAACTCAAAAGATGCGATTCATGTATGAAGTCAGGTAGCTTGTGAAATTTCATATCAGATAATACAAAAAAGATAAACAAAACTATTGATTTATTTTTTTTTTAAGGCAAACTGAGGTTAGGCGGACCTCTACCAGAACAACAGCCGCCCCATGTGGCAGAGGGATTCGATCCTCGGCCTTCAGCTTGACACAGGGCCCCGCTGACCACATGGGATACCACCTCGTTGGTAAAACTATTAATTTATCGTGTATGGTTCTTGTAATCCATATAGGGGATCCAGGAATGTTTTCTCTTATTATGGGTCCGACTGAACCTGAAAGCGAACTCGATACCAGTGCCGTCCATCCAGAACATGACGGCATCAGAGAAAAATATCGGGGCCCATCTAAGAAATGGGGCATCCCACCTGCCCCATGTTGGTTTGGATGCCAGGCAACTACTGACCCGAACCGGTTTCGTTCTTTCCAGCCGATTTCCCTCTGTCGGTCGCCCCGAGGAATTGGCGAGGAATCGGGGTCAAGTGGCGGCTCAATTACTAGCAATATCACTCCACGTCACGTCACGTCACGTCAGGCCAATTAAAGCATGAGGTACCACGTGTCAGACACATTGCAAGTTGCCAGAGAAGCGCGAGACAGCTGTTTTTCAGCCTTTTGAATTTTTTACCATAAAGTAAAAAAACAAAAAATAGCGTCTCTGCGATGACAATGCTGACTAGAGTGATTCCCATCCCTTTATGATAGGAAGCTTTATTTTTTATAGTAAGAACTAAAATAAATGGTCGGATTAGATCCAAACCATTGACTTGTGTTTGATATGTGCTGATTAGCACTTATCATTAAAATTGATTGGTTTGAGAGCCAAATTATAACAAAGACTAAAAAAAATAAATGGTTCCTAAAAAGAGTATAGTTTTTCAATGAAGAGATTCAGTTTTTGAATAACTTGGCTAAGGCATATGTGACATTATTTAAATAGTCATGCTACGGTTCTCCGGGAGCACCTACTAGTCATAGCTGATGGTGTATCTTCTCAATCAGACCTTATGGATGTACTCAACATAGTATTTTTTATAGGAATCTAGACATGAAAATAAAAAATTTTTAAGTCATGATATTTTGATACATTGTGAGCCATTGATTTTTAAAGGTCTTAAAAATCCTACATGTATACTATAATCGCATGATCTAAAACTTGTTTTCCACTCAATAATGTTTATAGATCATATCTATAGGTCTGATCAACAAAAAAAAAAAGTAAATAAAATTTGAAAATCTAAAGCTTTTATTAGGTGGAAGTAGGTGATACAGGAGCACCCTATCGTTACTATTATTCAAATTACCAGAAGCGCCTGCCTCCCAACAGTGGGAAGAACACTTCCTAAATAGGAAGCACCACTCTTTTCCTTTTTGGGGGAAGCATGGGGAAACTTGCATTCTTTTTATTTTTCACTCGTTTTTTCTTTTGGCTTCTCCCCCACTTTTCTCTTGTTTTATATGTTTTTCATGTTATTATGTATTCATTTATTTTTTACTTTCCCTTCACTTTCCAATTCCTTCCCTCTCGTAAGCTCGTTTTTCTTTTATGTTCTCACACTTGTATAATTGCTTCTAAAACGAACTTCGCTTCACGCTTCATACTACTCACCTGCTTCTTCACTTTTGCTTTGTCATGCCGTGCCGCTTCCCGTATCTATTTGGCTTCCTGATAATTACAGGCTTAAGTATACAACTAAATCCATTGGTAAAAGATTCTGAGCTGACCAAGAATCTCAAGTTGATTACCAAACAAGCACACCCTTCGTTCAACTCAAAATTTTAGGAGGATGAAATTTGTTTTTCTGCCAAGGACTGTATGTTAAAACAAAAAAAAAAGGTAAAAATTTACCGTTGAGGTATTATAAACTGGTGGAGTAGATAGGAATATACACCGATTCTCGAGCCCACGTTCTCTGCTGACCGGGCGAGGCTTAGTTTTGTCGAGCTATGCTGTCAGAAGGTCATTCTTTTATTTGTTGTTTCGTGGTAAAAGAAAAGTTTCTCCTTTTGTGAAATGGTGACGAAAGGCAATAGAAATAAAGAGGTAAAATAAAGTTGCAAAAGGTGAAGAAACGGGTCGGGTATAACCCGATCCTGACCCGTATTGGAACGTTGCAGGTTCAAAACCCGATCTGCTTATCTGGTAGGAGCACGTCACCTTGCGTTGGGACGTTGCAGGTTCAAAACCCACTCCCAACGGTACAGTTGTATAACTGGTAGGGGTATGCCTAACCCCAGCTTGCCTTTAAAAAAACAAAAACAAAAAAGGTGAAGCAATGAAAACAGTAAAATAAAGAGGGTAAAACAAAGGGTTGGGGACACATGCATGCCTGCCTCACCTTAAGGGCTCATGTGACTCACATAGGGTTGTCAACGGGACGGGTATAAGACGATCCGGTACAGTCAGGGTTTCGTAACAAAGAAAAGGGTCCAATCAATTATTTGGGTTGGACTCGTAAGGTCCAATTATTAAACGGGCTGGGTATGGTTTATGAAATATGTAAATTTTCATTATAAAAAACTTTAAACATATTCTTTTATCAGGTATGGACGGTGTCTGCTTTATGTAATTTTTATCAGATCTGCGTATGAGTTTTTCTTATGAAATATCCAATCAGATCCAAATACGGATCTCATACCAACACTTCTTAATCGGATCTGGGTCTGAATCCATTCCATTTTGTCAGAGGTCCGACCCAAAGTTGCTAGAAAGGGAAAATGAAACAGGAAACCTCTTGGGTAAACGAGTTTTTTTTCAAGTGCATGTGAAACGGGAAACGGGAAACGGAAAACAATTTATGAAACTAACCTGAAAATGACTGGGAAACACATGAGAAACATTTAAGAAAAAGTAATATAATAAATTAGTAAAACAAAAAAGATGCATCCCACGAAAGGAAAATGCATGAGGAAAAAACTCATGGGAAACACATTTTTCATAAATTTTTTGGCGTTTCAGAAACATTTCGAAAATGTAATGTTTCCCGTTTCCGAAACGGTTTCTCAAGAAATACATTTTTCACTCTCTTATAGCGTTTTCAGTAAACCTGGACACCCTACCCCCTCCCAAAGTCTACTCAATTCAAATAAAAATGATTTCACAATAAACAAACTCAAACCACCCATTTTGGTGGGTCATTTTGAAAAAAATTGTCCACCATTTTTTCTTTGAGCTGCATTGGAAAGCCTCGGATCTTAAAAACAAAAGAGATCCTTTGAATTTGAGACCAAAGATATGAGAAGGTATCTCTTCCCCTCTGTTTTTAGATCAAAGTGTCTACCTTTACTCCCTTTATACTAGAGATCTCAGATCCTTGATGTGAAATCCTTTGGAATCGATTCTAACTATTCAAATTCAAATACAACACAAAAATCTCGCTACAAATCAGGAGAAGCCTACGAATCAGGAGGGAATATTGAAGCTCGAGGAAGAAATATTGACGCACAATCATATATAAGAAAATTATGTTTTATCTTGTGCATTATCCTTGTATAGCTTATGTTCATTATCTTGTATAAAAGCTACTGTATATAGCCGGCCTATTGATAAGGTCCACACATATGACAGCATATAGCAAGCTGCGTATTAGTAATTTTAATAAGACATTATCTTCTCATTGTTTTTTTATGGTATCTGAACATAACAACATCTACAACATAACAACATCTGAATATTGTCAATGGCGTCAAACTCAATCTCTACATCCAAAAATTCAACTTCGGTCGCATCTTTGTCGAGTGAAACTTCGGCCAATCCATTTTATCTTCATCATCTGATAGTCCTGAAACCAGTCTGGTCTCTCAGCTAGCCCCTAGTTGGAGATAATTATTCCATGTGGCATCGTGCCATGTCCATGGCGCTTAGCACAAAAAATAAACTCAGTTTCGTTGATGGATCCATTCTTAAGCCAGAATCATCATCACCGGACGCGGCTGCTTGAAAAAGGTGCAACACCATGGTATTGTCTTGGATCCTCAATGCACTTTACAAAGATCTTGTGGCAAGTGTTATATATGCCGAAACTGCAGTAGAAGTCTAGGCTGAACTCAAAGACCGATTTTTCCAATCAAACGACCCTCACATATATCAAATTCAGCATGATATTATCAACCATAAGCAAATGCAGAGTTCGGTGACCACCTATTTCACCAAACTCAAAGCCATGTGGGACGAATTGTCCACATATGTATCAACTCTCATCTGCTTGTGTGGCGCTATGAAAACTTTAAATGAGGTGGCAGCAACGGCGCTGATCATGAATAATATTTGCATTTTATTCATCTTTATTTATGCATGAACCATGATAAAATCACATTAAAATCCTGTCTTTATTGTTGTTTTCGAGAATTCACTTCTAGATTAAATTTTTAGGAAAATTCATATTTTTGGTTCGGCCCTACATTTTTTGGTATTTTTATTAGTTTTAGAATTTCTTAATTATAGTTTAGTTAGATTAAGAATTACTTAATTATTTTGAATTAGTTTTAGAAAAATATTCCTTTAAAAACACATTTTAAGAAGATACCTGTTCTGGAAATTAAGAAAAATTATCACTCTTTTTAAAATTTTGAATTCTAACCTAATTAGGGATTATAAAAAGTATGCTTTCAGCTGAAGAAAACATTTTTTCCAGCAGCCTCAAGCCCTCCTCTCTCTTGCCCCTTCTCTTCTCTTCTTCTTACTCCCTTCCTTTCTCTCCTTGTCGATTTCTCTACCTCTTCGTCTTCTCCTTCCTCATCTTATTCTTCTTGCTTCTAATCCTTCTCATCATTGACAATACAGTCTTTTCATCGGGATGGTACTTTCTTGTAGCTGGGATTAGCCACCTTCTCTTCTCATCCAATCTATCAGAAGCGAATCATCAAGTTTGCTTCTTTCTCCCCCGTTTCACCGTAGTTTAGGTTTTGCATCACATAAAGCATAGCATCGCATGTAGTTTTGTTAGATCTTCACATCATCTGCACATTTAGATTAGTTAATTTAGTTTTATTGCCTCTAAAAAATAAAAAGAACAAAATTATGTTTCGTTTTAATAGTTTAGCCATTTCTTGATTTAAATATTAGATAATCTTGATTTAAGTAGATCGTTAGTTTTAACATAGGGATTCATATATTTTCGTGTTTCTTGATTAGTTTAGGTTAGATATAGTTTATAATAGCTTGTTTTACATTTTTTTTATTGCAGTGCTTTTTAGATCTAGTAAATAATATTTTATTTATTTAGTCGATATGCCTTATTTTATCAAGTTATCATTTTTTTTAGAATAGCTTAGATTAAATTCTGTTTTGTTTTCTTTTAACAATTAAATAGTTAGCTTTTTCTATTCCAAATTTTTTTTATTCATTACTTTGATTAGATTTAGTTGTTTAAAGTCATCGATTATCGTTTTAGATAGATTTGCTTAGTAGCCCTTTTAGATAGTTATATTTTATAATGTTTTTTTATTTGCATTTCTGATTCACATCAAATTCTACTTGTTTACAGTAATTAGATTAGTGTTAGTTTTAGTCTAATTTAATTAGATTAGTTTACTTTAATTCACCCTTAGTTAGTTTAAATTCATGTTAGCTGATTTAACCGATTACTGTAATTATCATTTTCTTGCTAGCATAGTTAATTTTATATTTTTTAAACATTGTGTTTTGTTGTAGTTTAGATTAGGAATAACTTTAGTTTAAATTATATTGAATGCACGGTAGTTGTTTTAGAGTTATTAATTGTTATTTATCATGCATGTGTAGTTAAAATTAGGATAGTCGATTTTCATTTTTCTCATTGCATGTGATTTTTTTAGCATAGTTTAGGTTAATTTTATGTTTTCAAATTATTTATTAGTTTACATTCATAAACCATACAACATATAGTTTTAGTTAGTTTTATTTAGTTGTTTTTAGTTTCTTGATTCATTAGTTAGTTTCTAATTGAAGTAGTTTTGTTGCAATTTAGTTTCTTGATTTGTTAGTTAGTTTGTTTTAATATTTTGTCTTTTAGTGTTAGGTTGTTATTAGTTTGTTCATAGTTAATTCATGTTATTAGTTTAGATTTAGCCAGTTTAATTCTTGTTCTTGCTGATTTATTTTGTTCATTAGTTATTAGATTTCTTGTTTAGTTCTATTTGTACTGCTTTACTTCTTGTTTTTTATTTTTGTAGGGAAGCGTTTGGACGTGCAGTGAGCCCCTTTTTGTACCCCCGAAGTACCCTCTAAAGTCCCTTCAGGCCTTCAAAAGTGCCCTCAGAGAGCCCTTAAGTAAACCATGCAAAAGTATTTAACCTAGAAAAGACACAAGGGGATAAAAGACTCAAGCACCAAAGCCTTTTTTTTCTTTTTAGATTAGGATTTTATTTCTTTTCTTTATTTAACGCATTTGAGTTTGTAATAAGGTACTTTAATTATTTGTTTAAGCCCTCTGCAAGGGCAACACTATCTTGTTTATTTAGTTAATTAATCTTTTATTTTTTAAGATAATAAAGCATAGTTTAGATTGTGTGTTTGAATACAAAGTATTTTCTATTCCCTAAGATCGACCCAGACTCCACCACTCGTGGGAGCCAGTTTTTATATTTTTGGTGTCTGGCTTTCACTTGACTTTTATTAAAAATATTGTTTTAAAAATCATTCTTATAAAACTCACACCAGACGCCTCATTTAATTTCTTATGGGACTCAATGATAATTTCAGTATCATCCGCAACCAACTTCTTCTCATGGAGCCTATGCCTTCCATTGCCAAGGCATATGCTCTTGTTATTCAAGAGGAGCAACAACGTGACGTGAAGAATATATCAATGTCTGAATCTGTTGGTGCCATGACTGAAATTGCAGCTACCGTTAAAGCTTTTCATAGTCGAGAAACCAACACCAAAGGTCGACCAAATCGATCTCCGTCGAAATATGAGTATTATGGAAAGCTTGGTCACGTAAGAAGTTAAGTGCTTTTATATTCATGACTTCCCACCACAATAAGGAGAGACTTTCCGAACACGTACCAATGCTAACATGGCCAATGCAGCCAATGTGCCTGAGACAAGTCCAACCCCCCAAGCACCATTCACCCAAGAACTATATGAGAAAATCATAGCTTTCATAAATCAAGATAACCTGAACCCAGTGGTTAATCTTGCAGGTATTCTTCCCACTCAACCTAAATATACTCTTGTTTCTACAAATCAAAGGTGGATCATAGATACGGGTGCAACCGATCATATGACCAACAATGTTCACCACTTGATTTCTCCCATGCCATCTACATGTCCACCTATAGGACTGCCCAACGGATCGACCAATCAAGTTACTCATTCTGGCGATGTCAAGTTGTCGCCTAACATCACTTTGTCCTAAGTCTTATGCATTCCAATTTTTCAGTTCAATCTGATATTTGTTAGTAAACTCATTTGAGATGCCAACTGTGAAATCATATTCAAGGGAGACCATTGTATTTTGTAGGTCCCTCACTTGAAGACAAAGATTGGAGCGGGTAGGCTGCATAATGGCTTATATATTCTTGAAACGAATGGTAAAGTTTCCTTGAATGCTGATTCCTCTTTCCTTTGACATTTTAGACTTTGACACTTGTCTAATTCTAGACTTAGCCAATTAATCAATTCAAATAAAATTTCAGCTAGTTTCATCCATGAATCTTGTTCTATTTGTCATAAGGCTAAGCAATCTAGACTCCCTTTTATACAAAGTTCAATATCTACTAACACTCCTTTTCAATTGATTCATTGTGATGTTTGGGGACCGTACCACACATTGTCTACCAATGGAGCATGATATTTTCTAACCAATGTTGATGACTTTAGTCATAGCACTTGGGTTTATTTAATGCGTTATAAATATGAAACTTTAAACTTTATTCAACATTTTATTTCTTTAGTTCTAACACAATTTAAAACTCAAGTCTTAAATATTAGATCTGAGAATAGAATAGAATTTTTTTCAAATGAAATGCTTTTATATTTGTCTGAAAAAGGAATAAATCATCGGCATAGTTGTGTTGCATCTCCTAAACAAAATGGGGTAGTTAAACAAAAATATAGATATTTACTCAATATTGCATGTGCCTTAAGATTTCAAGGCAATTTACCTATGAAATTTTGGGGAGAATGTATATTGACTGCTGCGTATCTCATAAATCGTCTTCCATCTCAACCACTTAATGAAAAATCACCATACGAGATCTTGTATAAGAAAATTTCAGTTTATGATCACCTCAAAGTTTTTGGGTGTCTTTGTTATGCACATAATATACATGCTTCTCACAAATTTGATGTGTGTGCTCATAAATGTATTTTCATTAGATATCGTTATGGTAAAAAGGGTTATAAATTATATGATCTTGATGATGAAACTATATTTACAAGTCATGATGTAAAGTTTTATGAAAAAGAATTTCCTTTTCAAAATAAGCATAATCCCAATGATGATGGATATGTTCTCCCAAATCCTTCATTAAAATCAATTGAAATGGATAACAATCCTATCAATACTTCTACTTCTAATCTTGATGATCATTTTGACCCAAATAACCATACCCATCAAAATATTTCACCGATAGTTCCATCCCGTCGATCCTCACATCATCACAACCCTCCATCCTATCTTTTTTATTATATATGCAATTATGTCGCCACTCACGTACAATCAAAAAATTCAAGTGGGGCTCCTAAAGGTACTCACTATCCCATTTTCAAATTACCTGTGTTATAAAAAATTCTCACCATCCCATCAAGTTTTCTTTGCAGGCATCACTCAAACTTCGGATCCAAAGAGTTTCACCCAAGCCATGAAACATTAACATTGCAAGACACAATAGCAAAGGAAATTTGTGCTCTGAAAGACAATCACGCTTGGTCGTTGGTCACATTACCTCGAGGCAAACAAGCCATCAGTTGCAAATGGAT
This sequence comes from Nuphar pumila, assembly GCF_984573655.1. NCBI lineage: Eukaryota > Viridiplantae > Streptophyta > Magnoliopsida > Nymphaeales > Nymphaeaceae > Nuphar > Nuphar pumila. The sequence continues at coordinate 133,387,837 of NC_143254.1, read as the reverse complement.
CTATAAAACAAAATATAGATATGATGGGTCTATTGAGAGACATAAAGCTCGACTGGTAGCAAGAGGTTTCACTCAAATTTATGGATTGGACTATCATAACACATACACTCTCATTGCCAAAGTCACCATTGTTAGGTGTCTTCTTGCCGTTGCAGCTGTTCAAAATTGGCACCTTTATCAAATTGATGTGAATAACACTTTTTTACATAAGGATTTACATGAAGAGGTTTATATGCAAGTACTACCAGAACTTTCATGAAAGGGAGAGAATTTTGTTTGTAGATTACATAAGTCTATATACGGTCTTAAACAATCATCCCATAATTGGTTCTCAAAATTATCATGTTATTTGATCCAATTGGGATTTATCCAGTCCAAGGCTGATTATTTCCTATTTTCACACAAAAGCGGCTCTTCACATATTCTGGTTTTAATATATGTCGACGACATTATCTTAGCCGACAATGATCTCAACTATATTCAGGTGCTCAAGACTAATATTAATAGTCGTTTTTAACTTAAAAATCTTGGAGTGCTCAAAAATTTTCTTGGCATTAAAGTGGCATGGTCACAAAAGGGGATATTTTTATCTCAACACAAATATACTCTTGATATTATGGATCAAGTTGGATATCTGAGTGCTCGTCCATCTTGTGTTCCCATGGATATCCTCTCCACAAACTCACTAATGATATTGGGGATCAACTATACTTCAAGATGGTGGTACCTATAGAAGGCTCATTTGAAAGCTTATTTATCTCACAATAACGAGACCTTATATAATGTATGTGGTTCACACTCTCAACCAATTCATGGGCACACTGTGGCAACCACACATGGACGCAACTCTTCATCTCGTTAGATATCTCAAGAATACTCCAAGCCAAGGCATCCATCTGTCCTGCACAAGTTCTTTACAACTCGTTGGTTATTGTGATTCAGATTGGGCTGCATGCCCAATGACACGTCAGTCCACAACTAGATTTTATACTATACTCGACACAAGTCTCATCTTGGCGAACCAAGAAACAGACCACGATATCCTGATCTTCAACCGAAGCTGAATATCGGTCTATGGCTACCACCGGTTGCGAGCATACTTGGTTGAAATATCTCCTTTCAAATCTTGGTGTCAATTACAATCAGCCGATGCAGTTATATTGTGATAATCAAGCAGCCCTACACATTGCCAATAATCACATTTTTCACGAACGAACAAAGCACATCGAGCTTGATTGTCATCTTATTTGTGACCAGATTCAAAATGGTTCCATCCAAACTTGTTACATTCCTACTTCATCTCAGCTAGCTGATATATTCACCAAGGTACTAAACCAACATGTGTTCTCTACACTCAAAACCAAGTTGGGTGTGTTTGATCCAAACGCCCAACTTGAGGGGGAGTATTCAAATTCAAATACAACAGGTTGTATCAGCTCACAAAATCTGGCTACAAATCAGGAGGGAATATCGAAGCTCAAGGAAGAAATATCGACGCACAATCATATATAAGAAAATTCTGTTTTATCTTGTGCATTATCCTTGTATAGCTGTCGTTCATTATCTTGTACAAAAGCTACTATATATAGCCAGCCTATTGATAAGGTCCACACATATAACAGCATATAGCAAACTGCGTATTAGTAATTTTAATAAGCCATTATCTTCTCATTGTTTTTTTTTTTATTATGTTCTCCTAGTACCTACTCGCCATTGCTTTGCCATCACAAAAAAGAAAATTTGTTATAACTTGGTTACACTGCATTGTTAGCAACTATGGTTATTGAACCAACGCCTACCAAAGGTCCCGGAGGCAGGGGTCCTAGCCTTGGAGTAAGCTTCTGGCACGATGACTGTATGTATGGTAAGCTGAGCCAGCACAATCAGGTCTTCATGTCAGGTGTGGTTTCTTCGGGTTATAAATAAAAAAAATATGGTTATTGAAAGGTTTCACAGGAAAAACACTAAATATATGAATTAGTTCTTCTCAAATGTGTTTAATGAGTTTCGTTTTTTTTTTCACTTTGCGATCAATAAGGAACATGTCTAAACTTCGTATCCAATTCATTTTGTGCATGTGCACATTGAACACATGCTCTCTCACTGCTGTAAAATACAATTTTTGAATCTGCTGAGTCGTGAACCCTTCTCTTCAAAGATTACTTGATTGCGAATACCCCAAATCTTCCAGATATTCACTTGAAAAGCTATCATCCAAGCCTGACGTAGGCTTTTGTAAGGGAGATGTCAGCAACTCCATTTTTGTAATGCATTTGAGAGAGTTCCACAGGGACGGTGCCAAATTCCAAACATGCGGCTAATGAGGTTTCATGTTCTTTGGGTCACAGGGCACAATATGAAGATACGATCCAACGACTCTTCTATTTTGCCACATAAGTGACGGCGACTTGCCATGAAAAAACAAAGCTTTTCAGTCTATTTGACTCAATAATCTGTCTTCTACCGCAAATAACAAGTTGAAGGCTGCCCTGGGAAAATATTTTTTACACCACATCAAGCCTGCCAAGGGATGTTAAGGCCCTTTCTCAAGACCCAGTTGCCATTTTGCCTTGGTAGAGAAGGTTTGGGTAGCACAGAGTGTAATGCAATCCTGAGCATTCTGCGGAAGGCTCGATACATGGAGAAGATGACTTGCACCCGTTATAACCTGTTGGATATTCATCGGGATCACTAATCAAGTCCTGGTCGGAGCTTACCATGTGCTACTTTAACAAGTACCAAAAGCCCTTAAGTCAAGGAGTTCAATTAATGGGTGTGAACCACAACCAAGGATCGAGCCGAAAAGAAATTTGCTGACCATTGCCCACCTGCCATTTCACCTTTTTCTGAATAAAATTCAGACCATGATTACCCGGATCTGGACCTGATACCATATCCAAAAATCTGGTCCAAGACTGGTTTCACTTGGGTCTGAACCAAACAAGACCCGTTGATACCCCTACCCAGAGTGGGCTACCCGGTACATCAACTACAGAGTGTGGTGGTCTATTAAAATCCTAATGACTTAAGGGCTTGACTTGATGTACTTTAATCACCCTAATGTTTTATGGTTTATTGGTTAGGCACCTAACAGACATTGGCCAATACGACCTAGGATCAGCCCAAGCCTAAGAATAGGGTTGGGTTGTTGGAGGGACAGGGATTTTCCTTGGATCAATGGGTCTAATGGACACTGGGCTGGCTCAGGTCAGGTTGAAGCCATATTTGGATTTTACTTTTGAAATTGTTGATCTAAATGAACTCCAAATATAAAGTTATAAATTCCATTTTAAGTTTTGAAAGTTAAAAAAAAAAAAATGTATCAAGACGTGAACACAAAATTTGGAAAAATATATTTTTGAACCCCATGAAGTCCAATAAGATATATTTGAATTCACATCAAAAATTTTAGATTCATATATAGAAAAAAGTATAAATTTGGATTGAAGATCCAACAATATTTAAACATAAGGACATGTAAAAACCTAGAGGAAAACTATGACGCACAAAACCTTTCTTCGTATAGGAGGCCATTCCAATTCCAGGCAACTCCAAGTGGTTTCCTACCTAGGGTGAAAATGAATTGAATTTGATTGGATCTCTGATCCAAGTCCTATGGATTATTTGTGGATATGGATTTTTTTTTACAGAAAGTAAAAGTATATATTGATGACAGTAGCAGTAGTTACAGCAAATGAGCAGGAGGCGGTGATGAGGTATCACAGCACTCATTTGCAACTGCATCAACTAGAAGAGAATAACATAAGATTGAATGTTTGCTCATATCGGATTCAGACTACTCATCTTATTCAAAGTCAGAGAACAGACTTCATTTGCTCGACTGAAGTCAATTTCAGCTTCAAGAGACTCAGAAGGAGGCTGACCTAGGTGACGATCTATGGAGATCTCAGTGGGATTGGAAATCCCACGTCTTTTTTGTAGTTGCTCTGAATGAACGGATGGGTGAGTATTTCTCCCCTCCCTTAGGGGATAACACAAGTTTTCAAAGTCACATGTTTTATATCAGCCGCTTGTTTTAGCAGAGCTATGCGGTGGGCCTGCTTTACGTATATCAGCATTAGCATGAGGTTGATACTCTTTGGATTCCTGTGTCTTGGCCTAGAAATGAAAACAAGGTGGGGCCCTGGTGCTATGAACAAAGGTGGTTGTTGACTAGGCAGGACCTGGGGACGTGTCCTCTATCCTGCATGGAAAGAGGGAGGATCTGCTGACTCATAGCCTAATCAGCAGTTGGCCTTTGACGTGGAAGTGACCTGGCTGGTTGCCTGTTGCAGTTAAACACCTTGGCATCGTCCTTGCGGTTGCATAGAGGTCAGTGGTTACTCAACTGCAACACAGTACCATGACTGCCAGAGTTGCCCCCAAGAATCGATTTCAGCTGGAGAACTTGGGAGATTTCTGGTAATGAAGCAGTGGAGATCTAAAAAATCTTTTTGATCTCCTACGTTTTGGCATCCTCATCGTTGCCAAGTGGTTTGGAATGTTCCATTTCCATCACAAGAACAGACTTCAAATTCTTTGAGTTGGATTCATCTCCCACTATTGAGGGTGAGTCCGAGTGTAGATCACAGTGTTGCTTCTCCTTGTTAAGAACCGAGAATCAGTTGTTATGTGGGGTTTGTTAAGTCCGTTTCTGGGCGGGATGACTGCGTCGATGCAGTTTCATCTGCGCCCATTCATCCTGAATGGGTGGTGTCGGCTGTGATGGAGAGGCAGTCTGTGCGACAGGCAAGAAACCGTAGAGTGATTCATTGATCCATATTGTGGACAAAATTGAATCCTTTGTTCATAGAAAATTTCCTGATGAAAGATCCTATTGAGAATAGCGATCTCTATATGGGATTTCAGTGGAACTGATACGCAGATGCAGGCAAAGGTGCATCTCTCCATAGCCCTAGTATGACCGTCCACATTTAGCCAGGATCCTTTGAGGTAAGACACAATTCCATAAAAAACGTCCTTGGTCTAGCACTCTGCGGAGAGTCCTGGGAGTTGTATCCACAAGAGAACTCTATTTGATGTTTGGAGCTTGAGATTCATGCCAGACATCCATTAATAAGCGACTAAAGTTTAGCTAACCACCTTTCATGGACCGTCATGAAGAATGCAAGTTATTTCCTCCATATCATGGAGGTGGATCAAGAAGAGGCTTTGATTCATAGATGAAAATTTGATCGGGACTGCCCATTTCCATAATGCATGAAGTTCCTGAAAGGCATATTGATACTCAAGATGCTTTCTGGGATTTCCTCTCGAGAATCTGACGAGCAAGGTCCATTTGAAAGGGACCATCATATCATCGCGACGTTCAAGGGTGATTTCCATATGCATATTGTTTCTATGGCTCATCATAGACTCCTTGGATGAGGATCTTGCTGCAGTGGATCCTTCCACAACGTGAACCCAAGAGCGAGCAGGCAAGTGCAATGGCATCCGTGACCCGGGGCTGTGAGAAGCATCATTCTTCTCATCTTCCATGGGAAGGTGATGCAGGTACTAGAAGACTCATATTCCATCTCTCAAATGGCTAATACATTGGGACACTTCTCATGTCTAGCAGAAATGAAAAAAAACGATGATTAGGAGTTGTCACGGGCATAAAAAATTTTGCAAGCTCATGCAACGCCAAACTGCCCAGTCTGGCCAGCCTAATGGCCAAAGGCTTCCCTTAAACTTATTTTTGTGTGCTGAATCGTTTCATTGGCTTTGCACACCACCCCATGCAAACCTGCCTAAGCGAAAGCTGACCTAGTGTATCTCTCATGCGTATCTACTTGACCCAACCACTAGCTCCGTGCATCTTTCCTTAGCACATTAATGCCATAGTGCATTGATGAATAATAAAAGGGGGGTCGTAGTCCAAAATCTAAGAAAGGGCTGATGCTCACACCAGATTGAATAACCAACCAATCCAAACGGCCACACCACACCTCTAAGGCTGCAACACAACCTCTTAAGAGTGTCACTCGAGAAGGCCTTACCGGTATATAGTGGACGGAAGAAGTTATTCTCAAGATCACCTAGATTTTCAGACAATTGATAGTTGATACATCATAGCAAGCAACGCTACTCAGATTGCTCACAAACGCCTAAGAATTCACCTGCCTAACCCTGAGTCACCATATTTGGTTGGAACCACCTAATGTGATCCGTGTGAGAATTATCCCTAACCCACACACATCTCCATGCGACCAACACTACGCATATGATAGTCATCCAAGTCACACCACAACAAAGTCGTGCATTAGCGACGACCACATTCCGTCGCTATTCCGTCGCTAACAGGCTTAGCGATAGATTAACGATGACTAGGCGACGGTATGCTTACATCGCGAATTTTTCGACGCTAACTGGCGACGGAATAAATTCGTCGCCAGGTCTGTACGAGCGATATATTCCGTCGCCAATCCACCGGTACTAAACGGCGACCACGGCTTGGCGACGGATTTACGTCCGTCGCTAAGCCGTCGCTAGATTTATATGCATAGCGACGGATGGTTCCGTCGCTAATCCGTCGCAAACACGAAAAAAAATAAAAAATTTTATTTGAAAATTAAATACCAAGAGCGGTACAATTTATATTTCCTGTAAATAAAAAACAAACCACACAAAAAAAATTCATATAAAAGGAATCACCAAAAATTAATCGTTTCACCTTAAAATTAACAAGTTCAATTAACTACAATTCAATAATTACATTTAAGAAACAAAAAAAAATAGAACTTCAACACAGTTCTCTAATCATCGCCAAGATTTTGTGCGTCTTCTTCTTCATTGCCTTTATCTGTCCCTTCAGCTCCGCTACGCTGATTATCGCTAGCAGCCTACACAAGAAAAGAACAGTCAGTATTGATAAACAAAATATAATAAAATAAATTACACACTATATGTGATTCTATCATGTGTTCTAAGGCAATAAAAAAACTTTATATGTGATTCTATCATGCTCATATGTGCTCTAAGGCAGGCAAAAAACTATATATGTGATTTGATCATGCTCATATGTGTGCTAAGGCAGTCAAAAAATTGAATATGTGATTATAGCATGCTCACATGTGTTCTAAGGCAGACAGAAAAACTCTATATGTGATTCTATCATGCTCATATGTGCTCTAAGGCAGGCAAAGCAAAAAACTTTATATGTAAATATACCATGAATGATATATGGTCTAAGGCAGTAAAAAAATTCTATATGTGATTTTGGCATGCTCATATGTGTTCTCAGGCAGTCAAAAAACTGAATATGTGATTATAACATGCTCATATGTGTTCTCAGGCAGTCAAAAAACTGAATATGTGATTATAGCATGCTCATATATGTTCTAAGGCAGTCAAAAAAACTTTATATACGATTCTATCATGCTGATATGTGCTCTAAGACAGGCAAAAAACTTTATATGTGATTATAGCATGCTCATATGTGCTCTAAGGCAGGCAAAAAACTCTATATGTGATTCTATCATGCTCATATGTGCTATAAGGCAGTCAAAAAAAATTATATGTGATTCTATCATGCTCATATGTGCTCTAAGGCAGGCAAAAAATGTTATATGTGATTATAACATGCTCATATGTGCTCTAAGGCAGGCAAAAAACTCTATATGTGATTCTATCATGCTCATATGTGCTCTAAGGCAGGTAAAAAGTTATATATGTGATTCGATTATGCTCATATGTGTTCTAAGACAGACAGACAAAGAACTGAATATGTGATTATACCTGAGAGGGACCTACAATCGAAGATCCCCTGTTCAGCACAAGATTGTTGATCTCATCTCGGAAAAAGGGGGTGACGGTGTCATGGAAGTAGTCATTCATTGTGTCCTTAATGATATGGCGTACATCATCACCAGAAAGAATATGCTGCTGCTTGGAGCTTATGTCGGCGGAAGAAGCCTGTGAGCCGTAACTGGAAGAAGCAATAACTGGTGAAGTGTTCAGATTACTCTCAAACCCAAACACGCGACCTTTTTTGGGTTCACTTGCTGCAGTCACCCATGCTGCAGGATCAAATGATGGATGCTGAGTAGCGTCATTGCCATATCGCTCTACCATCTATTGCTCATATGCCTCCTACAAAATAATGTTTAAAGTATGCATTAATAATTAATGATAACATTATGATAACTTGCGTATTGCAATGATTATTAATAGAATAAATACATACCGTTGTCGTTCTCGCCTTCTCTGATACGAAGACTCCTGTGGTCTTCCGTTTATGTGTTTCAACAAACACATCCTTATATGGTACAGTGCCTCATTTTTCTGCTTCCTGCGAAGTTAAAGGACAAAAGATTTAGTTCACAAGTTTGCAACAATACTTATAAAATTAATATGATATATTGATGAGTTACCATTTTCTTCAGGTGGGCTCCCAAATGTCTTAGATTCACCTGTGTGTAGATGGGCTTCAGGCATTTTCGCTCGATTTTGTGCAGCCTTCGCAGAGCGATTTCGAAATGCATCTCCCGCCCACTTATCGCACATTTCATCCCAATAATCTCTCTTGATAGTAATAGAATCATGGCCCTTCCACTGTAGTGGATCATCTATTACGCCAGATGCTTTTTTTGCTGCAGTCTTCATATTGTGCAGCATGTCTGCAAATCGATTGATAGTCACCTTCTGCCACACCTTTCTTGCATCATTTTCTTTCACCGTAGTTGCGAAACGATTTGAAGCCTACAAATATTTTCAGAAAGTTAGTAGACATTACTTAAATAAATTAAATATGAAACACATTAACTATGAGAAACAACTATATACCATGAATGAGGACCATAATCTGTCTAACACCTCCTTTGGGTACTCTTTCCATTGAGCCATCAGTTCTGGTAGATGTTGAAGAAGTGAATTCCTAATCTCTCGTACTACTTCTTGTGGCTCAAACCTTGTGCTGCATATGAATTGGTACACAGTAAATATCAATATAAAATATATATAAGATATGCAATAATTGAAAATGAAATACTTACGGTCGATTATTGATATACACTATTCGAATGAGTCTTCTTGTGCCAGACTAAGAAGACCCTGCTTCCTGTGTTGGCTCATAACTTTTGTGATCAACTGGTGTAGGTGAGTCGTGTACATACGAAACATCATCTGTAAAAAAATATATTAGACTTTCTCAGAATACGCATTTGAACTAATCAAGCATCCAATTAGTTAAATGATATACCTATCACAGGAGCCCGTGAAGATGAAGGTTGGGCCTGGCTACTACTGGATGAGCGACCACTGTAACTTCCATGAACCATATTCTAACAAATAACATATGTCATACAATACATTCAAATAATTCACATCAAGTATTACAATACATTCAAGTCATTCGCATCAAGTATTACAATAATTCAAATCATTCGCATCAAGTATTGCAATACATTCAAATGATTCACATCAAGTATTACAATACATTCAAATCATTCATATCAGGTACTGCAATGCATTCAAGTCATTCACATCAAGCATTGCAATGCATTCAAATCATTCGCATCAAGTATTACAATGCATTCAAATAATTCAAATCATTCACATCAAGTATTGCAATAATTCAAATCATTCGTTGCATAAATTACAATATATTCAAATAATTCAAATCATTCACATCAAGTATTGCAATGCATTCGAATCATCTATATCAAGTATTACAATATATTCAAATAATTCAAATCATTCACATCAAGTATTACAATGCATTGAAATAATTCGTATCAAGTATTACAATACATTCAAATAAAATTTTTAATCATTCACATCAAGTATTGCAATACAACTCATTCATTCGCATCAAGTATTACAATACATTCAAATAATTCAAATCATTCACATCAAGTATTGCAATGCATTTAAATAGAGGTTTGTATTACAAGATTTTGCTCACTAGCTTGAGAATTCTTCCTCGTCACTTGTTTGACTTTCTTCTTCTTCTTTCTCTTCTTCTTCATTGTTTTCCCATCCACTTGGTACATCATTTGGATCACATTCCTCTATGAATGTTTCATCGACCAATGGAGATATGACATGCATATCATGCGCAACATCGTGACCATAAGTGAAGTCATATACATCATTTGATTGATAGTAATTGCTGTCTTCAGCTAACTCATCTTCCTGTAACTGATCATACTCAGGGTATAGTTTGGACTTCACCTTTCAAACTGCCCACCATTCATTTCTATCTGACTTTTTTATAGTCGGATATGAAGTATAATAAACTTGTTGAGCTTGCGAGGCTAATATGAATGGTTCATATGTTCAAACCTGGATTTATGATTCATCTCCACAATGCCTGAAGCTTTGTCGAGTCTTGTTGCAGTTGGATCAAACCAATGACACTTTAATAAAGTTACCCTGTTATTTATGCCTAAGTAAGTCAACTCCATTATTTCCTCTATAACACCGTAGTAATCATGTTCATTTTCACCGTAATTGCTACCCTTGACACACACGCCATTATTCATCGTTGATTTATTTATACTGTAATCTTTTATATAGAATCGATAACCATTTACGATGTACCCGTTGTAGCATTGCACAACTTTGGTCGGACCATTTTCTAAATTACATATTCCTTGATCTTTAACATCACCATGGCATACCTACGCACAGACATAAACAATGATTGTGATCACGATCAATTAAGTAACTTAATGTTGTTTATAAGTACAAAATTTATGTTAGCTTCTTTACCAACTGTTTCAACCACTCCACAAACTTAGTTTCACGTTCTTTGTGTACTTCTCTATCAGTGAGATGTGAAACTTCTCTTTGCAACTCCAGATCAAATCGTCTGGAAACCACAAATACTTATATTACCGAGCCATGTATCCACATATAAAACATAAAAGGATTTATAATTGTGTTTCGTCTACATATACTTACTCGATGTATGGGTCGATCGCTGAGCAATTAAAAAGAATATAGATGTGTGTTGCGTCTTGCTCTTGATCTGTCAAGAGCCTTGATCAGCAACTACCAAATGCATGCTCAAGTGGTTGAAATATCGACAGCTTGTCAGCTACAGTTACTTGTTCTCTATCATCGTTACGAGGCGGGCATATGTAACGTGTTAGAATATGAGGTTCGAAGTACATAGATGAGAAATTTGAAATCTCTTCTAAAGTGTATGCCTCACAAATAGAGCCTTCTACTCTTGCTTTATTATGAACCTTTTTTTTTAGGTCGAACATGCATCTGGCAAAAATATACATTTCAAATTTTAAATATCTGTTACTAAAGAGACAAATATAAAAAAATATATACCTTTCAAATGGGTACATCCATCGATATTGCACAGGGCCACCAACCCTTAGTTCATATAGCAGATGTATGATCAAATGTTCCATAACATCGAAAAATGCTGGCGGAAATATCTTTTCTAGCAGACAAACTGTGGTGATGACAGAGTCATCGAGATTCTTTACATCTGATACTACGACCTCCGATGCGCATAATGTTCTGAAAAATCTGCTCAACTCAGACAGTACCCCTCATATAGGTTTGTCTAACATATCATGAAATGCTAGGGGTATCAATCGTTGCATAAAGATATGACAATCATGGCTCTTCAACCCATATAATTGTCCATCGTCAATCTTCACAGCCCGAGCAATGTTAGAGACATATCCATCTGGAAATCTCAATTGTCTCAACCATTGACATACATGTTTTATTTGATCAAGTCTGAGCATGTACTTTGCCTTTGGTTTCAGTACTTTGCCATTATACTCTTTGAGTTTCAATTCTGGTCTTTTATATATTAATTTTAAATCCATACGGGCATTCGAATTATCCTTCGTTTTTCCTTTAACATTCATTACTGTATTGAACACATTATCAAACACATTTTCCTCCACATGCATCACATCCAAATTATGTCGTATCAATAGGGTCGGTCAATACAGTAGTTCACAAAAAGTAGATTTCTTCATCCAACTGTGATACTTCCCAAATCTACGAAAGGGTGTAGGACTGCGGGCATCTATTAATACATCTGAAAAGTTTCGCAATCTTCTTAGAATCTCTATGCCAGACAATCTTGAGGATGGACCATCTGTTTCAGTTGTGCCTGCTTTAAACGCATTCTTTTGTCATCAGAACGGATGGCCGTTGGGTAGAAATCGATGATGGCATTCAAACCAGCAAGGCTTCCTTCCATTCCTCAATCTAAAAGCTTTGGAATCCTCCATGCAGTACGGACATGCCAACCTCTCATGTGTGCTCCAACCAGATAGCATACCATATGTAGGGAAGTCACTGATTGTTCATAGAACAACGGCCTTCATGTTAAAATTTTGTTTTTGTTGGGCATCATACGTGGTAACACCGTCATCCCACAGTACTTTTAGTTCATCAATCAATGGCCTTAAATATACATCAAGATTTTTGCCAAGTGAGGTTGGACCAGGGATCAATAGAGACAAGAAAAGATTTGGACGTTTCATATACAAACTTGGTGGAAGATTGTATGGAGTTACAAATACTGGCCAACATGAGTATGGAGTTGATCTACCCCCAAATGGATTAAATCCATCAGTACATAGACCGAGTCTAACATTTCGCACTTCCATTGCGAAGTTCTGATGAGTACGATCAAAGTGCTTCCAAGCTTCAACATCAACAGGATGCGTGATCTTATTTTCATTATATCGAACTTTATTTGCATGTCATCTCATGTGTTTAGCTGTCCTTGAAAACATATACAATAACTGCAATCTAGGAGTGATAGAAAAGTAGCGGAGCGACTTGTATGAAACTTCCTCTGATCTCGTGCTACCATTGCCTCTTGTCTTTGGCTTGAATCGTAGATGCCCACATAACGGGCATGATATGATGTTTTCCTGCTCCTTGAAATACAACATGCAGTGATGTGGACAAGCATCAATCTTTTTGTAACTCATACCTAGAGCGTTGACCATAACTTTCACACGATAGAAATTTTATGGCAATTTCTCATCTTTGGGCAACATACTCTTCACAATCATGCACAAATGGTCAAAACATGATTGACTCAAATTATACTCAGACTTCAAATTCATTAGTTGAAGAACTGCAGACAAGATAGTGTGACTCTCGCAACCGTTCTAAAGTGACTCATCAACATGTCTAAGTAAATCATAAAATCTACTAGCTGCATCGTTTGGTGATTCTTTATCTACGACAGTTCTTACATCACTAGAACTCATAGCAGAACCCAGTTATGTTCCTGCAGCATTAAATATCAAATCCATATATGGATTATCGTGCACTACATTCACCTGTGCATCAAAATCGTTTCTAAATTCTTCTCCATGAAACATCTAGTTCTGATAATCACTCACAAAACCCTTTTTGTATAGGTGATGTCTAACGCTATGAGGTTCTACAAATCGATTATTCTTATAAATCTTGCAGGGACACCTAATCTGACCTATGGGATCCACTGTACTGACACTTGTCGTTGCAAATTCTATAAAACTGTCAACACCATCCATATATTCATGCGATAACTCATTGTCCACTATCCTACAGTACATTCATTCATGGTTTGCAGTCATTTTCTTATGATGTTACGAATAATAGCCTAACGAATTAAAAGAGAACAATCAGAATGCTACGATGAAGAAAATATCAAATTTATCATGCAATATATGAAGTCATGCAATAACAAGAATTTTGATGCATGCATTAATAACTTAATATTTTCATATACAAACTATTAATGACACGATACAATCATTTGAAACATGCATTCATTATATAATTTCATATGGAAGTCATAATCAAATTGAAAGTAACTACATGCAAGCATGGATATAATTACATCAAACATTGCAATACATCGTAATCATTCATATCAAACAAATGGAAAACATGTATCTGCAGCAAACACACTTCAATATCTCACTAACTACTACCATGTTTAGCATGAACTCCGTACTCCAAAAATAAGAACACTTCAATATTCATACATTAAAATCATGCTCAACATGATCTCCGAACTCCAACAAAGCAACCCTAAATATCAACAACTAAGTGAGTGTGTGAACAATAAAGTGTTAGATCTAATAAATTAAATAATATGTGATATGCTTGCATCACTTACTTACCACAGGTATTTACCTGATTTGCATTGTTTTTGTCACTTACTTACCACAGGTGGCTGAGCACGAGCTGGTTCCGTTGAAAAAGCTGCACAAAAAAATATATTTTTAAAATGAAGTCACCACGAAAAAAAAAAGGTTGTTCTGGCAAGAGGTCGACTCCCCTGTTGTTCCGGCAGGGGGTCGACCCCCTTACGAAACATAGGGGGTTAACTGCCCCCCTGTTCAGGCTGGGGGTCGACCCCCAGCCTTTCCGCCAGTGAGTCGACCCCCTGCCAGAACAGCAGAGGGTCGCCCCCCTGCCTGATCAGGCAGAGGGTCGACCCCCTGCCTGTTTCGGCAGGGGGTTAAACCCATGCCGGAAAGGCAGGGGGTCGACCCCCTGTCGGAAAGGCAGGGGGTTAACTCCTTGCCGAAAAGGCTGGGGGTTAACCCCCACGTTTTTCGGCGGGGGGGGGGGGGGGGGGGTGCCTTCCTTTACCTGTCTCCGGGGGTTGGGACCGGCGAACGGTGGGAACCGGCGAACGGCGGGAGCGGCGAAAGAAGAAAAGGAAAAGTTGTCTGAGATTAGGGTTGTTCGAAAATTAGCGACGGAATTAATCCGTCGCTAAGCCAACGTAAATCAAATTTACGGAACGAGCGACGGACTATATTCCGTCGCCATGTCCGTCGCTAAGTAGCGACGGACTATATTTCGTCGCCATGTTCGTCGCTAAGTAGCGACGGACTAGATTTGGTCGCCAACGTTAAATGGTGCGACCGTAACGACAAAACATTATGTCGCAAAATTTTTCGCTAAGTAGCGACGGACTAGGCGACGGACTATATTCCGTCGCTATTTTCGTAAACTTCATTAATTATAGCGACGGATGTTTATTGCTCGTTAATTCGTCGCTAACTAGCGACGGAAAGATTCTGTCGCTAACGTCCGTCACTAACAACGTATTTTCTTGTAGTGTCAAGGAGTCCTTAACGAAGTCTCCAAAGGCAACATCCTCTCATCTACTAGCATACTGCATAATCAAATAATGCTCCACGTTTATGCCGCCATACACCATCGCATCAACAATGACATTGTTGTCTATCACATGTCATGCTATCACCGCACGTCATCGATCAGCCCAATACATACTGCATGTTGCTACACTCGATGCATTTTTCACTCATTAGAGCTCTGCACTACATATGCACCATTCCAAAGGCTCGGACCGAGACATTCTCTCCCATCCAAACCATTGTCGTCCTCGACAATGTTGGTGCAATTAAAAACACAAACTTCACTTCAATTTGCCAATTTTTTTTTGCACTTAACTTTGGTCTTCTTTTATTCATCCTTCTCAACTTGTTCTTTTCATTTACTCTAAAAATTTTACTTTACGCTATCTCTTTCTGTATACGCTCTCCTTATGCACAACAAACACTTTTTCATCTTTTAGGCACCCTCTTCATCCTCTCTTCACAACCTATTCATCATATCTGCTGCCCATAATCCGATTGCTGCTAAAATGAAGTCTAATCTGGAGGTTTCTCTCAAATCAACTTTCCATGCAAGTTCTCATCAAATGTCCCTTTGGATGCCCACTTCAGGTTCTGTCCAATCTACTCGACAGTGACTCGTGGAGGGTATGTCTACACTTCACTCATTGAGGTGTCTCAGGTTTGCCCCAAGAGCCATCTCAAGCAATAGTCGAGAAAAGCCTTCTCGCGCTTCCCCCCACTATAAGCGACAATAAAAAAATCCACTATGCATTATTATCAGTACTACGAGTGACAACTGAGCTTCACCTTGCGTTGCCACAACCACGAGTGACAACCGAGCTTCACCTGGTGATGCCCTCAACATAACGAGCGACAATCGAGCTTCACCTCGCGCTGCCCTCAATGCACTAGGCATCCTCGAACCCAAAGGCATACCTTCCTTGGCTTCAACTTTATGACATCACAACTCTTCGACATGTCGAATCTCATACAATGACACACTTAAAGCTATTTCGACAATAGTCCACCATTTTCTCCTTGCAACCTTTTGTCATGCCTAAACCCTGAACCTAAGGGCTATCCACATAAGTACTTCTTGCTCAACAAGAACACTTCCAACCCAGTGTGGTTTTATCTATCAGCAGTTAAGAGGCCACCAACACATACCACCAAAGGCTTGCTCCTTTAAAGGTATTGTTTCACCAATGGGTCATCTCACCTGTACACAAGGGACGCTTCTGACACCGGGGCACTTTCCTTGCCCCCAACCAAGACACTTTTGGCCTAACGATGGGCAACTCTAGCCTAACGTGGTCTTCTCTATCGGCAGTTAAGGGGCCACCAGCACGTGCCACTAAAAGGTTTGTTCCTTCAAAGGCATTATTGTATACTTTTATTGTCCACGATATAACTACTTCTCGAATGAATGATAGCTTCTCAAGCATGCACCAACTCATCCCTCATGGTCTTCCATAGTGGTCTATCCCTAGTCACATGTCCAACGTGGAAAAACTTGCAAACTCACTCATGTCCAAGTGCCAAATGCAGCAACCTCTTACCACTACCCAAGTTTTGATAGAGGATCTGCCAACAACAACGGACCAACACAACATCCCAACTTTGTTTTGGCTTTAATCTATCATCGTCATAACCTTTAGCACACTAAGTCCCATACCTCAACGTGCCTCAAGTCACTTAGACAATGATTTTTTGCTTACTTAATTCATCAAGCATTCTTCACTCGTGAGATCCCAGTGTAGCCCTATACTCAAGCAGGTCATCTTCACATGCACAACAAGCCTATCATCTTTTATGCTCATGGCTAGGGTGCCTTTCGACCGCAATAAAGGCGATTTCAAGCCTGTCATGGTCCTGGTAGAGAAGAACGACTACTAATGCATGTCATAGAGATATCAACTCTCTTAAAGCAGCAAACTGTACAGCTTTCCAGTGGTCTAAATTAGTCCTCAAGTGGGGGAATGCCTACTCACATATCACCCCAAAAGTGGTCATTCAAAGCGATCTTTCTGGTCACTCGTTCAAACAAAGGGCAACTCTCTGCCCAACGTTATAACTCTGCGGATACTCGAAAAAGAACATATAATTTTAATTGAGTCTTCCAAACTCAAAAGTGCAAATTCATCCAACTGAATCTAACGTGCACTCTCTGCATGCACAAGGCAAACACCACGCTGTACATGCGAGCTTGACACACAACTGGTAGGAATCTTGACTTATCCACATTCTCTTAACCAACTAAACAACAACCTTGCGCTTATGCTTTCCATTGACAAGATGTCCTATACCACTCTGCCAACAACTTACTTCTGCACTCAGTTAACCACACTTCAGCTACACAAATTCACATATATGAGACAACCCACCTCTTGCTGATTCTCATACTTGAATAAACGATCACTGCCCTCTTCAATGTCATAATCATCGAACAACAAGGTCACCGCAAATCTTTCTATTTTGATATCATTATCACAGACATAAAATTTTTTGTGAGTTCGTGTAGGGCTAGACTGCCTAGTCTGGCAACCTAACAGCTAAAGGCCTTGCACAAACTCATTTATTTAAGTTGAATAATTTCATTGGTCTTGCACACTACCCCATGCATAGATGCCTACGTGAAAGCTGATCAAGCGCATTTCTCACGCGTATCTACCTAGCTCAGCCATTGGCTTCACACATCTTTTCTTATCACATTGCCATCGTGCTTCGATGTATAACCAAAGGGGTCGTAGTCCAAGTTCCAAGGAAGGGATGATGCTCACACCCAACCGAACAACTAACTAATCTAAACAACAATGTCGCACCTCTAAGGATACAACGCAACCTCCTAAGAGCATCACTCGAGAAGGCCTTGCAAATATGTAATAGACAAGAGAAGTTATTCTCAAGACTACCCAGCCTTTCGTCCAATTGATAGTTGATACGTCAGAGCAAGCAACGCTACTTAGATTGCTAATCGATGCCTAGACATTCACTCACATAGCCCCGAGTCACCATACTCGGTTGAAACCACCTAATGTGATCCCTAGGAGAATTAGCTCTAACCCACATGCACCCCCGTGCGACCAGTGCTACATGTGGGATACTCATCCAAGTCTAGAGGTCCTTAACAAAATCTCCAAAAGCAACATCCTCTGATCTGTTGACATACTGCTTAATTAAACAATGCCTCACGTGTGTGCCATCACACACCATATATTGCATCAACGACGATATCGTTGCCTATCGCATGTTACCGATCTGCCCAACGTATATCGCACGTCCCTACACTCGATGCATTTTCCACTCAGTAGATCTCCATATTGCATATTCCTCATTCTGAAGGCTCGGTTTGAGGCATGAGCAATATTTTGTTAAAAAGCCTTGCCATTTTCCTTTGCTACTAGAAGACAACGTGCAATGCCCATTAATTATGGTTCATATTTTCAATTGATTCTCATATATGAAATAGATCAAGTTCTTTTTACCAAGCAACAATGAAATTTAGTTGGTAGGATTAGTGTCTCAAAATGCCAATTTGATTGCCAGATTGGGTTGTTTTTGCAATGTCATTTTTATTTTTATTTTTATTTTTTGAAAGGCAAGTCGGGGTTAGGCAAACCCCTACCAGTTATACAACGATACCATTGGGTTTTGAACCAGCAACATCCCAACACAAGGTGGCATGCACTAGCTACTCCTACCAGACAAGTGAAGCTCCCGTTAGTAATGTCATCAATATCTTTATTGTTAGCGACTCGAGGTATTCTTGTTTAAAAAAAAAACTACATATGAAAAATTACAAAATTTAGCATGCAATTTTGAAACATGAAAATTTGAAGTTATCTAGAGCTAAATTTTTTTTCTTTTTAAGTCGAGCCAAGTAGTACCGCTCAAAGGTTTGAAATGCAAAATTTCTTTACGATAGTGGGACTCTTAGCTGGTCTAGATACCCTCAAGAGACAAGGCTGGTAAGGCTTCTTCCTATTTAAATGATTTTAAAACATTTAGTTGAAATTATCTATTGACCTATATTGTTAGTTTGAGAAAATAATTTTTTTAACTGACTGCTACTACGTACACCTGCAGGGATCGCCTGTGTGGCAGCGGGACTGGAGAGAAGGTGCCGACCCCTTCATCCCATGTTCCTGTTCAACTCTCACCGGGTGTGCGGGGCTTCTGTAAAGGCTTAAGGGTAGGTGACCCTATCACAGGAGGAGGGCCCAGAAAGACACCTAAGATCTCTTGCCAATTTCAAATGTACTCGTGACTGTATTGAACAGGAAGCAAAAATGGAACTTGAGACTTGGTGCTTGAAATTTATTGAGACAATCTGCTTGAAATGTGTTCATTCATTTGAATTTCAAACTAGTTTTGTTGGTACCTTTGTTGTTTATTAGGGTATAAATTATAAAAAGCTACCACGGTTATTACCTATTTACATAGAACCACCCAATTTTTTGGTCATTGCGTTTAAATGTTTGTGTTTTTCATCTTTGTTTAATCGCACTTTTGGTCCTAAAATCACTCAATTGACCATTGTTAGTCAAACAAAACGACTCGAATTCTTTCAATGTTTATTTATTAAGCAAAGAACGTGACACTAATTGTTTTCTGTTTTAAACTGAATTCTTTATTAATAAATAAAAAAAGCAGTTTTATACTATCAATAAGTAGAGAAACTGCCCCAGATCAGAAACCTAGCCGCGCTGGCTCTGCCTGCAGTACTTACGACACCACCGTCCCGGCTACCCTTTAGCCCCCATGGGATACCAAAATAAGCACTTGAAATGACCAAAAGAAAGAGAAAGAGAGAGATATGTAATGATTGGAAAATGGTGCAGTTCTTTATCAATTACTAATAAATTGGATGATTTTTCTAATTTGCCCTTTATGTGGGCAACACAGGAAAAAGTGAAAAATGCAAAAAAAAAAAACAGCATTATGTTCCAACTTCCAAGTCAATAAGGAGCAATATTTTTTGGAAAAATGGATTCAGGTAGTGCTCACTATTCCTGATTAACTCTGATTATAAAATAAAAGATTCAAATCCATAACCATACATTTTCCAAACTAAAGTAAAATGTCCATCATAAATTCAGGCCTACCTACTTGATCGTATCGATATAGTTTCTCATACTTTACTGTCGCTGTCCCAGCAGCGTAAAACTCTGTGGGTACACCCATCGACCCCGAGGGAGCCTTTTGCTTGACCTTGCGGAAGGAAGTCCTCATATGGAGATTTGAACTTGGGATAGTGAGACAGCTGCCTATCCATAAGCCAACTCAGGCCTATTTACATGTATACATTGTTCTAAAATGCTAAAGGGTTTGATATTAATTAATCTAGACATTACGTTATGATTCATGTTGTTGGTTGCACTCTGCAGCTTGATTGTGTTGCTTATTAGCTTAATCTTTTATAACTATTTTCGACAGAGAAATTAAAGCTGGGGTTAGTCAGACCCCTACCAATTATACAACTATATCATTAGGATTCGAACTTGCAACGTCCCAACACAAGGTGACGTGCACAGACAGAGAGGGTGGTGTATGTTCCCCTCGATGATTCACTGAATCCCATGTCTGTGTTCGGGGCTTTGAATGAGCACCACGTATACAAGCACATGGGGCTCGTATTCCCGTGTATGTTGACATAACTTTGCATCGGATTCTGGTGTTGTTGCAAAGACTTAAGTACCCTTTCTTGCTATTCTTCTCATAAAGTGATGGTTTGAGAAAATGACAAAAATGCCCTTCATTCAAAAAAGAAATAACAAACAGTTCAAAAAAAGGACAAATATGTCCTTCATCCAGAAAGTCGAGGATGATGTTGACTCTTCAAAGTCTTCTTCTTCTTTCTCCGTAAAACACTGTAAAACCCTCTCTCTCTTTCTCTAGAGAAGAAATCAAGGGAGGATTCTTGAAAAGACTTAAGTGCCCCAAAGATGATTATTTAAGACCCAGTCTTTGCACTGCAGGATTATCCGAGAAAAAAATCTCCCCTGGAGGAGGCCATGAACATCAACCCTCTCACTCTCTCTCTCTCCCTTCTCTTTCTGCTTCTGTGCACATCCAGCAGAAGATCCTACATTGCTCCATCAAGCACCGACTGACCTGCACATTGACTGTTGTGGAACCTGATTCAGAGTTTTTACCCTTACAGGAGGAGGGTTTGGGGGCTCCTCCCAGCGTGGGTAGCATCATTCAACTAAATGAGTTGTAGATCCTGATTCAGAGTTTTTACCCTTACAAGAGAGGGGTAAAACCTCATCTCACTTTCTCTCCCTTCTCTCTCTACTTCTGTGCACATTCAACAAACGATCCAACATTTCTCCATCAAACACCAACTGACCTGCACACTGACTGTAGCATCGTTCAACTTGATGAGTTGTGGAGCCTGATTTAGAGTTTTTGCCCTTACAGGAGAGAGGTTTGGGGGCTCCTCCCAGCATGGGTAGCATCATTCAACTTGAAGAGTTGTGGAGTCTGATTCAAAGTTTTTACCCATTCATATTTTAAGGCATTAGATCTCATGTTTGAACATTCACGCATGTGCAGTTTGCTTTCATCATGTTCAGTTGCTTTCTAGATTATACTTTGAATTCTGGTGCATTTTAGATCTATCATTTTTATCTGAATTTTTTACTGCAACTTCATGCATATGTCTTCATGCTCTTCACCAAAAATCAGATCATTCTGAGTTTGTTTGGCTCACTTTAAAAATCAAGATTCAGAACCTGTTATTTTGCACTGTCAGGATTTTAGCAGAATCAGGACCAACTTGCGGGAGTGATTTCTCCCTAACCAAAGATGATCTTTCCGATCCGTAAAAAAGGTTGTTTTTTAAATTGAATCTAATTTGTTCATACTAAATTTCAGCGATTTCTATGGTGTTTTCATACCAGTTTTAGGTCAAAAACCATAACCCTGTCACCCTGTATCATTTTAACGGCTCAGATTTTGATCCATTTTGTTTGAATTTTATTTCCCTAATGGGAGATCATTTTTCAATTCTATAAAACGGGTTCTCTTATTTTATGTGTCTAGTTCATCCCTGTAAATTTTCAGAATTTTTCATGGTCAATTACTATTTTATTTTGATTAAATACCAGAACCTTGTATCCAGATTTTATAAATGTTCTGATTTTGGCCCCCATATCATGACTGTTGTAGTACTTCTTCAACAAATCTCTATTTGATTGGCAATATTCTTCAGCAAATCATTGCTATGATTTTTTTGGATCTCTAATGAGTCCCTACTATGATTTGTAGTATTTTTGGGTCTCCAACGAGCCTCACAATGATTTATAGTGTTGTCCGGTCTTTTAACTATGATTTATAGTGTTTTGGAGTCTCCAACGAGCCCCACAGCGATTTGTAGTGTTTTTTGGTCTTTTAACTATGATTTATAGTGTTTTTGGGTCTCTAACGAGACCCACAGTTATTTATAGTGTTGTTGGACCTCGCTATAGCGATTTGTAGTGTTTCTCGCTAAACACTACAGCGATTTGTGATACAAATCGTTATCCGAATCAGAACCAACTTGTCAGGATCATATCTCCCTAACTAAAGATCGGATTTCAAATCCGTAAAAAATGGTGTCTTTGTTATAAAGTCTAGTTTATTCTTGTAAATTTTCAGAGATTTTTATGGTCATTTGATACCCCATTTGGATCTAAAACCAGACCCCTATCAGTCTGCCTTATTTGAGTGACATAGGTTTTTATTTCATTTTGTAAAAGTCATATCTCCCCAACGGAAGATCATTTTCCAAATTCGTAAATAGGGTTTTCTTCCTCTATGTGTATAGTTTTTATCTGAAAAGTTTTATTACTTTCTATGCTCATTTGATATTTCAAACCTGTTAAAAACTGAGACCTATTATTATTCTCTAGAGAGAGAGAGGGTTTTACAGTGCTTGATGGAGCAATGTAAGATCTTCTGTTGGATGTGTATAGAAGCAGAAAGAGAAGGGAGAGAGAGAGTGTGAGAGGGTTGATGTTCATGGCCTCCTTTAGGGGAGATTTCTTTCTCAGATAATCCTGCAGTGCAGAGACTGGGTCTTAAATAATCATCTTCGGGGCACTTAAATCTTTACAACCACTCCTTTTCAAGAATCGTCATTTTTTTTGCACCAATGGAGGAGAGGGTACTTAAGTCTTTGCAATCGCATCAAACTCCAATGCTAATTAATGCTGACAAACATGGGGATATGAGACGCACATGCTTACATACATGGTGCTCTTTGGGACCCCCGAACATGAGATGTAGCTAACTGCCCTGTTCAGGGGGGGAACATATAACCTGCTTTGTGCCAGACAAGCTGAGCCCTCATTGGATAATCTTTTATAACTCATGCAATGATTTTGGCTTTGTTTGGCTGATTAATCCTCGAACTTCAGGTGAAACTTGATTATTAATCTTAATTTCTTGCTGTTAAGCAGGTGTTCTGTGGAGCTCTCTTCCGCAGCGCACACACAAACATTGAAAGTGCACTCAATTGACAGTCTACTTGGACTGCTGTGTCCAAACCTTGTGATTCCCAAAGCCCATTCTGCCAAGAATGGGATCCTAGCACTAACAGAAGGGGGGGGGGGGCGCTCCCCTTGTTTGGTAGGAAACGCTAGTGTACGTTACCTTGTGTTGGGACGTTTCAGGTTCAAAACCCAATGGTATTGTTGTACAACTGGTAAGGGCTCTGCCTAACCCCAACTTGCCTTTCAAAAGAAGAAAAAAATGGGATCCTAGCATCCTGCAAGCTCGTTTTGGCAGGACACCATAATCGGACCATAATTTGTCCAGGACGTGATGTCTTAGACGATGCGCCCCTTCAAACAAAAACGCCCTAAAGGATACAAACATTTCCTTTTAGGCTAAATAAGAGAAAATGGTTTTGCTTAACGAAGCCTCAAGAACCCCTTGACCATGAGAGAGCACATCCAGCTTCGGCCTCACGACAAAGGACACACACTCATGGGTCCCGTACCGGTGAAGGAATGCAACTTTGCTTTATAATATTTTCTTTATTTTGACATACAACTTTGTTTTATAATTCAATGCTACACTGCTTGCACTTGATTTGCATCCCTTTTATATTTTTTCACCGTCATTTTTTTTATAGACCAGTTGGGGTTAGGCAGACCCCACTAGTTATACAACTGTACCATTGGGTTTTGTGTTCTATTTTTATCAGATTGGACCCAACTAGATGTGATTCATATTGATATAGGAACATATATGGGTGTAGCTTTGGGTTTTGAGGTTTCTGTGTTCATTCATTCCCATTAAAGACCTCCATCACATCTCCGTATAAATACTGAGACTTGTAGTAGTGTGATGAGTGTCACATAAATGTGTTATTTCTCTTTCTGGGTTGAAGGGTCTTGCTGACCATTCGACATTCTGGCCTGAGCTCATTGAGGGCATAAATTGGTTGAGTAAAACGCTGACCACTCGCATTCACCGAAGCGTCGTTCCGATAGTCCAAGGCCGCATTCTGTAAGTGGATTTTTTGTGATCAATTTTATGCCAACATTAGGTTATGGGCCCACACCACGCTTCTATTGCATGCATTTAGGGTGTTGGTGCACCGACGTCCATGCGATGCTTGTCGAAAAAGTTGTCAGTGCATTTTTTCTCTCCCATCAGATTCCCATTTTAATTTTTTTGTTGAAAGTCGATGGCGGCGGGGGAGGCATTAACAAACGACACACTGCATGCGGGTCGACAGCAGTCATTGTCCCCTCGCAAAGTCTAGTCGTCGTCGTCAGTGAGCGTGGTTGTCAAATATCGATTCTCAGTTGGGTTTTTAAGAGCCTCCTACCACCTTAGCTGAATCATCGTCGCTGGCAGCCTGAGATCAGCCACGTGTGGCGGCCGTATCCCCCCCCCCCCCCCCCCCCCACCCCCACTTTTATGGCTGCCCACAACCACAGTCGTTCCAGCTAGTCATTTAGTTGGTCATTTGTGGTCGACTACTGAGGCAGCCTTTACTGTATATCCTTAAATTTCAGCCATCTCTGGCTGAGAATCGACGATTCGCCAGTGGATCTGAGTTCATTAACATGTGACGATCTTGTCTACATGATTTGAGCATCATTGGAGCTGTGTACAAGGATTTCAGCATGTTTTCTAGTGGCTCTATAAAAGTTTGGTAGAACTATATCTAAGCATACTTTTTTTTGGTGAACCAGCACAAAATTTGGCAACAATGTCAAAATAAAAGTTGTTCACAATTAACTTTCGAGCAACTTTCGTTCAGATCTCATCGGTATTTGAGATTTCCATCAGGCTGTATTTTAAGAAGAGCATTCTCAGACCCATTATGGGGTTTCGGGTGGACTGTGTGTGTGTCCGACCCAGTTCAAGATCTGGACCCATTGGGGTTTCGGTGGACCAAGTCTGTGTTCGACCCGGACGGACCCGATCGAGAACCCAGACCCATTGGGAGTTTCGGGTGGATCGGGTTTTCTCCTGACCCGATAGGTTCTGGTACATGACACATAATCATTATTGGCTCCGGGTGGACCGGGTCTAAGACCCAGTCTGGGATCCAAAGCCGCTGGGGTTTCTTGGTGAACTCGATCTGAGACCGACCCGGTCGGACCCAGTTTGGGACCCATACCCATAGAGCTTTCTGGGTGGATCGGGTCTAAGTCTGACTCAGTCGGACCTGAACCCGTTGGGGTTCCGGGTGGACTAGGTCTAAGTTCGACCTGGTCAGATCCGTTCTGGGACCCGTACCCCGAACCCCGGATAAATTTCAGGTAGATCGGGTCCATGCCTGACCCATTTGGGACCTGGTCTAGAACCCGAAACCAAGTATATTGGGTTCTGGATGGATCAGGTCATGATCCAATCTTAGGTATGGATTCGAACCAATTTGGATCAGTCTGGATCCATAAGATCTGACCTGAGATCTGTTTGGATTGGGTCAGAATTGTTGGATCTGACCCATGTACAGTTTCAAGTCGAATAAGGTCTGAAACAAGATCCAACACTATATGACCCTTTTAAGGTGCAAAATTGGTCCAGTGACCGATTAGGTATATTCTGAGACCGGTTTGAAGCCTTTTTTAACTGGTTTTGAAAGCGTTTTTACTGGTTCCTACAAAAGGAGACCATGTTTTCTTGTATCTAAGAAAGAACATGAGTTTTCTCATTCGATTTTAGGGGTTTAGAAGCGTTTGTGTATGTTTTAGTCTTGTTCTACAATTCTAGGACCGATTTAGAGTCTTTCTTGACTGGTTTGGGATTGTTTTAGGCCGGTTTGGTGTATTTTATGATTGGTTCCAATATTATGATCTCGGGTATTACTTATAACAACATGCCTTTGTTATTTTCTCATACTTTATGTATATTTTTATCATAGATGCATGACTCTTGCATGTGTTTTATGATGTTTTCAGTTATCCATGATATTTAAGCTTGAAATTATGACTTGATTCATGATATATGTGATATATTTCATCAAAATTTCATTTATACATAAGAGATGTAGCATGAATTTGTGTCTTTTGATGATTTAATATATAGTTTATTTTGAATATGCATGCATTGCATGAAGATGCTTTATAATAGAAATGTATTTACGGTAAAAGATCTCGATAAACTTACTCATATAGTCACTAAAGAGATATGAGTTGTGTTGATTGAGGGTTTTTCGGACTGTGTTGAAACTAAAATTTGGTACTGCGATTGTGTGTGACTACATGAAATAATGATTCTGCCCAAAGATAAGTCATTGTGTTCCAAATTCACATAGGGTGTAATAGTAGGTGTATACACAAGCCTATGAAGTATGTTCGTACCTTAAGGTACAATGCTGAATTGATATTAGTTACATGATCTTCTAGTTTCAACAATTGAAGTCAATTCTTTGATAATTGAGGAGACAAAACAACTCTGAGTATTATTGTTTTCAACAAAGAAGAACAATCATAACTCTATTATGCTTTCCTTAGAAAAGGTGAATAATAAAGGGTCGCATGTTTACCTTTTTAATATGAAGCATGTATAAAATGATTAACTCACTTTTACATATAATAGCACAGTCGATTAAAAGGTTGTCTATGAGAAGTGGGGGTGCTCAAATAATCTTAGCATATTGCGTTTGCAATTACGAGTAACTAAGAATATTAGAGGCTTCTTCTCTCACTACAGGACAATGAAGGAATTTATGAAAGCCATTGAAGCAGAAATTATTAATTTAAATGAGATTTTACACTACAAGAAAAATGTTAATTAGCGACATAAATTGGTGATGGATTATTTCCATAGCAAAGTTGTGACGGATTAGCTAGAGAAAAGTAGTCATCGCTAAAATTGAAATTTGTTGCGGAATTAGCGATAAAAATATTATGTCTCAAACTCCGCCGCTAATTAGCGACATAATTTTTTCATCGCTACGGAAGTCGCTACTTAGTGATGGATTTTGTCACAAAACTTTTTTGTCGCTAATCCATCGCTATTTTTTGATATAAGCATGTCTAAGGTGCGAAATTATCTCTCTCTCTCTCTCTCTCTCTCTCTCTCTCTCTCTCTCTCTCTCTCTCTCTCTCTCTCTCTCTCTCTCTCTCTAATTTCCCCCAAATCGGGTTCTCAGTCAGAGAACCCTAACCCTCCGCCTTTGCCTCCGTTGGCCGACCCTTTAGCAGACGATAGCCCCTTCGCCTCTGCCAGCCCAGACAGAATCCACCCCGCTGCTGCTCCCTTCTCTGAGCCCCGATCCTCGCCTCACCGGAGGTCACCACGTCGCTGCTCACTTTCCTTCCCTAAGCCTTGTCGTTACTCCCTTCCATCTGCCACTGGAGACTCTCTCTCTCTCTCTCTCTCTCTCTCTCTCTCTCTCTCTCTCTCTCTCTCTCTCTCTCTCTCTTTCTCTCTCACTCACTCTCACACTCTCTTCATCCTTGTCGCCTTTGCCTCCGTCAGTCGGTTCCTTAGTAGACGACGGCCCCTTTGCCTCCACTGGCCCTCCCTGCATTTAGCTACCTGTCGCTGACCGACAGGCATAGCCCCTTCCTCTTCGTCTCTTGTTTTTCAACCGACAGGTAGAAGCTGCGCCCCAGCTTGTCTCCCTTTTCCGACCAGCAAGCAAGGGCACCCCTGCTAGTTTTTCTGATCGGCAGGGGAGACACCCCCTACCGCCTTTGACAAAGAACGTGGCAGAGGCTTTGGGTACCTCCCTCATTCCTTTCGGCTGGCAGGGGCTTTGCCCCTACTGCCTGGATGTTTCTGGCATGCGGGGGCAAGGCCCTTGCCCCACCCGTTCCTTATTTTTCACTAGAGAGGGGTTGATTTCCCTCCCTGACATCTTTTTCTTAGGTTTTGAGGGAAAGGCTCAGCCCCCTCCCATTTTTCCTTCTTTGTAAGGGAGGGGTCGAGACTCCCTCCCTGTTGCTTCGGTTACGAGAGAGGGGTTTGACCCTGATTGCACCTCTCCTCTCATCGTCGCCCTCCTCCCTCTTCATCGTATAGAAATATGCATTACAGGTACGTAGCTGAGCTAATTGTGCGATGTTTAGTGTTAAGCATCGCATGTGGATAAAAATGCAATGCAAAAAAAAAATAAGAAAAATATGCAAAGGCAAAAGCAATGCAAATTGAGTAAATACCTGTGGTGAGTAAGTGATGCAAGCGTATCATATGTTATTTATTTTCTTGGATGCAACACTTTCATGTTCACACACTCACTTAGTTGTGGATATCTAGGACTGCTTTGCTGGAGTTCGAAGATCATGTTGAGCATGATTTGAATGTATGAAAATAAAAGTACTCTTATTTTTGTAGTTCGGAGTTCATGCTAGTCATGGTAGTAGTTAGCGAGATATTGAAGTGTGTTTGTTGTAGGTACATATTTGACATTATTGTGATATGAATGATTGAATGTGTTGCAATGTTTGACGTGACTGTATCCTTGCTTACATGGAGTTATTTTTGAATTAATTATGCCCTCCATATGAAATTATATTATGAAAACATGCTTAAATTGAATGTATCGTGTTTATGAATGTGATTTCATCTTTCTAAATATTTTTGTGATATATATATATATATCACAAAAATATTTAGAAAGATGAAATATGTGTGTGTGTATCGTGTATCGTGTATTCATGCTTGTATAAAGTTATTTTCAAATTAAATATGCCATCCATGTGAAATTCTATTATGAAAACATGCTTAAATTGAATGTATCGTGTTTATGAATGTGATTTCATCTTTCTAAATATCTTTGTGATATATATATATATATATATATATATATATATATATATATATATATATATATATATGTGTGTGTGTGTGTGTGTGTGTGTGTGTGTGTGTGTGTGTGTCGTGTATCGTGTATCTATACTTGCATGAAGTTATTTTTGAATTAATTATGGTCTCCATGTGAAATTGTATTATGAAAATATGCTTAAATTGAAAGTATCTTGTTTATGAATGTGATTTCATCTTTCTAAATATCTTTGTGATATATATATCCAACAATGCATGATAAATTAGATATTTTCTTTATCATAGCATTTTTATGATTCTCTTTTAACTGGTTAGGATAATATATGTAACATCATAGGACAAAATGACTGCAAACCATGAATGGATGTACCGTAGGATAGTTGACAATGAGGTATCAGTTAAATATATGAATGGTGTTGACAGTTTTATTGAATTTGTAATTTGTAATGGCAAGTGTCAGTACAGTGGATCCCATCGGTCGGATTAGGTGCCTCTGCACGATGTGTAAGAAAAAATGATTTGTAAAACCTTATGGAGTTAGACATCACCTATACAGGAAGGGTTTTGTGAGTGATTATCAGAATTGGATGCTTCATGGTGAAGAATTTTTGAATAATTTTGATGCATGGGTGGATGTGGTGCATGATAATCTATATGTGAAATTGATATGTGATGCCGCAGGACCAGAACTAGGTTCTGCTATGGGTTCTAATGATGTACCAACTTGGGTAGATGAAGAAGCAGCAAACGATGCAGCTAGTAGATTTTATGACTTACTTAGAGATGCTAATGGGCCACTTTGGAATGGTTGTGAGAGTCACACTATCTTAACTGCAGTTCTTCAACTACTGAATTTGAAGTCTAAGTATAATTTGAGTCAATTATATTTTGATCATCTGTGCTCTATTGTGAAGAGTATGTTGCCCAAAGATGAGAAATTACCACAAAATTTCTATCATGCAAATGTTATGGTCAACGCTCTAGGTATGGGGTATCAAAAGATAAATGCTTATCCAAATCACTGCATGTTGTATTTCAAAGATCAAAAAAATAGCAGTTCATGTCTGTCATGTGGGCATCCTTGATTCAAGTCAAAGACAAGAGGCAATGGTAGCACGAAGTCAAAAGAAGTGTCATACAAGTCACTTCTCTACTTCCCTCTCACCCCTAGATTGCAATGATTGTATATGTCTTTGAGGACAACTAAACACATGAGATGATATGCAAATAAAGTTCGACATGATGAAAACAAGATCACGCATCATGTTGACGTAGAAGCTTGGAAGCACTTTGATCGTACTCATCAGACCTTCACAATGGAAGTAAGAAATGTTAGGCTCGATTTATATATAGATGGATTTAATCCATTTAGGGATAGATCAACTTCATACTCGTGTTGGCCAGTATTTGTCACCCCATACAACATTCCTCCAAGCTTGTGTATGAAGGGTCAAAATTTTTTCTTATCTCTATTGATCCCTGGTTTGACCTCTCCGGGCCAAAATCTTGATATATATTTAAGGTCATTGATTGATGAACTGAAAATAATGTTGGATGACGGTGTTCTCACGTACGATGCCCATAAAAAGCAAAACTTCAATATGAAGGTTACTATTTTATGAATAATCAGTGACTTCCCTGCATATGGTATGTTATATGGTTGCAGCACACATGGGAGGTTGTCTTGTCCGTACTGCATAAAGGATACACAATCTTTTAGATTGACACATGGAAGGAAGCAGTGCTTGTTTGATTGTCATCATCCATTTCTACTCAGCGATCATCTGTTCTGACAACAAAGGAATGTGTTCCGAGCAGGCACAACTGAAATAGAAGGTCCACCTACACGGTTGTCTGGTATAGAGATTTTAAGATAATTATGATACTTTTCAGATGTACTGACAGATGTCTATAGTCCGACGCGCTTTCTTGGATTTGGGAAGGATCACAATTAGACAAAGAAATATATATTTTGGGAACTACCATATTGACCGACCTTATTAATACGACATAATTTGGATGTGATGCATGTGGAGAAAAATGTGTTTGATAATGTGTTCAATACGCTAATGAATGTCGAAGGAAAAGCAAAGTATAATCCGAAGGCACGTATGGATTTAAAAGTAATATGTAAAAGACCAGAATTGAAACTCAAAGAGTACAATGGCAAAGTGTTGAAACCAAAGGCAGGGTACGTGGTTGGACCAGATCAAGTAAAACATGTATGTCAATGGTTGAGACAGATGAGATTTTTAGATGGATACGTCTCTAACATTGCTCGGGCTGTGAAGATAGACGAGAGACAATTATATGTGTTGAAGAGCTATGATTGTCTTGTCATTATGCAACGGTTGATTTCCCTATCATTCCATGATATGCTAGACAAATCTATATGGGGGGTATTATCCGAGTTGAGTAGATTTTTTAAAACATTGTGTGCATTGAAAGTTATAGTAACTAAGGTAAAGAATCTAGATGATTTTGTCGTCACTACTATTTGTCAGCTAGAGAAGATATTTTTGTCACATTTTTTGATGTTATGGAACATGTGATCATATATTTGCCATATGAACTCAGGGTTGGTGGTCCTGTGCAATATCGGTGGATGTACACGTTTGAAAGGTATATTTTTTATTATATTTTTCTCATCAATGCTATTAGGAATTTATTGTATTATGAGATGTATATTGTTGACAGATGCATGTTTGACCTCAAAAAAAAGGTTCAAAATAAAGCAAGAGTGAAAGGTTTTATTTGTGAGGCATACACTTTAGAAGATATTTCAAATTTCTCATCTATGTACTTTGAACCTCATATTCCAACACATTACACTTGCCTACCTCGTAATGATGATGGAGAACAATTTACTGTAGTTGACAAACTTTCGATATTTTAACCACTTGGGCATGCCTTTAGCAGTTGTCGATCAAGACTCTTGAAAGATCGAGAGCAAGATGCAACACAAATCTATATCTTTTTTAATTGCTCAGTGATTGACCCATACATCGAGTAAGTATACTTAATATGTAACCCTAAGTTCTATACGTGTGTACATGGTTCAGTAATATAAATATTTGTTAAGCATGAACGATTTGATCTGGAGTTGCGAAGAGAACTTCCACATCTCACTGATTCAGAAGTATAGAAAGAACGTGAAAATAAGTTTGTGGCATGGTTGAAAGATTTGGTAAGGATGATGACATACATTCTTTCCGTGTAAACAACAATAAGTTACTTAATTGGTCATGATCACAGTCATTGTTTATACTTGTAGGTCCGTCATGGTGATGTTAATGACTAAGGAATATGTGATTTACAAAATGGTCCGACCAAAGTTGTGCAATGTTACAACGGGTATATCGTAAATGGTTATCGAATTCATAAAAAAACTATGGTGTAAACAAGTCAACGATGAATAGTGGCATGTGTGTCAAGGGTAGCGGCTACGGTGAAAATGAACATGACTACTATAGTGTTATACAAGAAATAATGGAGTTAACTTACTTAGGCATAAATAATAGGGTAACTTTATTTAAGTGTCATTAGTTTAATCTCATAGCAACAAGAGTCGACAAAGCCTCAGGCATTGTAGAGGTGAATCATAAATCAAGGTTTGGAATATATGAACCATTCATATTAGCAAGCTCAACAAGTTTACTATACTTCATATCCGAATACAAAGAAGTCAGATAGAAATAAATGATGGGCAGTTTGCAAGGTGAAGTCTAAACTATACCCTGAGTATGATCAGTTACAAGAAGACAGGATTGCTGAAGAGGGTGATTACTATCAATCAGATGATATATATGACTTCTCTTATGGTCGCGATGTCGAACATGCTATGCATGCCATATCTCTATTGTTCGATGGCACACTTATGAAAGAATGTGATCCAAATAATATACCAAGTGGATGGGCACTCAATGAAGAAGAAGAAGAAGAAGAAGAAGAGGATGAAGAGAAGAAGGCAGAAGAAGAAGAATTTGAAAGTCAAACAAGTGATGAGGAAGCATACTCGAGCTACTGAAATACATCTTGTAATACATACCTTATGTTTGAATGTATTGCAATGTTTGATGTAAATGATTTGAATGTATTGCAATGTATTCCAATGATTTGAATGATTTGAATATATTACAATGTTTGAATGTATTGAATGAAGTTATTTTTTATTTGATTATGTATCCATGAAGATATAGAGTTGTGTAACTGATCCAATTGTATTGCAAGTTAAGGATAAGTTATCCATGATTAGCAAGTGATGTCATATCTTTTCTTTGAATGTATTGCAATGTTTGATGTGAATGATTTGAATGATTTGAATATATTGCAATGATTTGAATGATTTAAATGTATTGCAATATTTGAATGTATTGCATGAAGTTATTTTCGATTTGATTATATATCCATGAAGATATAGAGTTGTGTAACTGATCCAAATAAATTTTTTATTTGTTAGAATATGATTTGTAGAGGTCACAGTGGTTGAGCACCCAGGGGTAGCTAGTCTCAGCCTTCATCTTCACGGGTTGCTTTGATAGGTATATCATTTAACTAATTGTATACTTGATTAGTTTAAATATGCATTGTATGAATTTCTAATTCATTTTTCTATAGATGATGTTTCACCTACACATAATCCACCTACACCAGTTATTCATACACGTTAGGAGACAATATCGGTAACAGGGTCTTCTTAGTCTGACATACGATGACTCATTCAAATAGTGTATATCGATAATCGACCATAAATATTTTATTTTCACTTATCCAATACTTATCTTATAAATAGTGTATATCGATAGTTAATGTGTACCAATTCATGTGCATCGCGAAGTTCGAGCCATAAGAAGTAATACAAGAAATTAGGCAGTCACTAGTTCAACATCTTTCAAGACCGATCACTCAATGAAAAGAGTACCCGAAGAAGGTGTTGGACAAATTGTGGTCCTCATTCATGGTAGACAATCATTTATTATAGCTAATGTGTTTCATATTTAATTTTTTGTTATAGTCATATGTACTAACTTTCTGAAATTATTTGTAGGCTTTAAATCGCTTTGTGACTGCGAAGGAAGAGCAGGACGCAAGGCGGGTATGGCAGAAGGCTGCCAGTCGATTTGCAGACATGTTGCACAATATTAAGACTGCAACAATATAAGCATATGGTGGGATAGATGATCCACTACAGTGTAAGGGCCATGACCTTCCTACTATCAGGTCAGATTATTGGGATGCAATGTACGACAACTGGACGGGCCATGAATTTCGAAACCGCTCAACAAAGATTGCACAAAACCGAACGAAGATGCCCAATGCCCATCTACAAACAGGTGAATGTAGGACTTTTGGGAGCCACCAAAAAAATGGTAACTCATCAATATATATTGTCAAATTTATAAGTATTGTTGCATACTTTTTATTTGATTGTTTTTATCATTTAACCTCGTATAAAGCAGAAAAAGAAGGTATTGTGCCTTACAAGGATGTGTTTGTTAAAACACATAAACGTAAGAGCATGAAAGAGTTCGTATCAGAGAAGGCGAGAGCGACAACGGTGTGTATTTATTGCATTAATAAACATTGTAATAGACAAGTTACAATGAATATTATAATTTTTAATTATTAATCCATACTATAATCATTATTTTAAAGGAGTCATACGAGCAGCAAATGGTAGAGTGATATAGCGATGACTCCAGTCAGCATCCGCCTTTTTGATCCTGCAGTATGGGTGACTGCAACCAATGAACCAAAAAAGGGTCGTGTGTTCAGGTTTGGGAGTAACATGGACATCACACCAGTTGTTGGCTCCTACAGTCAGGGCTCTCAGAGTTCTCTTGCCAGCATCAACTCCCAGCGTCCGATTGACCCTGCTAATTCTTGGGATGGTGTCTGCCAGCTTATTAAGGACACAGTGCATGACTTTTTCTATGAAGTTATTTGTGACATTGTCCTTAATGAGTTGTGCAGCTTTTTTCAGGACAGGGGAACTACGTCAGGTATGAAAGTTTCATGTTATTTGTTTCATGTAGTTAGATTTCAAGCTAGTATATGCACGATTTCATCACATATGAGCATGATTTCATCATTATGAAAGTTTTTTGACTGCCATATAACACATATAAGCATGATTGAATCACTATGAAAGGTTTTTGACAACCTTAGAACACATATATGCTTGATTGAATCTCTATGAAAGTTTTTTGACAAACTTAGAACATATATATAAGCACGGTTTCATCACTATCAACTTGTTTGACTGCCTTAGAACACATATAAGCATGATTTCATCACTATGAAAGTTTTTTGACAACCTTAGAACATATATAAGTATGATTTTATCACTATGAAAGTTTTTTGACTGCCTTATATCACATATATGCATGATTGAATCACTATAAAAGTTTTTTGACAACCTTACAACACATATAAGCATGATTTCATCACTATGAAAGTTTTTGGACTGCCTTATAACACATATATGCATGATTGAATCACTATGAACATTTTTTGACAACCTTAGAGCACATATATGCATGATTGAATCACTATGAAAGTTTTTTGACAACCTTAGAACACATATATAAGCATGATTTTATCACTCTGAAATTGTTTTACTGCCTTATAATACATATATGAATGATTTCATCACTATGAGAGTTTTTTGACAATATTAGAACACATATAAGCATGATTTCATCACTATGAAAGTTTTTTTACTGCCTTATAACACATATATGCATGATTGAATCACTATGAAAGTTTTTTGACAACCTTAGAACACATATATAAGCATGATTTCATCACTATGAAAGTTTTTTTACTGCCTTATAACACATATCTACATGATTGAATCAGTATGAAAGTTTTTTGTCAACCTTAGAACACATATATAAGCATGATTTCATTATTATAAAAGTTTTTTGACAACCTTAGAACACATATATAAGCATGATTTTATCACTATGAAATTGTTTGACTGTTTTATAACATATATATGCATGATTGAATTACTATGAATATTTTTTGACAACCTTAGAACACATATCTGCATGATTGAATCACTATGATTTTTTTTTACTGCCTTATAACACATATATGCATGATTGTGATACAGAACACATTTATTTGACAACCTTATAAACTAGATATGCATGCTTGAATCACTATGACATTTTTTTGACAACCTTAGAACATATATCTGCATAATTAAATCGCTATGAATTTTTTTTTCAGCCTTATAACACATATCTGAATTCTGTTAATGCCCACTTTATTGCTAGCTAGTCTACGTGTAATTCATTCATGTTACTTTGATTGCCTTAGATTAGGTGCATTGCATATAATTTATTTCATTATATTTTGTTTATCAATACTAAACTTTCGGTTCTCTTGTAGGATGCTGGAGATAATCAGCGTAGAAGAGCTGATGGAGGCATGGATGAAGGGGCAGACCGAGACAATGAAGAGGATGATGCACAGAATCTTGGAGATGATTAGATTCATGTATTGAATTTGTTGCACCTTCTTGTTGTTTCAAACGAAACTCTTTGTATATGTTCACTTGTAAATAATTAGAACTTGGCGAGGATTATAATGGATTAATAAATTTTTTTACCTTGTATCTTGTGTTAAATTTGTTTCACACTACAAGAAACCTGTGGATTAGCGACGACCTAAATTCGTCGCTAATCTGACGCTAATCCGTCGCTAAACTTTTTAGCGACGGATTAGCGTCGGAAAACTTTCATCACAAATTTTTCGACGCTAAGTAGTGCCAGAACTTATCCGCTGCTAAGTCCGTCGCTAATTTGCGATGGATTAGCGACGCATATGATTCATCGCGAGTCTTTCGCTATTTTAAATTAGCGATGGATAATATCTGTCGCTAATCCGTCGTTAAATTTTAAAAAAAAAATGCTCGTTGTCGGAGCGTTCTCCGGCAAGGAGCAATTTTTTTTGCACAGAACCGGCGCGTTCCGGCAGGCTGCGACTCCATGTGGATCCGGGGGGAGCTCCTCTTCAAGTTCCAGGTCTACCACGAGAACCAGCCGAAGAGCTTCACGGCGGGGGCGCGTTCCGGGGGGAGCTCCTCTTCAAGTTCCACAGGTCTGCCATGAAAACCTGCCAAAGAGCTTCGCGGCGGGGGCGCTCAGCTTCAGCTGCGTCTCCGCGCAGATCTTCGCGAGCTGCAGGGGGAGGAGCAACGAGTACGGCATCTTTGCGACTCCGGCAGGCTCTTCGCGACTCCACGCGGATCTTCGCGACTTTGGCAGGCTCCAGTGGCTCCCCAACAGTAGCCTCTTCTTTGTCGCCACTCTCTTCGACAACGGCAGGCTCCAGTGGCTCCCCAACAGCAGCCTTCTCTTTGTCACCCCCCTTGACATCTCGGCTCCGACGAAGCCACGACGGCTCCATCTACGACTTCTCCATAGGTGGGGATCGACTCTTTGTGCGTGTCGTCAGCGGGGCTTCTGGCGTCCTGAGAAGCATCTCAAGTAGGGATGGTTTAAATCGAACGGGAGGGAAAAACAAATGGAGGAAAAATTTTGAACGAAGGGAGGGAAAATTTCGTGCCTCAGGTGGGACGAAAATTAGCGACAGAATTAGCGAGGGAATTTTTTTGTCCCTAATCCGTCGCTACTTAGCGACGGATTAGGGACGGAAAAATTCCCTCGCTAATTTCGTCGCTAATTAGCATTTTTGTAGTGTTATTGGCGACCAAAAAATGTTGTCGATAATCCCTCGCTAATTAGCGACGACTTTAGCGACAGAGATATTTTCGTTGCTACTTTAGCGACGGAGATATTTCCGTTGCTAATTTTGTAAATATTTCAAACGTTAGCGACAAATAGTTTTCGCTCGCTAATCCGTCGCAAATTGGCGACGAAAAAAATCCGTCGCCAATTTCTGTCGCTAAGTAGCATTTTTCTTGTAGTGTCACCTGCTTTGTGTATGTATTTTTTATATGTACTTTGTTTTTTATATACAGGATATATAAATTGTATAACGAAAAAAATCTTGATATTTATATTTCAAACAAATTTTTTGTATTTTTTTATTTTTTTTGCGACAGATATTATCCGTTGCTAATTAGTATCGGACTCCAATTTAGTGATGGATTAGGGACAGATATTTATCTATTGCAAAACTGAATCGGACGATGTTTTGCGACAGATTATAATATGTCACAATTTCGTCGCTACAATAGTGACGAAATTAGCAACAGATGTGTATCTGTCGCAAAACCAAATCTCTGCGAATTAATGATGGCCTCACAATGAATCATGGCATTCTTTAATCCATCGCAGATTAGCGTCGGAAGTAGCGACAAATATGTTTCATCGCTAATTAGCGACTAGAAAAATGCAATGAAAGTTATCTATCGCTAATCCATCGCTAAACTGTTCAGCGAAAGATTAGCGGCGGATTACGACTGTCGCTAATCCACAAATTTCTTGTAGTGTTATCGCTGGCTATTTGAATAAAAAACTTTATTGTGGGTCTTGGTATAGTGGACTCTATTGGGTAGTCACTAAAGATCTTATGTGATAATAAAGTTGTTGTGTCCTTCTCAAATAACAACAAGAGTTCCACCTCTTATTGACACATAAAGTTAAAATACTTTATTGTTAAATAAATGACTGAGAATCATTTACTGTGTATTGTTACGATTAGTATGAAGGAAATGATGGTAAATTCTCTTACTACAGGGCTAGCACCAGGATTATATTCTCAACATATAATGAGGATGGGTTTATTTGATTTCTTCTAATATATGACAATACATTATGGTTACATGTGATCACATTTATGAAACTAGATTGATTCATTGTGATGTTGTGCATTATTAATTTTGTGTAAATTATCTCTCATTTGAGAAGAGAGAATAACAAAATAACAATATTAAAATGACCAATAAAATAGGTTAGATATCAATATATTCATAAAGTTATTCTTAACATGCTAAACACTGAAAATGAATAATATTATCGTATATGAAAATATGACATATCATATAGAGGTGTTCATCTTCATGACTCATATCATTTATTTTGATAATATGGGATAGCATGTGAACCTACATAGAAATTAAATTGAGATACCAATATAGAACATCAATGAAGTATTTTTCTATGTCAATAGGTCAAGTGGAAGAATGTTGAATTTTGGATTGGATCCGATCCAACCTGGATGTGGCCTATATTGACATGGGCACATCAAGGGACATACATGGGTGTGGTTCTTGGGTTTTGGGGGTTAAATGACAGTTGTGAGGTCTCATAACTGCCCATTCATATTCCTCTTGGACTTTCACGGGTGCTCATTATGGACCCATACATGTATTATTTCTCTCTCTAGGTTTAAGGGTCCTGCTCACCATTCGGCCTGAGCTCATTGAGGGCGTTAATTGGCTGAGAAGAACGCCAACCACCCACATCCACGGAAGTACCGGTCCGATCATCCAAGACCACATCCAGTAAGTATCTCTTCCGTGATCAATTTTATGCCAATATTGTGAACTTGCAACGTCTCAAGACAAGGTGACTTATTAATTGCTCCTACCAAAAAAGCATAGCTCTAGTTGGGTTTAACCGTCATTGTTTTTAGGAGGCAATTTTGGAGTACACGCAGGCAATCTAATTGTTGATTCCGAATAAATCGACTATGTTGGATACATCTACTATGTAAGTTTGAGTCCAAGTGACCTGCATTTTGAGACTGCAACTAGATTTACATACAAATTATTGTAGCTAACACATTCTTAAATATAAAACTGGATAAAGAAGCAGCAATTTAGCCGGTGAACAAAGACTCAAGAAGCATTGTGAACACCACCTTCAAACCGGGGCAAGGGGTAAGCCCACGGAGTTTTTACGCTGCCA
This sequence comes from Nuphar pumila, assembly GCF_984573655.1. Classification (NCBI taxonomy): domain Eukaryota; kingdom Viridiplantae; phylum Streptophyta; class Magnoliopsida; order Nymphaeales; family Nymphaeaceae; genus Nuphar; species Nuphar pumila. Next base: position 133,347,621 of record NC_143254.1, on the reverse strand, counting down.
AGACAGTGGTCTTAATTAGAGCAAGCAGAGCCAGTAAATATAAAAAAACCAATGGGTCCAAACAGATCTAAATCAATAAAACCAACGGACCAACTAGTTGACACATGAAACATGAGAGGTCTCAAATTATTTGTAGGCATTTTAGATGGTCCAACCGGTCTCATAAACAGCTGACATGCTTTTATGAATATTATTTATGGATGGAATTAAAAAGGAAGCATTCTTAGCTGTACAATATTTTGGAAAATAATAAATTTTACTCTATACGATCATTCCCATTAGATAAAGGTAGGTAGATGCGCCTATTTGGGAATATAAGACGTAAAAAAATAGCATAATTAATTTCAAGAAATAGAAAAGGAAAAAGTGATGCAAGGAGAGACCCACTGAGAAACTATTTCCTATTTTGGTATTCATTTGATGTTTAAAAGTTGAAAACAACCTAGTTAAGACCAAAGAAACGTGCTAATCTTTAAAAATAATAATAATAATAAATTGCAAGATGGCCGTTAAAATTCCATTAACAAACTTTATGTTTTTTTTGAAAGGCAAGCCCCTACCAGATATCCCTTAAGCCCCATGTGGCAGAGGAGTTCGAACCTGGGCCTTCAGCTTGGTACAGGACCCCGCTTACCACATGGGATACCAGTTTATTAAACTGTGTATATCATGTAGGCAGAAGGGGTTTGGTGCTCTGGGATCAGGGCCGTACCTGTGTTTTATGGGGCCTGAGGCAGAGGGAAAAAATGGCCCCCTTATTAATAGTAGGAGTTCGGGGGCAGGGCTTTGAAATTTTTTGAGCCCCTATTAAAAATGAGCTCCCTAAAAATAGCCCCTCTATTAATAGTAGGAGTTCGGGGGCAGCGCCTCGGATTTTTTTGAACCCCCTATTAATAGTAGGAGTTCGAGGGCAGCGATTCCAATTTTTTTGTGGTCCCTATTGAAAATGAAATCTCTATTAAAAATGGGCCCCTAAACTTTTTTTTTTGCCCAGGAGCCCTGAGGCCCAAGTCTCATTGGCATCTTGACAGGTCCGGCTCTGAGTGGGATGGTGCATATACCACTAGATGAGGAGTCGAGGTTCAAATCCCATAGACCCACACTATAGCAAAAGCAAGGCTACTCCGCTGAGGCAAGGGGGATCCTCACGAAAAAAAAACTGTGTATCAATTATAAAACAAGGTACAATGCCGTCTCTACAAGACTAAAACCAACTCCAATTTCACATTTATGAGAAATGGTGTCGTGCCAGATTATCAAGTTAGGTTAAAAAAGATGAGAATGGGGATTGTGCTGCCCCTTTTTCCTTAGGTTACCTTAGTACCCTCCAAAAATAATAGTTTTAGATGTTCTATGTTAGATCTGAATTAGATGTGTTTATCATTGGTTATTTATTAAGAAGCAAGTTTTGTTTACGAGGGACTTGATGTACAAATGTAAATATTTTAACATCAAATTTTAGTACAATATCAATCAATGATTTTTTATCTATTTAAAATACACATATGAGCGTAAAGATGCTTAATCAAAAACGTGTTTTTTAAAAAAGCAAACAATAATAAACACATCTAACTATTCAAAAATATTATAGAACACTTAAAACTATTATTTTTAGAGGATGACCTACCTAACAAAAAAAGGGGGCAGGAAAATCCCCCTTCTCAAAAAAATTGCTCCCAAAAATTTCCTGCTACTCTTATTATACTCTTTCAGCAATTGCCAATATTTTTTATTTTTTATTTTGATGGAGGTTGGGGTGGAAATTCGATGTACAGCTCCATCTCGTGTATCATATTTCAAAAGATCACGTTTTCTGCAATCTAGTCTTGCATTATAAAATTATTAAGCAGCCCCTATTGGACACTAACGTTTGTCCTCGGTTCGAATCTCACCGGGTGTGCATGTGCCTTTAATTGGTGGGCTTTGTAAGGGTGACTGTCAGTGACCCCACCCAAGGTTTGCCTCGTATAGGGGGGGCCGTCAATGGGTTGGTTTTGACTCGAACACGACCCTTACCATACTTTATTGGGTGAGTTAGGGTTTGTTGATAAATAAGGTCTGATTAGAATCTGGGTCAGACCCAAAGGATATGATTAATATATCCAAGAAAAAAAAACTTTCAATTTATTGGAATTTCAAAATTTTGAATTTTTTATTTTTTGTGATATTTTCCTAAAAATCTTGGAGAAAATGAAGAGTTTGTTGTCAGTATCGTCTCAGACCATGAATCGTATTTCAAACCATTCAGGGCTGAATGCGTTTTCAATCGCCCAATTTTTAACCATGAAAAGACACATGTCAAAATAATATTAAAAAATAATAAAAACATATTTTTGACCATTTTCAGGCTTTTTTGAAAATTAGCCGATTCAGGCCAATTGCGTATTGATTTTCTGGCGATCCGATGCTGACAACATTCACAATGTTGTTAGTATCGATGCTGAATCAGCAGATAAGCATTGAGTAGGCCCAAAATCCATCCTATATATAGAATCAGCCGATTCAACCCCAATTCACCTTGAATCGGCCCGATTTGAGCCGAATCCGGTTGAACAAGGCCCTATTTTAATATTTCAATATCTTCTGTTTTTAAATGATGTTTTAAATTAAAAGAATAGGTAAAAATAACCGATTCAGTTCAAGTTTGAATGGATCGATTCCAAACCATTTGCATCCAAAACCGATATTAACCATTTTTGTTTAATCTTGCGATGTCCCTTCAACTTGAAATGTCACGAGGATGGAGTAGTTTTCTGGCATAGATAATTTGGAAAAAAAAATAATAATACTTTGCTAAACCCCCAAGCCCCTTGCCCACTATTACACAAGGCAATTTGTCTTTTTCATGGCCTATGTCACAAACACATCGACATGAGGAGGCGTTGAGCGGATTCGATTCGGCACCAAAATGGAGTGTCTCTGTGACATAGGTCATGGCACAAGTAGATTTGTAACTTGTGACATCCCCTCAACTTGATGATGCTCATGAGTCCCCCCCAATAGGTAATCCGAACCTTGATCTTGCGCAAAAACCATGTGACAAGCCACAATTATCTCTCTTTTTTTATCAAAGGCAAGCTGTGGTAGTCAGACCCCTAACAGTTATACAACAATACCATTGGGTTTTGAACCTGCAACGTCCCAACAGAAGGTGACGTATAGTAGATGCTCCTATATCAGACAAGCGGGAGCTCCAATTATCTTTTACCTTTAACTGGTGGGCTAGCTTGGGTTTTGGTGACCCCATCCCAACAAAACCAAGCTGAAGCTGGCCATAAGAAAAAGTCAAAAGTCCACGGCGGTTTTACTTTCGCCATCCAAAGCCCCACGATCGGCGTAGCAGATGCCATGCAGTAAATATCGACCCTTCGATTGCCCTTTATGCCTCCAGCTCACCCCTTTCCTCTTCCCTCACTCTTTATTCCCTCTTTTGGACTGTTCAAGTAACCTTTTACCCTTTCACCTTCTGCTTCCCACTTCCAGGTACCGTACTCTAACCCCCAGCCGCACTAACCATAGTTCCTTTTCCCTAACCGCAGTTACCCCACCCACCATTTGGGTGCTACTACCACCATTACAACATCCATCTCCCTCACTCTGGTCTACCACACTCAGAGAGAGAGAGAGAGAGAGAGGATGGCGTTCCGTTTCCGGCTAGGCTTGGCCATCCTGTTGGCGGTGACGGCGGTGGTGAACTCCCACAACATCACCGACGTGCTATCGGCGACGCCGGACTACAGCCTCTTCAACGACGCGCTCACGCGCACAAAGCTGGCGGACGAGATCAACGTCCGCGTGACCATCACGGTGCTGGTTTTGCCCAATGCGGTGATGTCCCCGCTGCTGGCACAGCACCCGCTCCCCGTCGTCAAGAAGGTGCTGAGCCTCCTCATCCTGCTCGACTACTACGACGAGAAGAAGCTCCACGACATCTCCAAGGGCACCACCCTTAGCACCACCGTCTACCAGACCACCGGCCAGCCAACCGGAAACCTGGGCTTCGTCAACATCACCGACCTCCGCGGCGGCAAGGTCGGCTTCGGCTCCGCCGCGCCGGGCTCCCCGCTCGACTCGACCTTCACCAAGAGCGTCAAGCAGATCCCCTATAACATCTCCGTGCTGGAGATCAGCGCGCCGATCATCGCCCCCGGGGTGCTCTCGGCTCCGGCGCCGAGCGCCGCCGACCTGAACATCACCACCCTCCTGGTGAAGGCCGGTTGCAAGACGTTCGCCGGGTTGATCTCCACCACGGGAGTGCTCAAGACGTACCAGGGCGCCGCCGAGAAGGGGCTCACCCTCTTCGCCCCCTCCGACGACGCCTTCAAGGGCGCCGGCGTGCCCGACATCACCAAGCTCACCAGCGTCGAGCTTGTCTCTCTGCTGGAGTACCACGCCGTTGCCGACTACAAGCCCATTGGGTCCCTCAAGACCACGTCCGGAAACATCAGCACGCTCGCCACCAGCGGCGCCGGGAAGTTCGACTTCACCGTCTCCTCCGCCGGGGACGCCGTGAGCCTCTCCACCGGCGTCGACAGCTCCCGGATCTCCGGCACCGTCGTGGACGACACCCCGCTCGTCATCTTCACGGTCGACAAGCTCCTCCTCCCCATCGAGCTCTTCGCCGCCTCGCCGGCCCCCGCCCCCTCCCCGGCCTCCGCCTCGTCGCCCTCCCCCTCCTCCGCGGCCGCTCCCTCGTCGGAAGCCGCTAAAGCCCCAGCCTCCGTTGCTTCTCCTCCCGCTCCGCCATCTGGGCCCGCGGAGGCGCCCTTGGCCTCATCGCCGACGGCCGCCGCTAACAGCACGTCGAATAGCAAGAGCGGTTCGCCGTCCCCATTGGCGCGGGAGGTACCGTTCCTCGTCGTAGCTGCGTCTATCGTCTCCGCATTGAGTTCTCTGTTGTAGTCGGACGTTTTTTCGATCCGTTCGTTTGTTTTCTTTCTTTTTGTCATTTTTCTTTCAGTGGTTTCAGTATTTGGTGAGTGTTGCTTGTGCATTTGAGACGATGACCATCATTTTCTTGTGCATTCTTGATTTTATTTCTCAGAGCTTGTCTGCTATTATCTTCCTTTCTTTGTATGTGTACTTTCGGCATCTCTCATCTTCTCATCTTCCCCAGAGAGAGAGAGAGAGAGAGAGAGAGAGAGGGGGGGGGGAGTAAAAAAAGGAGGGTACCCTTTAGTTTTTTATGCTGCTTTGCTTGTTCTTACTGTTTATTTACTCGTTTGGTGTTCGAATTGAACGCATTCTTCTATCAATGCATTTCCAAGAGAGAGAGAGAGAGAGAGAGAATGTGGGGATGTGTGCTGCTGTCATGGAAAGCAGCATCTGAAAGGAGGCCATGTGCGAGGTGCCTGCCCCAGGGCTGCAGCTATTTAATGGGTGGTTTGTGTTATTTTTTCCTCGGGTGGGTTCGATCTTTCCAGATCGCTCTTATCTTCTGTGGGGTCCCGGTGGTCGTAGGGTCCTGTTTCTTGAGAAAAAATGGAGCAAAGATGCCCGAGATTGAGAGAAACGACACCGAGTGCGCGTGCGCGGTCCCGGTCCCCCATGCCCTTCAATGTTTCGTCTTTTACCACTGCTTTTAGGGTAAATTCTCATCTCTCTCTCTCTCTCTTCAGGCAAAATGGCACCAAGAAGTAACCCACATCCTGGCCCATGGTAGGGTCCTATTTCTTGACAGCCATCCATGGCCTATTTATATATGGTCTGTATCTACTTTTTAAGCGCAGATTGATAAAAAAAATTTGCTTCTCAACAAATGCTGGTCATTTGAAAAAAAATGGTAGGGTCGCATTCCCTAATTGTGAGGGGGTCTGGGTTCGAGTTGCCACATAACTTGCACGTATATAACCATAAGGCAACTGAGATTATTATTATTATTATTATTACCTGCGAGCTCAACCTGTCATCCCCGTGTTGCTAACCCTTCATGAGGAAAATAAGCACTTTACAAAGAAATGAATATTGTACGAATATTTTATGAGAAAAAGGAATTTCTTACGAGGAAATAAATATTTTACAAGTATTTTATGAGAAAATGAATATTTTAGATATTTTTTAAATAATTGAATATGCTACGAATGTTTTACGAGGGAATAAACATTTACCAAAGAAATAAATGTTTTTTGAGGAAAATGAATATTTGATATTTTATGAAGAAAATTAATGTTTTTTGAGGAAATAAATATTTATTGAGGGGAATGAATAGTTACAATGGAACATATTTTCACATATGAGGTATTGCAAGGATATATTTATGTGCAATAAATGAATAGTTTTATCATATTGTTAAGGTTTGCCAAATCCTATTGACCATTTACGTAAAGGCTAAGTGATCCAATGTGAATTAGATCAAACCAATAATCATTTCTATAATTCTTTCAAACCCTAATCAATATAAAAAAATAGTTTTATTATTTAATTATCATATAAATTTTTAAATATTAATTAATTTACTATTGCTAGTTTAATAAAATTTATCAATTGAATGCCCAATTAATTATCATTTATTAATCTAAAGGCAAAATTGCAAAAACATATTTGGATGAAAAATTAATTTTTATTGATGAAAAATTATAAAAAAATCTTAGATTTTACATCCTACCCCTTAAAAGAATTGATTGTGCTACCTCTGCCTGTCATCGTTGTGTTCTAAGGTTTAAGGCATTCAAATTTAAGAATGTCAGCATCCCTGCTTTATGTGTAAGAGTAAGATCTCTAGTTTGTGGGGAGCGATCAAGTGGTTTGAAGTTTTAACTGCTTGGACCAACGGGGCTCCCCGCTTGTCTGGCAGAGCAGTTAGTGTACATTCCTTGTGTTGGGGAGGTTTCAAGTTCGAATCCCAATGGTATAATTGTATTACTTGAAGGCGTCTGCCTAACCCTAGCTTTTTCTGTCGAAAAAACAAGGTTTTAACTGATTGGAGGTAGGTTATAAGGCAAAACGTCACTCTCTGGTCCACCCCTTGAACCGGGGTAAATATAAAAAGTAAAAAGTAGAAGCAGAGCAAGAGGTTTCTATACTTGTTGTTTCATGAGAAGTACGCATCCGTGATATGTTGGTTAAGAAGATCTGTTCCGTTGCTTTATTAATGTCCAAGGTTTTATCATCTACCCTTTTCATCAAGTAAATTGATCCATTCAAAGGGGTTTTTTAACTTTTTATCCGTCTTTTTTAAAACTAATTCTTAAGGAAATCAGATTGGCGCATTTCTCGTTCCACACTGCATCGGTTTGCACACGCCAAAGATCTCTGGAGCTTCTTTGTCGCTTGTGACTTGTCCAATTGCAAACCGTCACAAAGGGTTCCACCCCTCACAGGTTTCTCACACGCGTGGACATCATTTTTTTAAGTTTTGTATATTTTGATAAAGAATGCATTTTTGTAATATCCTAAAACAAAATATTAGTTTTTTTATTTAAAAAAATAAAAAAAAGATCATGTTTTCGAATCCTATTTTTCAAAAACTTTTGAAAATCCCGTCTGTCAGATTGTACGCATATCGTTCTGCAATATCCATATTTTCACAGTTAGGGTAGGTTTGGAAGCAAGAAAAACTCTAATAAAAACTCTCATAAGATGAAAAAAATTGGCTACGAGACGTTTTGATATGGTAATTTTTTTAAAATAAAAAAAAAAATCATTTTTTTGGTAGCATAAGAAAAATAAAATAGAAAATCTTAAAAAAATAAGAGAAAGGAGGAGGGGTGATGGTGGTGGAGTTTTTCAGACACTGTTTTTCGGGAGGTGAGCCATGGTGGTGGTGGTGAAAAATTATTGTGGGGGTGGCAGTGGAGCTTTTGGTGCACCGTTTTCCAAGATGTGGGTGATGGTGGGTGGTGATTGATGGTAGAGAATGCAGTTTTTTTTAGAGGTAGGTGATGGTGGATAGTGGTGAGATGGATGGTAGTGATGGTGGCAGTGAAAATTCATCATAAATGGTGGTGGAGCTTCTCGAACGCTATTTTCAAAAGGTGGGTGGTAGTGGTAAGGTTGAGATGGATGGTGGGTGATAGTGGTAAAAGTGAGATGAATGGTGGTGATGGATAGTGGAAAATAATCATAGGAAGTATTTTTCGAAGAGTGGGTGTTGGTGGTGGTGATGGTGAGTGGTAGTAGTAAGATGGGTGGTGTGGAGTGCATCTCACCATTTTATCTTGGTTGAAAACATTCCTTCACCTCATTTGCACGGGATATCAAAAAGTGTACTTTTTAGACAGAATTTTCTCTCGTTTGGAAGGGTCAAAAAAAAATGTATGATTTTTTTCTATTTTGTATCACCTTTTCTATATCTTTCTCACTTTCATGTGTCCCAAATACACTTTAAAAACAAGAGGAAAAATTCTCTTCGAAAGAGTTTTTCTAAAAAACACATTTTTTTATAAAAAACATTTCACCAAGGAAAAGGTGGAGGAATATTTCTTACAAAGAGAAAATTGTGAGGTCCTCTATCTACTACCCATCTCACCACATCTCTGCACCACCCATCATCACCACCACCATCACCCACCTCCTAGAAAACAGCGCCCACAAAGCTCCACCACCACCCTCTCCTCTCTTTCATTTTTTAATATTTTTCATTTTATTTTTCTCATGCTACCCAAACAAGTGAAAAATTTTCATTTTAGAAAAATGATCATGTCAAAACTTCTCATAGGCAAAATTTTATTTTCCTATGAGTGTTTTTCTTGCTTTCAAACGTACCTTTAGGAAAGCCATAAGTTTTAATCTAGAGGTGGGCCCCACAGGCCAAGCTTGGTTTTTCAAATTGGATTCTAGCTCAGCTCCAACCAGGCTTGTAGCCTGGCCCATCCGGAAACAGGCGGACAACCATTAATCTTGACATTTCTCGAGATGGTTGTAATGTTCATTTCGAAAAATGTTGAGATAAATGTTCGACAGTTATTGAGCTGCAGCACCCCTGCATAATTTCCTTAATTAAACTCGTTTTAGAACACCATTTTTTTTCAACAAGGCTTTGTAAATTAAAATGACAACCGAGTGTTTGGAAAATATTTGGAACGTAGAAATTATATGTTTAAAATGTTTTTAAAAAATGGAGTTTTAGCCAAAACTTAACTTGCTTGAAGGAAAATAGAACATATATTTTCATTTCTTTGTTTTATAAAGTTAATACCAAACCACTTTTGGAAAATCCTTGAGAGCAGATGCACCCTCTTAAGAATGAGAACTAGATTAGATGTATAAGTTTCAAAGGATTAATACCTCTTTAAAGCAATCTTTCATAGCTCGATACACGATTTTACCCACTATGTCCCTAGAAATTTGGTAGAAGCATGCTGAAACCCATCCAAACTTGAGGTTTGGTCACCATTCTTGAAAGACAACATGCTCTATCTCAACATGTTTTATCGCTCATATATATATATATATATATATATATATATATATATATAGAGAGAGAGAGAGAGAGAGAGAGAGAGAGAGAGAGAGAGAGAGAGTCACTAGAATATGAGAATTGAAATATGAGAACTAGCTAGAAATATGGGCATTTCCAACACTTTTTTATTAAAGCTTTAAAAAACTCTCATTTATTCCTCAAAATCTGATGATTCAAGAGCGGGTTCTTATAAAACCAAATATGTAGATCACATCGGTACTCTTAGATTCAAGAGAAAATAACAAAAAATCTATGAACATTACAGTTCACTCATTAAATCTCATATTCTAGTGATTATATTTATATATGTATATTGTTTTTATTCACCTTTGTTCAGTATGTGCTACCACTTCATGTTTGGGAGTTTTGCAATTTCACTTGTTGCAAATTATGGCTTGTATCATTCTCACTCATCAGAAATGTCAGACTAGACATCACAAGTTTGAAACCCATGAGTGGCGTCTCTTGCTGCAAGGTGGAAGCTGGATGTAGTCAAGGGTGGCCAGGAGGGACTTCAAGAATTTTGCCAATAGGAGGCCAACAAATGTGTAGTCAGTGATGCGGGTTTTCTACTTGGTTATAAAAAAAATTTATGGTTTTTATGCCCCTATTACAGTGTCGGAACTGTCTACTGTGGGTCTGCAACAGGGCCCAAGATCTAGCCACCATAAAATCAACAGTACTGGCCCTGGGGCCATGTACAAGCCAAGTCCATCAACGCAAATTGGGAAATTTAGGACTACCAATGTGAGTCTTGAGACCCAGTTAAGGGGCTGGACCCTAATTTCATCAAGGCTTTTCTTTGTTTTCTTTTTGACTAAGCGAAGAGAAAAACACCCTCATCATGAACAGCACATTGGCAGACTTGCTGGGTTGGTAAAACCCTTGATCCTCTCACCATTTTCATTTCAAGGAAGGGTTTTAGTTGGTTGTTGGTTTGGTAAAGAGAATGATAAAAAGGAGTTAGCATCCACCTAGAGCATGTTTTTGAAGCTAACATGGGCATCATTTATGGAACCCTTCCAAACAGTCGTATTAAATTCAGAAAGAGAAAAAGGAAAAAAGTGAAAATGAAAATAACATTTCTACAACCCCGTGATTTGGTTTCTCAAAGTCCATTTTTACAGGTTATTAGGAATGCATGAATGTCCAGTAGCCCCTCTTCCCCTTCATGACATGGCTTCTTAGACCTGGGATATGAACATTGATGATATAGTCCTTCCAATCAATGTTAGCCACATTAAACCCAAAACATTTCCTTTCTATCTCTGACATTTCTTCCATCAACTTTTGAGTATTTCCATTGTCAAACCTGAGATACAAACACAAAACTAAAAACTTGTCATTTCAAAGATTTTTTAAGTTCATAATACTATTTATTTCTTTTTTTTTGCTAGTTCAAAGGAAAGCCCATCAGCGGCCGCACAATGGTTGGCAAAACCTTTGAGGCACCTCCGCCTACTGAGAATTACACCCAATTTCGACCTTGCAGCAAGGGATGCCTTTATAGGTTTTGAACTCATATACCAAGGGGGCTCCGCTTGTCTGGCAGGAAAAGTTAGTGCACGGCACCTTGTGTTGGGATGTTGCAAGTTCGAATCCCAATGGTATATGGTTGTATAACTGGTAGGGGTCTGCCTAACCCCAGCTTTCTCTGTCGGAAAAAAAAAAAAACTCTGGTTGTTCCATATCAGGTGACTAACCACGGTGACCCTTAACAAGGAAGACCCATTGTGGTAGGATGTTACTGGGTCAGATGTAACCTGACTCCGACCTGAATTTGAATCCAATTAGTCGGATTCGGTAGTCAAATTCAGATCCGATTAATAATCTGATTATTGAGCTTTGCATTCAAACCCGAACCCAACTCTGACCAAAACCCGAATTCAATTAAGCCTAAATATCTGTTTTAAGCTACTTGAATCTGGATTCAGTTTTATCTGATTACATCCAACTCTGGATCCAATTAGGTCAGACTCGGTAATGCCTAGATCCAACCAAGTCCGTCCCGTTTACATCCGTACATTGTGGGCAACTGTAAAGTATTTTTAAAACATATCCTTATATGAAAATGTTATTTACATTATGATCTTACATTGTAATGAGTTTTTAATAGTAATACTTGCTTTTAACTTAAAACAAGTCACCAGAAGAATTAAGAGATAATTAGCATACCGTCCTCCATAAAAGGTGTAGGGTTCATATATCTTCGACAAATTCTTGGCTTGTTCAACTGATTTGAGAAGCACATTTTCAAGTCTTTGAGAGAGCTTTGGTGGGGGAAGCCGTTGGATTTCCTGGTCTTTCCATGAATTAAATCACTCAATATATGCGATGAGAAATCATCCCAAGATACATATATATAGAGCTTCATCTGGGGAACCTTGATGATCCTGCCTTTGAAATCCACGTAAGGAGACGAATGGAAGTGATCATAGAGTATCCTTGCAAGATCTTCGAAGATGAGAGTTGCTGACTGAGGAGGCAACGTGATAGACGTGTGTGCCTGACTTGCCTTTGCTGCCATGCTTAATTAGCCATTGCGGCCAACATTGCATTCACTACCATATCTGCTGGCACCTACCAATCGAGTTTGCAAATAGGGCCTTAACAGCATTAAATAGGAGCTCAAAAAGTGCGCAGTTGGGTTTGGGCACCTTATTACTATTATTATTATTATTATTATTATTATTATTATGGGGAAAACCCTGTCATAGACAATGGAAGATCAGGATTGTACTCTCGGATACAGCCCGTCAACTGTAGGTCCCAACGGAAGATGAAGGGCAGATCAAGTGAAGGGGCACACTAAAGTGTGCATGGTGATTGCACCTGATCTCCTGCCATCATAGACCGCGCATTGCCAGGCCTATTTGGCTGGGGAGTGTTAAAACACACACCCGAACAAGACATGCATTTACGTGGTTTGGCAACGACTTTCTACATCCACGGGATGGAACGAGGGCACAACCCCGTTTATTTCTCACTCTCTCTTTCTTGATGAATACAGCTTATCAAAAATAAATAGAAAACCTCCAGCAACAACAAAGGAAACAACTGGCTGAAGATAGTCGAGTTACCAAAAAAGCTGGTACACTATCATAACCTTATTCCACACTTGCTAAACAAGTATCTTCAACAAATGTGGAAAGGATAAGGATGTGCACCCGCACGATAACAGGGAGTACACCCAGCTTCAACCTTATGTCCAGCGACGCCTTCGTGGGTTGCAAACCATAGTCGTCCCATGTCAAGTGACAAACACGGGTTGCCTTTAGTAAGGTAGAGAGCCCTATTGACCAGGTTTAGGCATTTTTCAACTATCCAATCGTTGGAATTACTGCATTTAATCAAGTCAAAGACTTGAGTTGCTTGACTATAATTGAGTCTCAAGTGGGCCCATTTGCACACTTTGAGAGAGAGAGAGAGATCATACCCATTTTGGGTTTGCTAGAAAGCACGAAATTTGGCCCTTTCCATAATATAAAATGATGGGATCCATCATTCTACGATCAAACCCATTATCAGTTAGTGGCAGCCACGAAATTCATGAGATACAAAAGGGTCACAAATAATAATAAAAAAAAAGGCAGCATGAAAGAGGAAGTTAAAAGACGGAAAATTGTGTCACTTTCCTTACATATTTCCTTCCATCCATCCAGGGAAGGGTTCATTTGATGTGCTCTCTACTACGCTAGGCCTAACGATTACTACGGGTAGCTATCAATCGGGAGGGTGTTGTGTGTTCTCTTCAAAACGCAAATTTGTGTGTTCCTGTGTGTATGGAGGAATATCTTTGGACTCGCGATAATTCATATGCCAATGTTGCCCACAATGACTTTATAATAAAATAACATATAAAAAAGGTAGATATGCTTTTGACGGAAATGTCCTCCCGTAAGATAGATATGTGTTGGACGAAAATGTCCTCCCGCTCTCCGTATATAGATTTGCATGTTCCGCCTTTGTTTTTAGCTTGTGCTACAACACATCGCCACCTTCTCGTTCCTGCCTTGTGTTAGATAGAAAATGTTTCCTGGTTCGTTCCTACCTCGTGCAGATAACTATAAATCGAACGACTAGTTCGATCATTGGTGGGCGTCAAAGGGGGATTTGCCGGCCATCTCTTTTTACAGTCTTCTCTTCTTCTTCGTTTTTGTAAGGCAGTATGAAAAAAAGCAATGATGCACAAACATTCCAACAAGTGCCATTAAAGTGTCGTGAGTACATTTTCATGTCATCATGTTATTGTTGAAGAACGTATGTCATCATGAGTGTCATTAATGCGTTGTTTTGTTATTGCAGGTAGATTATATAGTTTCAATGGTTGGAAACTTGAAGACATTTGTAAGACACTGGGATCTGTTGACAAGAATGTTTGGTTACAGATGCGAGCAAGGGCCTCTACCCCATCTGGTATCGTCCATTCACTCAGTATATGTAATATAACACAAATTGCGGTTGTAGTAACATGTATATCAATTTGTGAGATATTGTTTCATTTGTAATATATTATGCTGAATTGTCGTATATCGATTTGTAAGATATTATGTGTTTTCTAGTATCGATTTGTGAAATATTATTTTGTTTGTTGATATCGATTTATAATATTATGCTGAATTGCCGTATATCGATTTGTAAGCTATTATGTATTTTATAATAACAATTTGTGAGATATTGTTTTGTTTGTTAATATCAATCTGTAATATGTTATGTTGAATTGCCGTATATTGATTTGTAAGATATTATGTGTTTTCTATTATCGATTTATGACATATTGTTTTATTTGTTAATATCGATTTGTAATATATTATGTTGAATTATCGTATATCGATTTGTAAGATATTGTGTATTTTCTATTATCAATTTTTTAGATATTGTTTTGTTTGTTAATATCGATTTGTAATATATTATGCTGAATTATCGTATATCGATTTGTAAGATATTATGTATTTTCTATTGTCGATTTGTGAGATATTGTTTTGTTTGTTACTATCGATTTGTAATATATTATGCTGAATTGTCGTATATCGATTTGTTAGATATTATTTGTTTTCGAGTATCGATTTGCTAGCTATAGTGTTGTTTATTAATATCGATTTGTAAGCTATTATGCTTAACTAATCAGTAGTCGTTGTTATATGCATCTTAAATAAATCGTAGTAAATGTATGTGTTGGCTAACTCAAATTGGTATTTTGCACATGACAGTGTTGAGCATATCAGCTAGTTGCAGTAAAGATGACGTATCTCAATCATTGAGAAGTCATGGAGCAACGGACATTTGTACTATCGACGCACCTGAAGAATTGAATATGAGCACTAATGATGCACATGATAAGAACGGTGTATGCATTGGATTCAGTCTTGACTTGAATATTCTAGCAGACAAAATGCAAGTCAATAATGAGGTAGACGATCATGACAGTGCACTTGACAAAGGTGTAGGCACCTCAAGTCTATATGATAGTACACTTGACTCTGTTACCGTAGAGGGAATGCAGTTTAATAATGAGGAAGCTGCATACAAATTTTATAATGATCATGCCTTAAAGCTTGGCTTCAGTGTTAGAAGGTATTCTTGGGCAAAAAATACACAAGGTGTCATGGTGAAAAAGGCATATGTTTGTTCTAAGCAAGGTTGGAAGAAGTTAAGTGAAAATCCAACAAGGAGCAAGTCGGATTCAAGATGCGGTTGTCCAGCAAGAATGATGTTAAGAAGACTTTTGAATGGGAAATATGTAGTTCATACTTTAATCAATGATCATAACCATGAATTAGCCCCTTTATTTATGACTCTTATGTTAAGGTCACATCATAAAGTAACTGAAGTGCATGCTGCAATTGCTGAAATAGTTGATACAGTTGGCATTGCACCAAAGAAGACATACAATTTTTGTGTGCACGTAGATGGTGATCGCGAGAATATACCATTCACACCTATGGATCAAAGAAACCACTTGAGAAGGAAGAGGTCAAAAAATATGAAGAATGGAGAAATATGTTCTTTGGTTGATTACCTACAGAAAAAAATCAAACATTGACCCTGGTTTCTTTAGTGCAATGCAACTGGATGGAGATGGGTATACTGTGAATATGTTTTGGGCAAATTCAAAGTCAAGAGTGAATTATGAATGCTTCAATGATGTGTTTATTTTTTATACGACAGTGAAGATTAATATGAAACAATGGTTTTGCATCAGTTTATGATGGTTTGTATAAATTAAACGCGAAGATCTAAACTCAGGAGTCTTTAACTTCTGAATACACATTGGTTGGGAATAAACGTAGCATGATTAATGATAAATCCTACATGCTTTGGCATCGAAATGTTTGGTCATATCTCTGAAAAGAGAATAAAGAGACTCGTAAATGAAGGGATTTTGAAATCTCTAGATTTTACCGATAATGACCTATGTGTTGATTGCATAAAGGCTAAGCATACAAACACATATAAAGAGGGTACCAAATATAATAGTGAGATATTAGAGATAGTTCACACAGATGCATGTGGACCATTTACCTTATGTTACAAAGGCAAAAAATATTTTGTCACATTTATTGATGATTATTCACGGTATATGTATCTTTACTTAATCTTTGAAAAATCTGATATTTTTCAGATCTTCAAAGAATTTAAGAAAGAAGTAGAGAAATAAATTGACAAAGTTATTAAGATAGTCAGGTCTGATAGAGGTGGTGAATATTGTGGTAGGTTTACTGAGATGGGGCAAAGAAAATGGCCATTAGCACGATGTCTAAAAAAAGAAAACATTGTGCCTCAGTATACCATGCCTGGTAGTGCCTACCAGAATGATGTAGTTGAAAAAAAAAATCGAATGCTTGAAGAAATGGTCAGAGCTATGTTGAATTATTCAACACTTGCCATAAAGTTGTAGGGTGAAGCCTTAAGTGCTGTTGTGCATATTTTGAATAAGGTTCCTACAAAATCTATGCTTAAAACTCCTTACGAGTTGTGGATAGGTAGGAAACCATCAATGTCTTATATGCATATATGAGAATGTCCTGCAGAGACTAAGTTGTATAACTCATACATTAAAGTCTTTGATCCAAGAACAACCTGTAGATATTTCATTGGTTATCCAGAAAGATTAAAAGGATACAAGTTTTATTGCCCATCTCATTCACCTGAGATTGTTGAAACGAATAAGGAAAAATTCTTAGAAGATGGTTCAGTAGGATTAAGTGCACTTCAAAACCTTAGTTTTAAGAAAGTACAGGGCTCAGTTTCATCACATGTTAAGGAAAACACTGAGAGATACGGCAATATTATTCCTAATGATGATGTGGTTGATCACCCGGTTGTTGATTCACAAATCTAAAGTGAACATATTGTGGATAATGCGGAAGAGCACGAACATGATGTTCAGGTTTAATCTGAGCCTGAAGAATGACCTGTTTGGAGATCCACAAGAATTAGGAGATCTGCCATCCATCCTAATTATGTGGTGTACCTTCAGAAGCCTGGTGATTTCATAGATATAGATGATGACCCATTGACTTTTATGAAAGCAATTGAAAGCAAACAATCTTTGCACTGAATAAAAGCCATGAAAGAAGAGTCGGACTCTATGACTAAGAATAAAGTGTGAGATCTTGTCGAGTTACCTAAGAGAGTAAAACTTGTAGGGTGTAAATGGGTTTTTAAGACCAAGGACTCCAATGGTAACATAAAGATACATAAGGCAAGATTGGTTGGTAAAGAATTTACCCAGATAGAGGGCATTGACTATAATGCGACATTTTCTCTTGTCTCAACTAAGGAGTCAATGAGGATAATTTTGGCCCTCGTAGCTCATTATGACTTAGAGCTACATCAGATGAATATGAAAACAATGTTCCTCAACGGAAATTTAAATGAAGAGGTATACATGAATCAATCTCTTGGTTTCTCTAAAAATGATAGTCTATTTTGCAAGCTTAACAAATCAATATATGGACTTAAACAGGCCTCCCGACAGTGGTATATTAAATTTTCTCAAGACTTTATGCCTTTTAGGTTTACATAAAACATTATTGATCAATGTATATACTTTAAGAAAAGTGGGAGTAAGTTCATTATATTGATGTTGTATGTAGATGACATTTTGCTTGCAACCAATGATATAAAGTTGCTTTCAGAGACAAAACAGTTTCTTGCATCATATTTTGACATGAAAGATATGAGTAAGGTTGCTTATGTACTTGGCATTGAGATCCGTCAAGATAGAGCAAAAGGTTTTCTAGGCCTCTCCCAAAGATCCTACATAAATAAGGTGTTGAAGCGATATGGGATGAAGAATTATTCTCCTAGTTCAACACTCATATCAAAAGGTGACAAGCTGAGCCTAAAGGATTGTCCACAGGATGATGTTGACAAAGCACAGATGAGTATTTATCCATATGCATCAGTTGTTGGCAGCTTGCAATACGCGCAGGCTTGTTCTCATCTAGATATCTCTTTCGCAGTAGGGGTGCTTGGCAGATTTCAGTCTAACATAGGCATACCCCATTGGAAGGCTGCCAAGAAAGTCTTGTGGTATTTGCAAGGGATAAAAGACTATATGTTGATGTATCATAAAGTTGATCACCTCAAGGTCATTGGCTACTCAATTGTGGACTTAAGAGGATGCCTTGATAGCAAAAAGTTTACTACTGGGTACGTCTTCTTACTTGTTGGGGGCGCAATCTCTTGGAGGAGTGGGAAGCAGACGATCACTGTTGCTCATACCATAGAGGCAGAATTCATAGTATTGTACGAGACTACCTCGCAGGTCATATGGTTGAAGAACTTCATATCACAGTTAAAAGTGGTTGTTTTCATTAAGAAGCCACTAAAGGTCTACTGTGATATTGAAGTTGCGGTATCCTTTTCAAACAACAACAAATTACTACGTCATGTAAGCATATGAAGCTAAAATATTTTTTTGTTAAAGAAAGGACAAAGAATCATCTATTGCATATTGTCAATATTGGTACCAAAGAGATGATTGTTGATCCTCTTACTAAAGGGCTAGCATCGAGATTACATTCCAAACATGTGTTGAGGATGATCTTGTTAAACTCTTTTTGACATATGCATATGAATAAAGTTATCACATTTAGTTCATTGATTGTCGTTATTACTTGTTTGTTGTTAATCTCATAAGGATTAGAGATTCAACTAAGGATCTATAAAATAGATTATAAAGATCAATCTATTCATCAAGTCATTCTCATAAAGTTTTCTGGTTAAAGGTTTATCGTCTGAACAAGTGAGAGAATGTTGGGATAAACCACCACAAGTGGTGGTGGTTATCCATGACGTGGATAACATCCCCACGAAAGATGCTCTTTCCGATAAGATCGCACAGAATAAGGGGAAACAGTTACGCAAACTGTTTCCACTCTATGCCTATAAAAGGGGTATCATGAGTGACCCTATATGCAAAACAAATACAGTGAAAAATAGAAAGAAATAAAACATCAGAGTTTTACCTTCATTCGGTGTTTTTCTATTCGATGAGGGAACAGGTCCTCACCGACTGCATATGGCAGCCTACGCTCGTGGAGGGCCGCAGTCCGACTGAGGAGAAGCTTCCCTTGCTCCAGCCACCACCACCACCATCGATCCGGTTCTTCGATGGCCACCTCAAGTATGCTCTCCACGCTTCCTCTTGTTTTATGTGCAGGCCCAACAAAAGGTTCTTGATTCATGTAGACTTAACTTTTTTTGTGCCAAATTCAGACACAATTATTGATCTATAAGTATACTAACATATGCTTAGTTTTCATTCTCCAAGTAGCATCTTTTCCAAAATGCCCAGCCCCCAACTTCACCTGCCATGTGAATTGGGCACTTTGAATACTTTTTTTTTTTTTGTAAATTCAACAATGTAGATATGTTGGATATGGTGAATTTGTTAGGAATCAACTCTTAAATGGTGTAGTTTTTTTAATGATAAATGCAATTTTTGGATTTTAAATATTTATAGAGATTATGAGCAGTTGATTTTAAAGCATTAAAAAAATTTGTTTATGCAAGAGCTGGTCTCCATGAAAATCACAGTTCACATAGTAGATATGATTAGTTTGACTACACGGTGAGATGGGTTCTGAAGGGAGTGAGACTTCCTATAGTTCACAGGAAAACTCATTCGACTGCATCCAAACGCATCTTTTTATGTTCGGCTCATTGTTGGAAAACTTGGCAGGTGTTGGAGTTCTGGGACATTTCCTCTCTGCGATGGAAGCCATGTGAAGCACAATAAAGCTACTGGTGACAACGTTGGCCCACTGCTTCTCAAAAAGTAAACTGATGTTCTACTCTCCTGGCAAAGGCATGACGAAAAAAAGGACTTTATATTCGTCATTGTCGTGTCATCATTTATTTGACTTCTATGATTTATCGACCAAAGCTAGATTATGGGTATCCCTTTGCATATGCTGATGTTTGAAATTGCCATGAGTGAAGTGACCCTAGTAGACTAATAAGGCTCTGTTTGGAAACAGACCATCAAGAGCACTGGAGAGGATTCATGGATTCCCAAGTGCCCAAATTTTGCTTAGAGAGGAAGAAATACATGAAAAAAAATATTTGGCCCCGCACTTGGTGATATCTGATCCAGAAATCAATGGCCGCCATGATTAAGTGGTTGTTGCCAATTTCTACTCGAGTCTCTCTTGGAAATTATACCTGAATTCAGTGGGTATAGCAACTAAGATGAAATGAGTGAGCTTGGAGGCACACATTGAATGTGGTGTCTTTCAAGCGATAGTTGCACCACTTTGGATCAATTTCTTAGTGCAATGGGTCTCTTTGTAACTATGCTTATAGGATACAATCAAGCTTTGCCTACTCATGAAATATAAGACCATGTCCTGCAGTGGGTGAGCTTGATAACCTCGACACCGAACACCTTAAACAACCTATGGATTAGGTATGAATCTTGGATCTAAGTCTGATTGGATATGGGCTAAATGGGTTTTAATCAAATTAACCACACTACAAGAAAAATGTTAATTAGCGACGGAAATTTGCGACGGATTTTTTCCGTCGCAAATTAGCGACAGATTAGCTAGAGAAAACTTTCTTAATGAATCCGTCGCTAAGTAGCGACGGATTAGCGATGAAAGTTGTTTCATCGCTAATCCGTCGCTAATTAGCGACGAATTAACGACAACAAGTATTTCGTCGCTAATTCTCAATACAAGAAAAACATTTTAGCGAGGGATTTAGCGAGGGAAATTTTCCGTCGCTAATCCGTCGCTAATTAGCGACGGATTAGCGAGGGAAAATTTCCGTCGCTAATCCGTCGCTAATTTTCGATTTAAACCAAGCGCGAAATTTTCCCTCTCTCCCTGTTTGAAATTTAAATCGACCGCGCTCGATTTAAATCGACCGCGCTCGATTTAAACCGAGCGACGTCGGAGAGCTTATTGGAGAGCATGTACATGAGAGTGGAGGACGGTGACGCCGGAGGACAGTCGGCGATCGCTGGAGGACGTCGGCGCCGGTTGACGGAGGACGACAATGCCGATTCACGGAGGACGGCGACGCCGGAGGACGGTCGGCAATCGCTGGATGATGTCGGCACCGGTTCACGGAGGACAACAACGTCGATTCACGGAGGACGGTCGGCGATCGCTGGAGGACGTTGGCGCCGGTTCATGGAGGACGATGACGCCGGTCCACAGAGGATGACGGCGACGCCGGTTCACGGAAGATGATGGTGCCAGTTCATGGAGGACGGCGACGCCGGAGAGCA
The DNA here is from genome assembly GCF_984573655.1 of Nuphar pumila. NCBI lineage: Eukaryota > Viridiplantae > Streptophyta > Magnoliopsida > Nymphaeales > Nymphaeaceae > Nuphar > Nuphar pumila. The sequence continues at coordinate 133,326,475 of NC_143254.1, read as the reverse complement.
CCGGTTCATGGAGGACGACGACGCCGGTTCGCGATGAGGCAGAGCGATCGTTATGTGCATGCAATGCCTGTCGGGTGCGGTATAAGTCCGGCTTAGTGCTGCCGGAATACCGCCCGACAAGGATCAATTTTTTTTTTATTTTTTTTTTTAAAATTTAGCGACAGATTAGCGACGGATAATGTCCGTCGCTAATCTGTCGCAAATTAGCGACGGAATTAACGACAGATAATTTTTTTCGCTAATTAGCGAGCAAAAAATCGCGATGGCCTCTATCCATCGCTAATCCGTCGCTAAGCCGTCGCTAAACAGTTTAGCGACGGCTTAGTGACGGATTAGCGATGGATAGAGGCCGTCGCTAATCCACGGTTTTCTTGTAGTGCCAGTTTTATATCTAGGCAAAACAAGATCTGGATCTCTCTAAGAGGAACGGATTTCTACCTAAATTTGGATCTAACCCAAGAAAGAAAGAGAGCAATGAGGGATAAAAAATGAAGAAGAGGTGTTGGGTTTATATAGGCCCCAGCTCTCCGGCTCCATTAAAGGGTCATTAAGTGGACCAAACGGTTCACCATAAATGGTAAAATGGCTCAGTAGGTAAGATAAAAAATCTTGAACAAAAAAGGGTACTGGTTGGGTCCAAAATGATTCTGCTAGACCCTTAGACTGGTTAAAGTTAACGATCAACAGGTCTTGAGATAAAAGCGACGAATCTTAAAGCGTTTGAGTCTTAATGCTCATATAAATTGGTTTGGATAATATCTAAATCGATCCAAATGAGATAAATGCACAATTTTATATGAACTTGAGATCAAAACCGTCCAAGTGCCAAAAAAGGTCGAAGTCTAGCTAGACCAAATCGAGTGGGTCTGAATCCTCAAACTACCAAAACCCAAATTTAAGTCTAATGTTTCTGGTCCAAGATCTAATTGTGGGTTTATAGGCTTGTTCAAGCCCAAAATCTAATGCCCGCAAATCATTTTGGATAATATCTTAATCGATTCAAATTAAATAAATGCACAATTTTATGGCTTAGTCAACAAACATATATGAATTTGGGATCAAAATTGTTCAAGTGCCACAAAGGTCAAAGCCTAGCTAGACTAGACCAAATTGGGTTTGAATCCCCGAACTACACAAATCTAAATTTAATGTTTGTGATCCAAGATTCATTTGTGGGTTTATATGAACTTGAGATCAAAATCGTTCAGTGTAAAGAAGGTCAAAGCCTAGCCAGACTAAACCGAACCGGGTCTAAATCTCCAAACCATCCAAAACCAATTCTAAATCCCATGTTTGTGATCCAAGATCCAAGATTCAAGATTCAATTATAGGTTTATATATTTTTTAAGCCTTAAATCTAATACCCTTAAGGGTCCTGCCTTTTTTAGTCACCACCCCTCTATATAAAGATAATTATAGCTTTCAATATGAGACTAAACTTTTGTTGGAAACTCAAAACCCATAACTTATGTAAATGAAGAAAATAGGGTTGAAAACTTAGGTAGTTTTGAAACATAATCCTAATATTCTCCTTAGATGGTGTCCTTGCTCAACTTGTTCTGTTTGGCAACTGGCAGCTGGGGTGAGATTCCATGCATTTTGGTAGAGACATGATCAAACTACCTGGTGGTGGGGAGTTTGAAAACCGGTAGCTGGGATGAGTGAGACTCTCCCTTTTATATTTGCACTGAAGAGTGGCTCCTAAAGGTTGTTGCTACCAAATCCAAGATTTGGCTGCTACCGCTTTTCCAAGTGCATAAACTCCGGACTGTCAGTTTCCAATCCATTCCAAACGGCCTGTGATGGAATTGGTAAATCCACATCATTTGTCCAACAACCTCCAAGTGCCAAATTCCAACATAGACTGAATGACTCTGGTTTGACACTTAGACTAGATAGTCCACGCAACGGGAGCACCGCTTGTTTGGTAGGAGCTGTTAGTGCATGCCACCATGTGTTGGGACGTTGCAAGTTCAAAACCCAATGGCATGTTGTGTAACTAGTGGGGTCTGCCTAACCCCAGCTTGCCCTGCAAAAATAAAAAATTATGAACCAGGCAAGTCCATGTTTGCTGTGGGTAGGTCTTTAGTCCTACAGACTCAGGTGACTCATAGGAAACCAAGAAATGACCTAGCTGCAGAAAACTTATTCATGTCACCCAAGTCCTTCTCGAGCCATTCCCAACATGGGTTCGAGTCATGAACCTCAATGATTTTACATTTTTTGTTTTTGGGGGATAAGCAGAGAAAACTGCCTTACCTTGCAGGTTCATTGTCGTAAAAAACTTAGGTACGCTTCTTGCCCAGCAAGGAGTACACCCAGCTTTGGCCTCACCGCAAAAGAGGCATATTCGTTCTTTTTCTTTTGATGTTTTGTTGCCCATTTAATTATAAGGCGATTTTGGTAACTATGCTTTTAAAAAGCATATATGGATCCATTCAATTCTAACCGTCCAACGTATGGCTAGGATTGATCCATGTTCACACTTGGATGTGGACTAATCCTAACCGTTCAGATGCATCAGTGGGCCGGCTAGGATGGACATAGGTATGTCAAATTAAGGATGGGATCCTTTTGACAAAATGGGGTTCCTTAAATGCCTCCAACCCATCTGGAGATGCAGTTCAAGTCCATTTTGATGCTGGACGGATGCATCTGTGTTTACTAAAAGGATGACAATTTAGCCATCCATGATTAAAGCTTTGCAAGGTTTGGTGACTATGGTGAGTGCAGAAATGCGACAAAGCTAGGTGGTGGTAGGCTGGCAGCAGAATTATGTGTGGCGGTCCATCACAGCTAATCCTGCATATCAGTAAAGAGAATACTTGTTGAACACTTGAATTGAGGGCCTGGATTGCACAAAAAAGGGATGGTTTTGCGTGGCTGTTGGGTGCAGCCAAGTCCATTTCCCCACCCCAAATGGTCTGGCCCACTTGCTAGTAGACCACACGGGCATGCACACCTGTGTGTGCACATACACACATGGGATTGGGGGTGCAAATGACTTGTTTTTTTGTTGAAAACAGAAATGACTTGATCTAAAGCATGTTTCAAAAAGTCTCATGATAAACACATATGTGGGGTCCGATTAAGTGGATTTTATACATATATAATAGTTCTTTCACATTTTCTTGTTCTTTTTGTGAATTAAGCCTTACGGATGTGATCTATATGGCTTGTTTTAGTGACTTTAGTCAAAAACGTGTTTGGATCCAGCTGATCAAGTTGTATAATCTGATTTTTTTAAGCGCTACAAATGCATCAAAATTTCAATATTAATAAAATCATATTTTTTCGCTGAAATCACCAGATCCAATTCAATGTGCATTCCCAATAAACGGAACATGTTGAATGCATTCATGGGGTCAAATTGGACAAATAAAGAATGCACCTATGAGATTCAGCTAGAGAGTACAGTACTCTCTCTCTCTCTCTCTCTCCTCTTTCTGAAGTACACTCAGCTTTGACCTTTTACAAAGGGACGCCCTTTGTGGATTTCCAACTGTGGTTGTCTCATCTAAGGTGATAAAGCATTCTTCCTTGGGTTATACACCCCACCCCCCACACGCACACTTACATACACTTTATTACTACTTAACGAGAATACATGAGCCAAGCCGAGCAGAAAACCTCTTGTTTGCATTAGGTTTGCTGTGCTTTTTTTTTAATTATAATCCGAAGAAATCGCACCGGGCACAAAGACATGGTTGCGCTGGCTCAGCCTGTCATACCTACGACCGTCTTGCCGACAACGTAAAACTCTGAGGCTAGGACCCCTGCACCCGGGGCTTCAGTTTGTTGTGCCTACTTTACGAGAATTCAAGCATGCTCTTAGCTGAACACGAGCTGCGCTATAAATGACTTGTCTTGTTTCTCAACCCTACTTCTTTATAACACTAAGAACATGTTTTTGGCTCGGCTTGGCTCATGCAGTCTCATTAAGTAGTAATAGACATGTATTATGTATATTTTACATTATAAACATTGCATATAATAAATGGTCAGAGTATTTGGCTCGCAAATAATAGGTATATATTTAAATATTGTTGCTTTGAACATTTAAATGATGTATTTATTTTGTCAAATGAGTCAGTTGGAGCTCAGCTTTATAGGTTTAGAGCAAAACCTACTACTTCCAGCTTTGAAAAATCAAGTACTTTTGTGAACGAGACAGCTCAAGCTTGACTCGTTTAGCTAAGGTTTGCCATGAGCTCAATTTCATCTGGGCTCGGCACACGAAGAAACTGAGCTCGAACACCTTAAACTCAACTTGCTCGGCTGGTTTACCAGCCATATTTGGAAGCTCCTCTGTCATTCTACATAGCTCAAATTGAAAAGAGTGAGGATTATCAAAATCCTTTACAATCTTGAAAGGCCCTTTTGCAGCTGCCCCCGTGCTGGTAGAATTGAGCATTGAGATGATCTCTTAGATTGAAGAACAATTCGGATGATCTAGCATCTTGATGGATAAGAAGAAACTTTGGATAGGGATGTCCATGAATCGGCTTTTATCCAATACGCGACCGAATTTGATTCTGTTCAGTTGCATTTGGTAAGCCAAAAATCACATCCGATTATAATCGGATGAGTATGGTTTTCATTTTTTGTTACCAAAATCTGACAAAAAATCCAATTTGATGAATATTACAATTCGTTTACATGTAAAAAATCAGATGTCCTGCAGTTTGCTACTAACCACAAGTGCGATTGTTGAAACAGTGAACTCAGAAAATGCACACTTCTCTTTTATCGTTTGGCAAACCAACAAACGTACTCCTTCCCAACTTTCCAAAACTAACGGTGGGGTTGTCTCTCACAATGTTGTCAGCGAATCGGCCGAGTCCGTATTGTAAAGGCAAGAAAATCAATACGATACTAACCTGAATCAGTTGTTTTTTAATAGATATTTTAAATAATACTTAAAATTAATTTTTAATATTATTTTAATACGTGCCATATTTTGGTTGATAGAAAATAATTTTTAATTATATTGTAGATTATCCAAAACGATTCACTTGAAAATCGGTATGGACTGATTCACCTGAATAATTGGCCAAACTACACGGTGTTACAGTCACCACAAAACCATCGAAGAACCCCTAAAAAGAATTACCTTATATGGATATGGAGTTGGTCTACTGTGTAGCTAGGGGTGTCAACGGGTCGGGTTTACATGGATCCCACCTGGACCAAACCCTATAGGATCCAGGTATGGTGATAAAATAAGAAGATCCTATTAATACTCAGGCTCGGACCTAAAGGTCCGATTAATACATGGATCCGGGTATAATTTGTGAAATTTTATATTATACTCGGGCCCAACCCGAGTTCCCAATAAGACTTGAAATTTTTCAATATAAAATGATTAAAAATATTATTTTACCAGGTATGCTCCGGATTTGATTCATATAGTGAGTGTATTGGGTCTAGGTATGGTTTTTCTTATAGTGGATTCCATTGGACTCGAATTCGGATCCGATATCATACACAAAAATAGGGTCCAAGCCTAGTTCTACCTGAATCCGAACCAAAACCGACCCGTTGACAGCCCTAAGTAACATGAAAGAAATTGCTCACACGGCAAGTAAAACCTTGGACACATCACGTTAGGTGAATGAGTGTAGTAGGGCTCTGTGCCCCCACCTTATAAGGTTTACTGCCCAACAGACAGACAAGGGGTACACCCACTTCAACCCTTTTTGAATTAGGGTAGTTTTTTTTATATAGACCTACCTTTTATCTGAAATTTCATGTCAGACATTAACTTTTCTAAAATTCCTGATATAGTTACTGAGTTTAAGAGTTTTTTTTTTTTATCCCACAATGGCCAGATAAGGACCTACTTAAGTAACCTACCTTTACGCTCACTTAGATAACCTAAGTTAAATACTTTAAAATACCAATGCCCCTTCTGCTTTCTGCTTTATCTTCAACTTGTTCATTTGAGTTAAATATTTTTGAATAATTTAATTAAGCATGGTTATACTGGATCTGATTTCAACTGTGGAAATATGCGATCCAAAACCGAAAGTATGAATAAAATCTATTTCGGATCCGTTTTGGTTATCGGCGAGTTCTTAATATTTAAAGGTGAGTAGATGTAAGGTCATAACATCGATGTTGACAAAATCGGTTCACTAGGCCAATCGGTTTCTGAGAATCGAATAATTTATGAATGGATTAACTTTTTACCATAAGATGACACGTGTCATTAATGATAAAAAATTTAAAAGTAATAAATAATTTTTAACTTCTTAAAAACTATTAAAAATATAGGCAGTCGATTTAACTTCTTTAACATTGGATAACATGTAAGAAGGGCCATAAAAACACTTTAAACAATTTTTCTACGCAGTGTGCGAGGGTGGTTAACTCAAGGCCCTTATTTGACCAATTTAGGATTATATCAGGAATTTCATAAAAGGTTGTCGTGACATACAATTTCAGATAACAGTTAGGTGTTATCAAGAAATTACCCTTATAAAAACACGATTGAGAATAGAGAGAGAGTATAAATGATAAATAATAATAATAATTACCATGCGTTTCACTAGTTTATTACCATAATGCCGTCGTTGAGCTAAATATTATTTTAATGAAATAAATTTTTTTATTCCATTTCGAGATAAAGTTAAACTCATTTCCATTTGGCATTCGAAGGCGTTTTCTTTTCCTCGTTTGTGAAGGACAATTGCGGTATCTTTTGTTATAATATCGAGGGAACGGATCCCGTCGCTGCTTTGCATAAATCAAAAATAAAAAAAAAGGAGAGGAAAAAAACTGGAAAAAAAAATAGAAAACGAAATCCTCTCCGGTGATTTTTCTCGCCTCTATTTCTTGTATTCGATTCCTCTCGGGGAGTTCTGCGTCGGGAGCGCGGATCTCCGTTCAGTTTTTGCGGCTCCGGAATCGAGAAATCCGGCGGAATTCAGGTCGGTTTCTGCATTCCGTGGAGCTATTCCGGTAGGAGGTTCTTGATTCGTCTCGCACTTTTTGTTGTTGGGTGAGACGGTTTTTTTTTCGATTTTGGATCGTGTTTTGTTTCGATTTTTCTCTTGGAGGCATGGAGTTTTGTTTTTTTTTCGTTAGGATTCGGTGTTGTTTTCTAGGGTTTCTTTGAATGATAGTCGGTGTTTGTGGAGGGATTGAATCTTTAAAGAAGTTGAGCATTTGGGAATTAGGGTTAGGGATGCGTGAATTCTACGGTTTGGCGTTTTGATGGATCGGAGTCGGGGCGGTCGTGAGGTATTGAGGCCGAATTTTGTTCGGGAAGATGCTTTTAGGGTTTAGGAAGGGGAGCCCTAGGTGAAATTTCCGAATAAGGATCCAGAGTTTTTGTGATTGGAGTGTTAGATCATGGTGCGCCTTCTAGGATTGGCACGGGGAGAATCAGATGGGTCGCCGAGGGAGATTACAAGAGTTCCGAGCGACAGCGGTGACAGCGGTTGGCTCATCCGTTTTTTCGACTCGGCGTTCTTCTGCGAGTGGATTGCAGTGAGTTATTTGTATAAGCATGATCATCCCGGCGTTCGGGACTACCTCTGTAACCGTATGTACAGTTTGCCGCTTTCTGGAATCGAGAGCTATCTGTTCCAGATCTGCTACATGCTTGTACATAAGCCCAGCCCTTCACTCGATAAGTTTGTTATAGATATGTGCTCGAAGTCGCTTCAGATTGCACTCAAGGTCCATTGGTTTCTTCTGGCCGAACTAGAGGATTCGGATGACACTGAAGGGATCAGCAGGATACAGGAGAAGTGCCAAATCGCTGCGACCCTTATGGGGGATTGGCCACCACTCGTCCGACCGCAGAATCCTCCACCAAGCCCCGGAAGCAATGCCAAAAACCGGGTGCTGAACACGATACTCTCTTCGAAGCAGAAGTTTCTTTCATTAACTTCATCGCCTCCAACTTCCCAAAGGTCTGCATCTTTTCCGTCGCCTGTTTCTGGGAGTTCACCTGTGCAAGTGGAGAGCAAGGTCGGGCAAGTTGAGTTGGATTCCTCACTGAAAGTTTTCAAGAAGTTAATGCCTGGTCCGAAAGTTCGTGATGCATTGTTCTTCAGGAAATCAGTAGAGAAGGAAGGTGAGGAGGTGGATAAATCAAAGGACTCGGCGAGAGATTCGGAACAAGATGGCTTCTTTCGGAGGATCCTCAAGGAACTTAAGGAGGAGGACGATAATAAGTCCGTTCACAATGAGGAACTGATAACAAGCTCAGACGGGTTTTTTAAGAGATTGTTTCGTGACCGAAGTGAAGGTGATGAAAAATTGGGAGCGAAATCAGGTGAAGAAGATGAGAAGGAAGGTTTCTTTCGGAGGCTGTTTAAGGAAAAACATGAAGATCACCGTGAAAAGAAGGATGGACATGACAGAACAGATGAAGAAGACAATGGAGCTGGTAGCTGTGAAGATGACGAACCATCAGATTTTCTGTCGTTTCGCAAGTTGTTCCGGGTGCACCCAGAGGAAGAGAAACCTACTCCCATTTCTGAAAATGGACATCCAGGGGCGCTTGACAGCAGTCCAGGAACAGAGAAATTTTTCCGGAGGCTGTTCCGTGATCGTGACAGGTCTGTCGAGGACTCTGAGTTGTTTGGTTCCAAGAAACTGAAAGGGGTAAGCATACATTGTCCAACTGTGAATTCAATTTTTGATTTGTTGCTGTCATTGCTTTATTCTACAACTTGCCTCCTTACACCTTCACAGAATCTTATTAATTTCCGTTTTGTTGAAGCTCATACTTGCATGTGCTATCGCAGGCAGAGTCTAAGAAAACTAACATGGTGTTCATTTTGAATAATTCCAGAGCAGTAGTATTTTGCATTATTGCATTATACCGTGTTATATTCTTATCCTTAGCTACACAGACATACACACAAAGAGACATTCTTTGATGCTTGCACACAACCATATGCACACTAAGATGTACTTGTTCCAATGTTTTGTTAAGCACAGACTATTCAAAACTTGCTTCCAAGAAAGAGAAACATATGCACAAGGCTAAAGCTTTCTTTTTTATATTCGTTTATTTGGAACTTGATAAGGCACCTTTCATGAAAAACTCCTTGATCCTATAGTTTGTCCCGTCACATGTGGTTGTAAGCACACATGATTATTATCAAAGTGTCCACGGGCTCTACAGTTAGTAGTATACTCTACACCATATCCCATTCCTTATATGACCTTCTCCTTATGTTCTTTCATGTCAGTAGTTGGACTGTGCTTTTTCTTTTTCTTTTCGGAAATTTTTGGGTAGATACAACCTTCATGTAGGACTGTCACCCTATACTCTGACCAAGGAATAAAATCTTAGTTTCCCCAAAATTTTGAGTCTCCCGCCAATGAGATGGACAAGAATTAACCTCCTCTAATCATTTTTAATCCCACTGTCTTCAATCTCGCGCAATGCAACACATGATGCTCCTGGACAAGAATGAGCTGTTCACCAAATCTTGATCACTAGAAAATTGTTCAGTGATTGGAAAAGAAAAAATCCTTGTGATTCTTACATATTATGTAAAGAAAAAATCCTTGTGATTCTTACATATTATGTCAAAGGAAGTATCCAAAATTGTGCCGACTACCAATTACCAGGGTATTAAACTTATTATGCATGTACTTATCGGACCTGGCATATAATTGAGCAGTAAATTCTGTATGTTATATATCACAAGAGGAAAAAAGAAGCACTAAGGAGAGAATTTGAAGGCACAAAGCCAAAGAAACTTCATTGAGATACAAAATAAAATAGTTCCCATATAAATAATGACATGTACATAATAAGAAGGGGCATCACACAAACTAGTAAAGCTCATATTGCACTTCTTAATACTCCCCCTCAAACTTGAGATGATGCAAGTGGAATCATCCCAAGTTTGGAAAGGAATAACTGAAAGTGTAATGGGGCAACACTCTTAGTAAAAATGTCTGCGAGTGAATCAAAGCAAAAAATGCACGATGCTTAGGCGAAAAGATTTATAAGATACAAAGCAAGAAGGGGGAACAAAAATTCAAGAACTATGACGTACCTGGGGAGGAGAGGAAGGTAAAGGATCTTAAACCGTGTGCTCAGAATCAGCTGGAAGGGAATTAGAATTGGCTTGACTTTACAACCCTACAACTAATTGAGGCAAAAATACAATAATACCCCTATAAATGATGACATGTACATAAGAAGGGACAGCACACTGAATACTAAAGCTCATATTACACTTCTTAACGTTATATAGATTAGGTAAAAGACAGGAATGGATGGTTGTGTTTTATTACCCTTTGTTGTCTACTGTAAAGGCTCATATTTTCATTTATTTCGCTCTTGCTTTATGTCATATGGTTATTAGCTATAAATTCAAGGTATGAGTTCTCCATTAGGGGTATGTATAATGGGATGCAGCACTCAGCACAGCTTTAATGCTGCCACAATCTTTTTCTCTTTCAACTGTTTTATTTCATCCTGCTTCTTTTTGTTGCTGTTATGGGTGTTTTTTTAATAAATGCATCCTTTAGGTATATGCTGAAACTTCAACTGCTTTTACATGTCAGCAACGTCCTGGTTCGCCAAGGCAGCGTAGTGACAAAGTTCCTGCTAAGCCTCCATTGCCAAATAATATTACATCCCAGATTCGTAAAGGGACATATCATGTTTCTTTGGAATTTGTTCAGTCCTTGTGTGATACATCATCTGGTTTAGTTGATATATTTCCTATTGAAGATCGCAAAAGTGCCCTTCGTGAGGTATACGATTTCCTTGCATTATCTGGATTTGCTGCCTGTACTCTTTTTGCTTGGGGTTTTGAGAATGTTACATAGTTTATAGTTGTTTATTGGTTCTTTGATGTTCTGGCTTGCGTGTAGTCTCTTGTGGAGATCAATTCCCATATTGCTGCTGCTCAAAATAGTGGAGGTATACTCACTATCTTTTTCTTTTTCTTTTTTTTGATAAACTACCCCAATCTCTTTTTTGTGATAGATATTCTGCCAGTATTTTATTTACATATGTTAACCTGAAGGCTTTCATAAATTTTGTTTCACCATGTCTGCATGTACTTTGTGAAAAAACAAACTGATTATAGCACCAAATTTTGAGCAGTTTCAAAGATTTATTGGCATTGGTTCTATAAGTAACTCATATTCTGAGATTGTTGGAAGAAAAGATTAGTGCATTTCTTGGTTTGAACTGTCAGATTGCTTTCTCAATGTAAGACATTTGCAGCTGTTCATATTACAAAAGAACATAGCATTCTAATTTCTGATGATTTGTCAATGACTTGAATATCTTTTTAGTCTTTATTTCTATCTTTTCACTGGATTAATACATTTTGTGACGCCATCTAAAATTATACTCTTAACATCTAATGAACTATGGATGTTTTTACTCCCTGGATTTAAGGTGTTTGTTCAATATCTCCTGCACATTGTTGGTACATGCTCTTATCAGTTCATTTGTCCATACTTCTTGTTATCTTCACTCCTGAGTGGATTAGTTTTTTTCAAATTTCTTGTTTTCTTCCTTTTTATGAAGTTATCTAAGGGGAAGTGACAAGAGGTCTCTACGTTGGAGAAGAAAAAGAGGAAAAAAAGAAGACAATGGTACAAAATTGATGGATGGATTGCTTTTCAGTTGTTGATCCTTTGAATCCTTAAGGATGTCACTGCTAAGTGTATTTATTGTTTTGGAGATGACAAGCATTCCTCTCTGGATGAACCAACTTTTGCCTCTTCTTCTAATCCAAGCACCCACCTCGATGACATTATGCTGGTCTTTAACTCCACAGTTCTTCCAAAATCATATTGCCAATGCTCATTAATTTGTTTGAAGCTCCAAGGCAGATCCCCCATAATGAGTGGCTGTCCTAGGTTGGAAAACTCTTGGGTTAATTTGCATGTCCATTATTTCCTTTATTAACTTTTCCCTAGTTCTGGTCGCCTTCACTGGAATTTTTGTTTTCCTTGAAAGTGAGGTAATTTTTATTAAAACTAAGAAATAGTAGGTGATAGGCAGTCACCAGAATACAAAATGACAACCCAAATAAAATTCAGTTGTTGCATCCATGGGGCAGTCCATCTTCGTGAATGCCCTCCAGGAGGTGTCTGACTCTAGCCACCTCCCATCAGCACATGCCGAATAGTATGCTGGAATGCCTGCCAGCAGCAACGACCTTTCGAGGGTAATTGTATGTGGAGTCTGTTTTATATTCCAGGGGCGTAACATTTTCATCTGAAAATCTGGGATGCTTTATAGGTGGCCAACTGTAAATAAGAAACTCTGCTTCTTATAACACCTTTGCTCTTGTTGCTGCTAAATGATGCTATTGATGGCACATCATTCTGTAGATTGATCCACTATCCAAATTAACAAGTTGCTAATGAGCATGGATACTAGATACCCTATCAGTTGTGTCGACATGGTTAAAGTTATCTTGGGCACAATCAACATGTTGTCTACCTATCTATCCTAATTGGGATACTTTAATGTTTTAACCTCCTTCTGTCCTAAGCTTGGATTTGTTAGATCATGAACATTTGTGATCTTTAGTGCTGATAATTGGTAAATGAATTAAGTCCCTTATGACTTCGCTTGTCTCATGCTATCAGCTTGCAAAATTTGCTTATTCGGGTGTTGATGAGTTAGTGTTAGATTTTGTGATGTTTAACAAGCTTAGTGTTGAATGGGGGTTGATTGGGTTGATTGGACTAGTTTAGGCTTGTTAAGAACAGTTATAACATTTCAACCAATAATATAAAGCAGGTGGTTGAGGTTGGTAGTCTGTATAGATGTCAGCATGTCAGGTGCTCCATTCTTCTCTATGTTGAATTGTCCCTCTAAAAAGCAAGCCTAAGTAGGCAGGAGCTGAGTCCTAACTGGCTCTGAGCTTAAACTAACTGCACCTGAAAATGGAAAGCTTGGCTCGATCTGCTCTTTTACCAGCTGTAATAATCCTACATGGTCGCTAGTTGTCCTTAGTGTAATTAATTCTGGCACAACTATATTTATTTTTTGAGAATCTCAAGCCTTAGACATATGAATGCACTAGGTCGGTTGATAGAGAGACACATTCGTGAGGGGCCTTGGTTCAGATTTCACTAGTGTAAATTTATGTGTCCGTGTGCCTATATATATAGGGAAACTGGAATATGTTTACCAACCAAATATGTTTGCTGGTAAGAATCAAAATTTTCATAATTTTTTTTGCAAATCAAACCCTCCCGATGTATTCAGCATGGTCCATTTGCTAGGAATCGACTGTTGGATCATTGTAATCAGATCATGATATGCGATTTTTTATGCTTGAATATTTATGAAAATTCTAAGCCGTGGATTTTGAAGCCTTAAAAGATCCTTCTTATACATCGGAATTGGATGATCCAAGAGTCTATTTCTATAAAACCAAGCATCTGGATCACATCCGTATGGTGAAATTTTCGAAAAAAAGAGTAAAAAAACTATGTAAATCTTGGTTTATACCAGTAAACATATTTTAGTTACCTTACATATATATATATATATATAGAGAGAGAGAGAGAGAGAGATTTCTTTTGTAATATCTTTCTGGTCATGCCATGCCAGCTATTAGAAAAAAGAAACTAGCATAGAACATCATCTTCCAATCCTACCGATAAAATGCAAGAGGACTCCCAATGGAGTCCTCCTGGGAAGATAATATTTCTCATATATATAAGACCTAGCCTATTTTATCCCTTATAAGGGCTGGTGAAAATCCATGATAATAAAAAGATAAATACAAATTCTCCTTTATGGTAAAAAAATAAAAAAGTATTTATTAGATTATTTTTGTAACCGTTTAGAGATTCTTAAGGATTCTTTAGAAGCATGATCTTGCCACTCAAAAGGTTATTTTTGGTTATATTTCTTCAAATGTGGAATTTAAGTAAACTTTATGGGCATGAGCATGGATGAATCAGAGTCAGCAGACATTTCCTCTCTCTCTCTCTCTCTCTCTCTCTCTCTCTCTCTCTCTCTCTCTCTCTCTCTCTCTCGTGAACAAGCTATTTATAAAGTATAAGATATTAGCTTATTGACTATGTTGTCCTGTTTTAGGGGTCTGTTTCCCAATGGGAAAGGGCATGTATCGAGTTGTTAACATTCCTGAAGATGAAGCTGTTCTGTTGAACTCCAGGGAGAAGGCACCTTACCTGATATGTGTGGAGGTTCTGAAAGGTGAAGTTCCAAGGTACTTTTGAGTCTTCTGATCTGTTAGTGTTGTTTTGGGTAAGCTTTCTAGTGGATCATTGATTACATGTCCCTGAAATACTTCTTTTTGCATGTGAGAAGCTTCACTTAATGTCACATCTAATTTGAAAAATAATGTTTATCTCCCAGTCATAATAAAGGGCAGTCTGATGCTCAAAAGCTTTCACGAGGAGGAATACCTCTTGCTAATGGTGATGTACAACTTCAGAAACCTCCTCCATGGGCGTATCCTCTTTGGAATTCACAAGATTTGAATCACAGTAGTACTGATCAGATGTTGAGATCTGCTTCTCTTGCTATTGACCAGGCAATGACACATTTATGGGAGGCTAAAGTGAAATTTGTTCATGTCAGTCTTTCTGTTGGAAAGCAAAATATTGAACATTCAGGGGACAATGAATCACTGGGTTCAGGCAATGGTGGTGACAGTGATAAATTGTCACCTTCTTCAGTGTCCATGGAAGCTCCTGGGATCAGTAACTACCAGTCTCATGGGTTAGATGAAATACATAACTCATCCCAAGCACCAGACAGAAGAGACAGAAATGATGGGTTAGAATGGGTAACTATCACATTAACCGCAGTTCCTGGCGTTAACATGGAAGACGTTGTGGATGAAGATCCACCACGTCGGAAGGAGCACCGGCGAGTTCCAAGCACAATTGCCATAGCAGAAGTAAAGGTGCGCCTGTAAGTAAGATTTGATTATAGGATGTCTTTGTGTTTGATAATTTGCTTCTATATCATATCTTTAAGAATTTTATTTTAGTTTGTAGTTTGTACCTTGTAGTTTATGAAGCCTTTAATAATGCAAATGGTGAACTTCAAATGTGCATGTTGCATTCTGTTTGGAACCTGATATTTATGAGAATGCTCCTTCCTTGCCCGCACAAGTTAGAAGCTTTACATAATAATTCTCATTGAAAAACAGAAAGATGTGCATGTGTATGCCTGTGTGTACATGTGCCTGGGCACCTATGTCGCATAGGTGTGGGTGCGGATGCGGGTGCGGATGCGGCGATGCGGCACTTTAAAAAAACTTGGGTGCAGGGAGTGTATATATATATATATATATAATTTTTAACAGTTTTAAGTTAACACTATGTGTATTTGTATGCATTTATATATATATATATATATATATAATATAGATAAAAATGGACTTGATTAGGGTTAACTGAATCTACTTTTGGATAGAAATGGACCTTAGTGTGGTTGACTTCACCTAACAGCACAAAGGAAGCTGTGTCCAAGTGTCGCACCTGCCTGGGTGCAGGTGCGGTGCCCTGTTAGAAGAGTCTGTGTGACATAGCTGGGTACGAGTGCGTGCAATGCGTGTGTGTGTGTGTATGTGCGTGCATATGCACATGCACGCACATGTGTGGTTGTGTGTCATTTCTGTTCAATTTTCCTGATTCGTATCTTTCATGCAAGTGCATACATCTCTCCTAATGATCTTGTAGTAACTTATCCTTTGGTTGCCACACAAGTGGCCAGATATACAGCCTAAAAATCAAGCACAATGTTATGATGCCACTTGTGCAAAAACTGGGTAAATTAGAATTAACAATGAAGATGGGGGAATTTTTACTGAAAAGTTGCCCTAATGACAGCAGATACTTGTTTGGTAGTTTTCTCAAAACTCAAAATGTTTGTTTGAGCAAAATCATTTTTTATCATTTGATCTTATATAAAGTTAACAGAAAGAAAGGGTAATATTAAGATGCTGATCTATTATTTTTTATTCTCCAGTCACTCCTGCTGCTGCTCATATCCTATCTATAGGATTATCAATCAAAGTTCTTGTTCTCTTTCTGAACTTTTTTTTTAGCTTGCCAGATTTAAATTCTATCTGCATAGTGTCTACCTATTAATATACTTGCTGTCCAAGATGCTACACTTACCTTGTAGACATTTTTTTCTCCACCCTTCAGCTTGCCAGACACATTTTTTTCAGCTTGCCAGTTATTAGACCCCCCCTTTGCAATTCTCTTAGTGGTGCTTGATTTTCATGAAAAGCAGCATTCTTTTTGCAAATTATATGCTCTTTTGTATTGAGAAAAGGATTTTGGCAGATTTTGTTAATTTAATGCTACTTTTTTGGATAGGCTGCTGCAGCAAAAGGGGAAGCACCTCCTGGACTTCCTTTAAAAAGAGCAGGTCAGGATTCAGCAGATACACAACCCAAGGTGATACCACATGATGTTCTCTATTAATTTATGCTTCTTAAACTAGTGTCTTCTAAGATGAAAATCTAAATAAGCAATTTGGTCACCATTGAACAGGTTTCTAATGGAGGTCTTCCAAAGGCCACTGATGCCTTATCGGGTGAGCTTTGGGAGGCAAAGAAAGAGAGGATATGTAATTCTTCAGAATATGGGAAATCACCTGGCTGGGACTTGCGTTCTGTAAGTTGAAATTTTGTTGTAAGCTTTTATTTCAGTATTTGTTTTTCACAATGTTGGCAAATACTCATGTTTGAAATACAAGTTTTGGTAATTACTGCTTGATAAGTTGCAGTGTTCTTATAAGTTGTTCCTTAGTTTTACTTAGATTTCCTGAAAGGGGAATCAGACTAATCAGTTATATCTACTTGCAAAAGATCATTGCTATCCTTATTTTATACATTCATGCACATGCACATGCACACATACACATACCGTTGAAGAGCATGCTCTTCATTTTAGAGCTTGACGTTTATGTATGTGCATCAACTCAACTGGATTAGTTTTTAGTTCTTGCCATTAATTGTTCAGGTGGTTGATCATGTCATGGCAACTTACTAAGTTAATTCATGAAAAAGATCTTTTTCTTAACTCATGATTTAAATTGAGTTGCCCACAAAGACTCCATTCATCTGGTAGGGGCAACTTGTGAATGTCACCAAGTTGATGGGACGCCACAAGTTTGAAATCCACGGGGGGCATCCCTTGTTGCAAGGTCAAGGCTGGGTGTACTCCACGGTGGACAATTGGGGGGGGGGGGGGAGGTTACCTCTAGGGTTTTACCAACTGGAGCCCCTCCAAACGGAGTGGGGGTATTGGATTAAAAAACTATTCTATCTGGTCACGGCTTTATATCCACATTATGTCCAATAGATTGCATTGGATGCCTGCATGTGTGTGTGTGTGCACGTACACCCGTCTCTTGGTGAGATTAGGGAGGGCTTTGGGATGGGGATCGATGGGGCTGTTGTGTTGACAAAACCACAGTATCTGGGCCAATTTTATGTTCTTCACTGCATCATGCAGATACTCTGCATAATTGTCCATGTTGACATAACATGACCTTAATCCTGCATGCATGATGTGTTATAGAGAAGAGGGAAGAGATGGAATAAGAGAAAGAAGAGAGATGGTTGGATGGCAGCCAAGGGGTGAATTATAGAAGCCTATATATACAAGGGTCTCTAGGGTTATAACATAGGGAAAGCCTACAAAACGATAAAAATTCCATAATAATTGCACAAGAAAATTAAATATGGCCATCATGTCCCAGTTGACGGAAATGGCAATCTATGTCACATGGTTACACTTCTTAGGCTCCCATACCTATGTCTACATGGCAGGTACAGGTGCCTGTACCAGGTATGATTTGGATCAGGTCGGGTTGAATCTGACCAGCCTTGACCCAAATGCATGTTTTTCATTTTTTTTCTTTTGACTCCCCTTTTGTATGCCTCTCTTACCACTGACCTTCCCATGTGGCCGAGAGGAGGGGGAGCTAGGGAGGGACAAGAGAGAGAAAGAAGAAGAAGAGCAGGGAGAGAAAGATAGGAGAGATAGAGAGAGGTTCTTATGTGGGTCAGTCCTCATCCATCTTCTTTGCCTGCATCCTCTCTTCTTCTTTTGAGAGTGAGAGAGAGAGAAAGAAAATGGGGAAAGGGCACGTTTTGAAGCCCCCCGCCCCCACCCACTTTTTTCTTTTTCCTTTTTCATTATTCATTAATGAGGAGGACCTGTTTACATAAAAGGAGAAATGTGAAAAGGGGTTTTGTAAACTCTCTCCCCCCTTTTTTTCCATTAATGAGGGGGCCCTCACTAATTGAAGAGGCTCCTTGTCATTTATGAGGGAGAAAAGAATTTGATTCTCTTCCTTTTCTTTTCAAATAGGAACAGGGAGGGGGGTCAAACTCTTTTTATTTTATTAAAAAATTATTTTTTAACTTTAGTTGAATATAGATTTAATCCAATCCAAATCCATTATATATATATATATATGGGTTAACATTTTCCCATGTCGACATTATCTACAAATGAGTTTTCTTTTTCATTTTTCCTGAAACCAACCTTACAGATGTGATCTACATGTTTAGGTTAGTGGAGGTCGGCTCTTAGATCATCCGATTACGACGTGTAGGCACGATTTTATGAGCCTTGAAATATCAACAACGTACCATGTGCGATATTTTCTCGGCTCATAAAATCCTATTTTTTCGTCGAAAACACATGATCCAAAAGTCGGTTAGGGCATTTGGACCATGCTGAATTAGGGTTACCGGAAGTGCCTATAGGAGTGGAGAAGTGTGCTTCCCCAAAACACGCTTTGGAAGTGCGAAAAGCAGTGCTTCCAAAACGTGTGTGCACACTTCCCCATTAATGGGAAGCGAGCTTCCAGTTTTAGCCCTTAAAAATGTAAATTTTACCAAAAAATAAAAGAAATACCCTTTTTTCCTTCTTTTTTTCTTTTCTCTTCTTTTTTCTGTTTTTCCTTTTTTTCTTCATGTTTTCCCTTCTTCTTCCAATTTTTTTCTTCTTCTTCCTGTTTCTCTCTCTCGGTCTTCCTGTTTTTGCTATAGTTTATGTTTTTCAGTTATATATATAACTGATAATCTTGTGTTTTGGTTATATTATATATTTTGTATTTCAGTTATATATATATATATATATATATATATATATATATATTTGTGTGTGTAATTCATATATAATCTGTTTAACTATTTCTGAGTTATATTTCTGGTTGATTATTTCTGAGTTATGTTTTTGAGTTATATTTTTGAGTTATATAATTTATATTTCTGGTTGACTATTTCTGAGTTGTATAACTTGTATTTCTAGTTGACTGTTTCTGAATTATATTTCTGGTTGATTGTTTATGAGTTATATAACATAAATATTATATTTTGGTAAATTAGGAAAAATATAATTACATTTTCGCTTCCCTTTGGATTCCTATTTGCTTCCCACTCGAATCTTAGGTCGCTTCCTTCTTCAGTTCCCCTTCAAATCTTGGTTCGCTTCATAGGTTGCTTCCGGTTCGCTTCCGAGAAGATTCCTGCTTTTCTCGCTTTCTAAAATTTTAGAAGTCCCTCGCTTCCTGCTTCCGCCGCTTCCCGCTTCCTCGATTGACAACTTTGTGCCGAATCCATCCATGAGGTCGGATTGGGTCAATACCGCACATATGATTTCCAGCTCATTCGGACGGTCAGGTTGATATTAGCAAATGTTAACCTTATATATATATATATATATATATATATATATATATATATATATATATATATATATATATATATATATATATATGAAAAATGTTTGGTACTAATGAAAGTAAGGAGCTAATGATCTAGAAATCATATGAGCAAGTTGTATCAACTCAATCTAACCACATAGATGTGTTTAACATGGATTGTTTGCTAAGGATCAAGCCTTGGATCTTGCATTTCTGTTGGAAAAATATGATATTTTGGCACATTGTGGGTTGTTGATTTTTGAACCCCTTTAAAAACCTAATTATGTGTCATAATCACATGATTCAAAACAAGTTTCCTACTAAATAAACCATGTAGATCACATCTTTAACATTTGATCTAGAAAAAAATGATTTTTTTTGAAGAAAAGGGTAATTTCTACTCATTAGTTGCTTACCTTCATATATATATATATATATATATATATATATATATATATATATATATATATATATATATATATATATATACATTTATATATATCCCGTACCTACATTTTCCAAGTTTTCTTG
The DNA here is from genome assembly GCF_984573655.1 of Nuphar pumila. NCBI lineage: Eukaryota > Viridiplantae > Streptophyta > Magnoliopsida > Nymphaeales > Nymphaeaceae > Nuphar > Nuphar pumila. The sequence goes on along the minus strand of NC_143254.1, from coordinate 133,306,275 downwards.
TCATTTGAACCTGCATCTGTACCCATACATATGTGACAGATAACAATTATACCCCCCTTCATCATGCCAAACTAACATCCCCTCCCAAGTTATGCATCGATAAGGACCCTGTATAACTTGGTCATCAACTCTCAACTCAGAAAGTGGCTTTGTAAACAAATCAACCACTTGAGCCTCTCATTATATAAATTTGGTCTATAGCTCTTGGTCTTCAACTTTTTCTTGAACAAATGTTTGTCTAACTCTGTGGCTTGTCTTGTTATGTTTGACTTGGTTTGTTGAAATGGAAGTAGCACTCACAATATAATATAAGTCTTGTGATCAGTTGTCCAAGAGTTGTGAGTAGGTGCCTCAACCGACAAATCTCAGCAATACCGGAAGCCATGGATTTATATTATCTGAATACTTAATCTAGGAATTGTCAATTGTTGTTTGCTGCTCCACAACACTGGATGAGTGCTCAGGTAGACATGGTATTTTGAGGTCACGTGGCTAGATCACTATCCCAGTCTGCCTTTGAGAAAACATCAATTTCTAATTTCCTATTAGCCCTAAGGAAGGAGAAGACATAGTATATGTTAAACCATCTTCATGCATTCCCTTTATGTACCCGAGTATTCTTTTTACTGCATCAAAATGTGGTCTTGGGATTATGCATAATCAGGGAAGTTACTGCAAAACACAATATCATATCATGTAAAGATACATATTGCAGTTCTCGTAGTATACTTCTGTACTTCTTTGAAGTCAATAACAACATTCCTTTATGCTTCCAAATGCTTATTCATTGCTGCTGGTGTCCATGTGGGTTTGCAATTGGGCGTGTCCGACTCAAAAGATCACATACATATCTGTGCTAAGTACCAGAGGATTCAGTCTATGATCCACTTCCATCCCAAGAAAATATCGAGGTGGACCCAACTCCTTCATTTGGAATTTGTCATTCAACACTGCTCTCACCTCACAAATATGTGAAGGATGATTCCCTTTGATCATCATATCATCCGCATATAAAAGAATAAGAGTAATATGAGAACCTATGTCACAGGGACTCTTCAACTAGGTGCCGCACCCACGTCGCACCCGCACCCGATGCGGTCAACCTGACCCTGGGTGCAGTCAATGCACCCAGGGTCATTTATGTCCAACTTTTGGACTCTATATATATAATTTTGTATATTTTTGTCGCACCCCCCACCCCCGCACCCAAGTTTTTTGAAAGTGCCACACCCGCACCCATGTGACATAGATGAGAACCCTTACAAGATATAATAATGAATGATCCACTTCGTTCCTAACAGTCATGTGCGCAGACAAAAGGCCAAAAGCTGTCAAACGAAGCAAAGGGTGCTTGCTTGAGATAGATTAATTTGCATAGTTGGGACACCTTAGTTAATTGCTCACTTTCATTGTAACTAGAGGGCTGCTCCATATACATTTTCTTCATATAAATTTGTTGCCTTTTGAACGAAAGTTTACCTTTCCCTCAAAATTTTGCATGCATACATAATAAGTTAGTTGGTCCTAATCAATTTATCCTCCTTTCCATCCTAACTACAAAACGTCATAATTGCAGGTGCTCTTTGTCAATCTGAACCTGTAGATGTGTTTTCATTGTGATTTACTAAAATTATGTTTTGGACTGAATTAATTTGACTAAAAACTTGATTTTATTATCTCAAAAGTTTTAGTTCAATACGAGCCATTGATTTTGTTCTCTCTAAAAACGTATTAAACATGAAAGGTACCTAATCTAATACATGCTTTCTACTAAGTAAGCTATAGAGAATGTCTCTGCAAGTCCCAATAATCAGAAACCTATAACTATACTTCTTGAAACCGGTTTAGACAGTTGGGAGATTTTAGGACCTACCATTCCTATATGCACTATGCGTTCAGGAAAAAGGTGATGGATTTCTTAATATTAAATTGTTAGCATTTTTCCATATGGAGAAAGAAAGTGGCAAGAAATGAAGTGGCTGCACTATTTGTTGTTCTACTTAAACCAAAATACCTGCATGGAAATGGAAAACAAAAAGCTAATTCTCTGCCTTGAACATGCCATTTTCTATTATCTGTTCATTTTAATCTTCTTCAAAGTAATCATTAGATGTATGGTTATGGATTATGCATCAACTCTCTGACATGGATATGACGGTGATCTGTGATGGTATTGTGGTGTATTGCTGCATAATGCTCAACCCTGAGGGTGTGTTTCTTGAGATCCGAGAGTCTGACTGGATTAAAGATCTGAGGACCTCTCTTCCTCTCCCTTTATTTCAGGGATCTCAAATTCTTGAAATTATGGGATTGGAGATCCCATGTTTGAATGCCTCAGATCTCTGGCATGGGGACCATACCACATCTGCCAGCCCCATGCCAACTCAGATCCTCAGATTTGAGATCCGAGGCATTCAAACACACCCTGAAGGAAGCTATATGCCGTGACCTTATCACATTTATAATCCATACACATGATTCTCTACAAGATAATTCCTATGTTCTGCTACAGAATGTTGGTTACTGCTTGATGCTGCATACTAGGAATTCTGCTAATTAATTTTGCATGTCTAAAATGCTGAAAGGTCTTTCATACTGAAAAGTGTCCTTTTGTACTGTATTGGGTTTTTTAGTTTGCTTTTCTCTATTGTTCATTTATGACATTTATTATATATAATATGCAGTTATACAGTATAATTTTCATTTATTTCAGTAATGACTTGAAATCTTTCTGCCTTCCTTCTGTGCACCCACTTTCTACAGGTTATTGTTAAAAGTGGTGATGATTGCAGGCAAGAGCATCTTGCTGTTCAACTTATATCTCACTTCTATGGTATGCTCCTTTGCGATACTTGATTTTTACTTGGTCACTGATGTTCGCTCCATTTTAGGAAGTGCGTGAATTTTACATGTATTCATGTTATTATAGAGAAGTTTGTATTTCTATTCTTTTGTTGCCTAAAATTACTATCAATTTCCTGGTTTAACTCTTTATTGTCATATGATTTTCTTCTCGTGGAATTGATCTTTCATTCCTGTCAGTTGTTTTGGCCTGGTGTGCCTGGAACACTTTAATACGAAAAATGCAATAATTTCAGTCTGCTTCTGTCAACGATCAGAGCAAATTTGGAATTACTTTGATCTTAATTTCTGTCTTTTACTTAAAAGTGTCATCTTAATGTCAGAAAAACAGTTTTTACACTAATTGAGTGAAATTATGAATTGATTTTTTAAACCTGCCTTTTAATGTTGGGTGCTGAGATATGTGTTCCATTCATGTATATGGCCATTTTCACAACTTGCTTGTTTAAGTACTGTACCTTTATTTCTTATGTTTGTAATTCAGTCACAGCTAACACATGTTTATCAATCTTGCTTCAGGCTTTGGTAAGATTGCCCAGCCATTGTGTCTTAGATTTGTAGTTCAGTTGATTGTAAATGCCCACTCCCAAGGTTGGACTTTTGTTAGTTTGGACATAGTGTCTGCATAGTGAGTCTTAATTCGCACTTCTTTAGATATAGCTGATCCAATACATGAAGCAATTCAACTATCATGATGTAGCAGGGTTCGCTCAGCTGTGTTGGAACCTAACAAAGAGCCAGAAGTCTTCTTTAGGAGTTTTTCCTGTCATTTGCGCTAAAAAATGAAGTGTTTGCAAGCTATACTAGGATTGGATGACAAATAAAACAACTGAATTATGTTTTCGTTATAAAGTAAAGCATGTTAACTTATTGCTGGGAATTGCATTTGGTAGGCAACTTTTGCTACCTTTCTTGACTGTTATAGTGTTTAACAGCTTTATCTAGAATTGTCACCATTCATGTGTTATTGCAATTTGTCATCAAGCTATATCCAATGGTTGGTTTACTTACTGAATATTATGTTTTTAAGTGTAATGTTAACAGCTGCTCCTTACAACCGTAGTAGCAGGAGGGAATTGTGTTTTTGTGATAGCAGCTATTTCACTCAAGTATGTCAGTATGGCCTATGCAGTTAAAAATTCAATGATTAAACCCTATCTCACACGGACACTCCATTTTTCCCTCGTACCCGTGTCGGCATGCATGTCCCCGTGTCAACAGACGTCGACACCTGGACACACCATTTTACCCTCCACACATACAAGTTTGTATTCAATTTATAATTTATAATTATATTTTCAGTTTATAACTTTATAGTTTCAGTATATAATATATATTTTAGATGAAGCATATATATTTAGATTATATTCAGTTTATTTTGAATTTATTTTGAATTTATTTTGAATTTATTTTGTATTTATGTGATATATATATATATATAGTCGTATCCCTGTACCCACATTTTTTGAAATTGGCGTGTCATACCCTCCATACCCACACCTGTACCCGTACCCGTACCCGTACCCATGTGACATAGATTAAACCAGTTCATATAGAGAGTGGGCTCTTGGAATGACTAAATGATGGGCCATCGGTGGCTAGCATGAAAAGTCCACTAAAAGCGTTCTAATATTTGTCGTTCTTATAACTGAGATTCATAACCTTTCTTTTCTGTGGATCTATATTTGTGAGAAAAAGAACCTAAAACGCTGTATGTCAATTCTGTCTGTTTATACATCACTTTAAAATAGTGGTGCAATGAATTCAGTGTTTTATGGGCTTAGGCGCTGGATTCTGTCTTTGTGTGGTGCTTCCTCACGATTCTTAATCTTAAGATTCAGAAATTTACTTTCAGTGCAGTGGGAGCTCCCATAATGGTATGGATTGCATTCTGATAATTAATCAATGGGAATCCTTCTTTCGAGTTCCAATTCAAAATGGTATTAAGATAACCTGAAAACGTGAAAAATAGCAAACTTGGAGGTACATATTTATGAAATTATTCTCTAAATGCATCTATGTTTAGGTAGTTTATGGTTGTAGTTGGATGTGATCATGTGTGTGCATGTACATGCACACAAAATGCAGAGTTGCTTCCTTGATGTTTCCACAAATTTCACCTTGCATTACGATGATCTTGGTTCTGTTTTTGACTAATGTGTAGGTCCTTTTGCCTTTTTAGTAAATTTGTTTTTTTGTCTCTTTTAGTTTTTGGTTGTTAGTGGTACTTCAAATTCCTGTTTGCTTTACTAGAAGTGTTGCTTCTCTAGTTTGGCAGGGCATGGTGCTGCTACCAATGCTTATCACTTAAAATGTTATATAGAAGGTGCACCAATATGTATCACACAAAGCATGGGAAATTTTTGAGTCCTTGGAATCTCATTATACATTGCCTTTTCTTAACAATGCATGGTTGTCTTTTAACTTTATTGGCAGATATATACCAGGAAGCTGGCTTACCTCTTTGGTTGCGACCATATGAAGTTCTTGTTACATCTTCCTACACTGCCCTCATTGAAACAATTCCTGATACGGTACTTCTCTTTTATGAATTGGAATTTCAATAGTAAGATTTTTTTTCATCATATATTCATTACTTCTGTTTTGCAGGCATCAATACATGCCATCAAAAGTCGGTTCCCTAATATCACAAGTTTGCGTGATTTTTTTTCAGCAAAATTCCAAGAAAATTCTCCTGCTTTTAAGCTTGCCCAGGTGATTGTTTTGTTTCAGTATTGCAGACTTTTGTACATTGTGCTATTGCTTTTCAATCTTGAAACCTATAATCTATTTACACAATTTGGTATCATTTGTACTTTCATTTCTGGTTGTAGACTGTTCCTTCTGTTATATGTCAAGTCAAAGACAAAAATTGTGATTTACTATATCCAAGTGTTCTGTTTATTGTTATTTCTATATATCCTTCTGTCATGCAACATGCACACACTACTCTTTGAGAAGTTGCATTTTGGCTGCTTTTTGTCTGGGGTCGTCATTTTGAGTGGAATTTCATTATGTAATATTCTTTGTGCTATTTACTTTACTCTTTCAGAACAATTCAAATGCATGGAAATGCATATCTTCAAATCTTTGATGCTGTATTCGTTGCTAATATTCTGAGCTTCATCACCAAGATCTCTGTTCTCAGTTCAGTTGTAGTTTTTTTTAGTTGCTCAAAAGCCGAGATTTAGAGTAGGGTTGATGCATTCGTTATGCTGTATCTATGTATAACTGTTGTAATAATACTTGGTTAATAAAATTCATGGAGCACACGTGGGGTCAGCCTTGAAAGTAAGTGGTGTTTTATATCAAACATCACATGTTTCTTTCATATATTATCGTGAGCTTCAAGTAATTTGGTGCCTTTTCTTTTGCTGTTGTTTTCTTTTTCTATAGTTTCATGAATACATGTTATGTTCTCTGATATGATGCTTTAAGTTTCTGGTATCCATGTTATTGTGACATAGCTTATATGTTTGTTTCAGTTTTCATGATTATTATAACTATTTCAAATTTTTTGCAGAGAAACTTTGTTGAGAGCATGGCTGGGTATTCCATATTGTGCTACCTTCTGCAGGTGTGTTTTGGAGATCAACTCCTGTTTGTCTTGTTCATCCTACAGCATGTTAATGATGTCTTCACATTTCTCTAGAATTTGATGATGGAAAGTTTTTCTTTCTTTTCTTTTTTAGGTTGTAAATCTGCCTGAGCCAGGCGCCTGTTGTCTGAAACTTTATCTTATATGGACTAGTATGATAACTATCTGGTGAATTCAAGTTATTAGCCTTTTATAAGTGAAAAACTGGTCGTTTGAAGAAAGACCATGGCTAGAGAATGTTCATGAGCCTGGCCTTCTGCTGTTCATGTTGTCTCTTGTGTGAAACTTTATCATGTGGATTAGTATGGTAACTATCTGGTGAATTCAAGTTTTTAGTCTTTTATAAGTGAAAAAATGGTCATTTGAAGAAAGACCATGATTAGAGAATGTTCATGAGCCTGGCCTTCTGCAATTCATGTTGTCTCTTGTGTGAAACTTTATCATATGGACTAGTTGAAAAGAAGTCACCATTCACGACTGGGTTTGGATCTTATCCAAAACCCAATTCACGTCTATTTAAATTACATATTTAAGCACATGTTCATTAAGTTCATTAATGGCATATTGTAAATTCCCCTTGTTGTGTAATGGGTATTTTCGTACCGTAGTAATTGTAACATCCTATATCTAATGGGAAGCCAATACCGCAGCCACTAATTGAGGATTCTGCAGCTCTCACTTATTCTCCTTTCATTTTGTGCTTAGTCTTGTGTATGAGACAAAGGAACACAAGATTTCTATCATGGTATCAGAGAACTAGATCCAACCTTAAGGTTCGTGACCTTCTTATGAGCATTCGGTAAAGCTTCCTCATCTCCAATATCTTTTTCTTTCTTCTTATCCCTTATCCCTTTTTCTGATTGCTTTTACTGATTTTCTCTTTTATTCTTCTTGTCTTCAAGTCAAATCATTCAAGTAACGTGTTCCTCCTTCATACAAAACCCAATGTATTTCTCTCTTCCAAAACTTAGATTCTCTGTTTGTTGATTCACTGTTCACGTTTCCATATTATCACACTGCTGCACGTGTTTTTATATATTAACAACTTCAGAAAATCATGCAAGATCGGATTTGAATCATTTGATCTTTGCGTGATTTCAAAGCTTCAATAAGATCACGTCATATTCTTTTGCATCTTGAGGACACATCCGACTCAGATCTGGAAGTTATCCCAGATTTGTCTTGTTTTCTATTTGTGCAATCTGTTTTGCACTAGATCTGTCTTGTTTTCTATCTGTGCAATCTGTTTTTCACTGCTTGCCTATATTCTCTCATATTCTGAAAGAAAATACGTTATTTTCAAGGTAACGTGCCCCTTTGATTGAGTTTTAAGGATGCTTCAATATCTCACATTTACTCGCCCTGATATTGTCTATTCAGTCAATCAGGTATCTCAGTTCATGTATGAACCGCGTATTGGACATATGAAAGTTGTTAAACGTATTCTCTGATATTTGAAGGGAACTATTGGGGATGGTCTTTTGTACTGAAAGAGTATGAATGAATGCCACATGCATGAACTTCTTGTTTACACAGGTGCAGACTGGGCAGGAGATCCAGATGAGCGTAGGTCAGTCTCATGATATTATGTTTTTCGTTGGCCTAAATCTTGTCTCATAGAGCAGTAGGAAACAAAGGGCTATTGCCAGGTCGAACACAGAAGCTGAATATAGATCAATGGCAGTTGTTACCGCTGAAGTAACATGGATCAGACTTCTGTTGACAGAAGTAGGAGAATCGATATCTAAATGTATTCTCTTATGTGACAATCAAAGTGCCATCAACATATCATTTAATCCTATCCACCATAGTCGTACCAAGCATATTGAAATTGATCAACATTTTGTTAGGCAGAAAGTTGAAGAGGAGGAAATTGAACAAGAATTTGTTCGGACTGCTGATCAAGTTGCTGACTTGTTTACCAAAGGGCTTATCAAGGACAGATTTTGGATGTTGAAAGGCAAGTTGTTCATGGTTCAAAACCATGTACAACTTGAGGGAGGATGAAAAGAAGTCACCATTCACGACTGGGTTTGGATCTTATCCAAACCCAATTCACGTCTATTTAAATTACATATTTAAGCACATGTTCATTAAGTGCATTAATGGCATATTCAAATTCCCCTTGTTGTGTAATGGGTATTTTTGTACCCTAGTAATTGTAACATCCTATATCTAATGGGAAGCCAATACCGGAGCCTCTGATTGAGGATTCTGCAGCTCTCACTTATTCTCCTTTCATTTTGTGCTTAGTCTTGTGTATGAGACAAAGGAACACAGGATTTCTATCACTAGTATAGTAACTATCTTGTGAATTCAAGTTATTACTGTTTTATAAGTGAAAAACTAGCCATTTGAAGAAAGACCATGACTAGAGAATGTTCATGAACCTGTCCTGCTGTTCACGTTGTTCTTGTTGATCTATCACTAAATCTGGCAAAATTCATTATAACTTCTCACTCCATGAAATATGCCTGCATTATTTATTCATAAGAGTCTCCAGGTGGTTTGATAGGACTTACTTGTTCTGGTCTCACACTTGGTGTGCATAATGTCGCTAATCTTTCAATATATTATGTGATGTTTATTTTTTCTGATGCTTTGTTTGTGTTCATGTTTGTTCTTCTTCCTTGTTTTGTTGGTTATAATTAGATGTTGTAGTGCATGTCATACAAGCAGTGTTGCACTATGATTTGTAGGTTTTCATGATCTTGTTATTACTTTTCCTATTACCCAGGTGAAGGATCGTCACAATGGCAACCTCTTGCTGGATGAGGAAGGACATATCATACATATTGATTTTGGCTTTATGCTGTCAAACTCTCCTGGGGGTGTCAATTTTGAGAGTGCCCCATTTAAGTTGACTCGTGAATTACTTGAGGTGGAATATTTGTCAAAATGAATTGGTTATGCTACAGTTTTGTATCTTAGGTGCTCTGAATAGTTTCGAGTTTGAACCTTGAAACACTTGTTTCTGCTAGGTGATGGACTCTGATGCAGAGGGAACCCCTAGCGAGTTCTTTGACTATTTCAAGGTGATATTTTGTCTTGCATATTGTGTTCTTTACACAAATTTCTGACAGTTATTTGAATGATGCTAACCTTATCTTGTTGCACCGTGTTCCCCTAATTGCTTCCAGGTTTTATGTATTCAAGGCTTTTTAACATGTCAAAAGCATGCAGAGCGCGTCATTCTTCTCGTTGAAATGCTCCAGGTGTTTATTTTTCCACTGAGCCTGTAACATGTAGCATCTGCAACTGCAACTAATCTTCCATAAATGCTTCTGTTCTAAAATTTTTATATGCCAATGTTGAAAGAATTCCCTAGCGTTGATAGTTGATACTACATTTAGTTGCATAATCTTTTACCTGGACTCTGCAAATCAAGTGCTACCATCGCAGACATGTCAGCTTCTTGAATCTTCAGAACTTAGACAATTAGAGTAGATGGGGAAGTCGGGATATGAAGAAGTTACAGAGTTGAATAGTTCACCCAATTAGTGCATATCTGATGGTTTATATTGAAAATTTCCACCCAGGAATATACTTTTTGTGTTGCATGTTCCTATACACTGGAATTTACAATTTTTCCAATGTACTTATCCGTCTCTGTGATGGTGATGCTGAAAATCAGAATGGGATTAGTACCATTTCGAAGGGTGTCATTCCCTCTATGAACATTCATTCTTGATGAGGCTTGAAACTGATGACAGCTCTTTTGAGTGTATATCCTTTGTACCAGCAAATAGGTCAATATCAGTCCCTGTTCGACCATAGAAAGACTTGTCCCATTTACCAACACCATTTTTGGCATTGGATTGGCCATAAACAAATTGGATAATGAGCACCAGTGCCAACTTATGATTTCCAACCATCTGATGCTAGATGGTAACAAAAAATGTTGGTGTATCACTGATATGATCGTCTCTTTCCAACCCCCCCCCCCCCCCACACACACACGCACGCACACACACACAGACAGACACACACACACACACATATATATGGTATGGTGGTTCACACTTCTATTTGCGTGGAGCCAGCACCAAGTGTTGGATCTTGCCGTACAGATCTGTTCAGCATAATTTATTTGCCATATTAGTAGGCCAATCATCTCCAAGATATCATGATGGTGGAAATTGACGACTTACAATGAAGAAGACGGTCTGAGAATGGCCCTAAACATTACATGAGAAACCTGATCCAAAGATTACTTTTCTCTTTTGGAGATTGGATTTGTACAAATTATGTCACCATATGATATGGCAGTTCAGCACCACAACAGATGTACTGTGTGTGTGTTTATTTGTCAGATATTAATTAGTTTATCTCACTCGCCCACCAGTAGCATTTTCTTGATATTTGGCTTATATCTTGCTATTGAAATGCCAGGACTCGGGCTTCCCCTGTTTTAAAGGTGGCCCACGAACAATTCAGAACTTGAGGAAACGGTTCCATCTAAACCTCACGGAGGAGGTTTGTTCTGTTCCTATGTGCTATGTTTGTTATTCTATTGACTTTGTTAGTTTTGTTCTGAATCTTACACTAGTGCATGTTTTGGAGCAGCAATGTGTGTCATTGGTTCTTTCCTTGATCAGCAGCAGTTTAGATGCCTGGAGGACAAGGCAATATGATTATTACCAGCGTGTTCTGAATGGAATTTTGTGATGGACCTAGATTTTCTTAAGGCAGTTCAGCAAACGCTTTGTTTGATAGGTTGTTGGATGTAGCTTGGCCTTCCTATCTTTGGTCATGTTTGCTAAATTCAACAATTCCGAGAGGTATTGGCCATGCAACATCATTCACACTGGTACCATCACTACATTTGCAGTTCACAACCTTATGGTCTGCACGTAGGGAAGTAAATACAGGGTTGAAAGTAACACTATAAGCAAAATACTGTCGAAGGCTTTCGGAATCATCATCTTTGATTTTTTAATTCAAGTGGCTCTGGTTGCCAGTTGTGAAGAGTTGGTAATATATCTGTAAAAGCCAGCCCGCACTGCATACTTTGAAACTGTACAGAAAAAAGTTGGGGACCTCCATTGGGGCATAAATACAAGAGTAGCTGAGGCGACATGCTTTTATAGTTGTATCAGGTTCCACTGTCGCCTATTCGAAACAGAGCTTGTGATGGAAACCAAGAAGGCTGGGGGAGCCATGGGGCAACAATGTGTGAAATCCTGTAGTTGCCATGAGGACATGTAGTTGTTATTTGCTATTCAGGTGGGTTTAAGGCGGGAAAGTTCTGCTGTTTCCCTTCCCAGCATCAGTGTTCATCATCAGACATTTTCGTTCTTGTGTTTCCTTAAGATTTGCCGTGTTCATATGTTCCTTTTTCTCAATTCATCATGTTTCCTTCCTTCTGGAAGATTAGCCCAAGAGTTTTGCCTTGTGTAGCAATTGCTGTACAATATTTTATTCAAATGCATCATTGTACATTTGATCATCTCTTTTGGGTGTAGAACAGGCTTAAATTTTGCAGTTGTAAAGAATGAGCGCTTGTGGTTTTGTTTGGTATCAGTTCTGTGGTCAATCTTAAATGGTTGCAGTTGTAATGAATGGGTTCTTGTGGTTTTGTTTGATATCAGTTTTGTGGTTCATATTAAAGCTTGCAGTTGTAAGGAGTTAGATCTTGTGGTTTTCTTTGAATATCAATTTTGTGGCTAATCTCAAAGTTTGCAGTTGCAAGGAATGAGTGGTTTTATTTGATACAGATTTTGTAGCCAATCTGGTTTTGTGGTGTCAAGTACCTGATCATCCGACCTCTATACCGAGTATATTGACTTAATTGATCATTTGAGTTAAGCACAGAAACGTTCTGCTGCCACATGGCAGGGCAAAATTTGGGTTTTTTGTAGGTTTTATTATTCTTCATGTCCATTGTGCAGTCACCATAGCTGTAGACGCAGGGCACTATGTTGACTAAAAATGCCTGAGATTGCCGTTTGTGCAACGAGCTGTGATGGCGTTAGCTGCCGCATATTTCGGCAATCACCAGATGTTCAAGATTTGCAACTGTCAAACTCTTTCCAGGAGAGCATTAAGGGGATTGACTTTCAAACATAATCTTGATATGTCATGTTCAAACCAAGATTGCTAAGGCCTGGTGATTGACGAGGATCAAGATGATGGTTAATTGATCAACGGGTGCAATTTGATAATTTTGCAATATTTGGTCTCTTTTTGAAGTTCAGAGAAAAAACTTGGAATGCCATCCAACTAAAGTAAATGTATGTTTTTTATTTTATAATCAAGCTGGGGGATGAAGGCCTCCTTCCTGTTTCAAGCAGTAAACAAGCCCTACTGGTAGCTGACAGGGACAAGCCAATTTGGTGGCTTGTCCTTCCAGAAACGTTTTTCATTAGAGATACAAGATGGCAGAGATACAAGATAGCAGGTTGCATACAAGGAGGTCTGGGTTCCTAACCTGAAAAGAAGGGTTTAACCATTAAATTTAATAAGGAAGATCATATTTTACAGTAGCCTGAGGCATCATGAATGTGGCAATTTTTTAACCTTTTTAACTAACAATCTGGGAATTTCTCTAAAAAAAAGCAATCTGGAAATCCCAGGTGGTTCATTAAATTGATGTTCCCACCTAGTCCATCAGTGTTAATGGTTCAGTAAGCAGCGCAAGGCACAGAGCAGAAATTCAGGAATTAAGGGTGTGTTTGATTTGTGGGATACACCCGTGCAGGGACCGACCAGTCCCTGCCCAGCCCTGGCCGCTATCATGAGTTTGATACGCAGGGCATGTGGCTTCCAGGACAGGACAAAGCACATCCCATGCAGCGCTTTATAAAGGGTCTGCACAGGATGCTGCAGTCGCACCCTGGCAGGTCCAGGACAAACGCCATGCGCTCTGCTCACGTGGCACTTGTTCTGTGATGCAAACGCTGTCTGAACATAGGCTCCACGGGTTACAATTTATTATTATTATTATTATTTAAAGGCAAGCTGAGGATAGGCAGACCCCTACCAGTTATTATTCAACGTACCACTGAGTTTTGAACCTGCAACGTCCCACCACAAGGAGACGTGCACTGACAGCTCCTACCAACCACGTGGAGCCCCCGATGGTACGGGTTACAAATTATCTTTATGCTGGGTTTGTCGCCTTATTAAACTGAACACTCAACTGGCTACCACGAATTATATTTGGTACTGTAGATGGTATTTTATGAATATGATCAGAGCTGATATAAGAGGTTGTCTCAATTAAATGTATTTTCTGTTAAACAAGCCACTGTAATAATATAATCACATCTAAAAGGTCTAATATGCTTTAACACTACAGGGATCTTTTGTCCATGTATCTCAATACATTGCAGTCTACTCTACACAGTGCGCATTGCGTATTTGGTATTTTCGTCATTCGATAAGCAATCTTGAATTCGGTGCCCATACAATGGACCACTCCCTTGTTGGAGCCATCGGGTTCGAATCCAACAATTCTAGATTAACATTACCCATAGGAAAAAGTGACAAATCTGGACCATCAAGTTAGATCTGCGTAAGAATCGGCCAATGAAATTGCAAGCACAAATCCCGCGAGATTTATGAAAATCTTGTAAAAATATCATGAGAAATTACTCAAAAGTTAAAAATGATATTTTCAAATTTTGGTTAGTTTTTCGTCAAAAACATAAATATCACATTTTAAATGTGATGTTTATGTTTTTATCGACTATTTATCATGAAAAAAACTGTGGTTTTTATTTTTAAATAATTTTTAGTTATATTTTCTTAGAAATTTTAATTTATTTTTTATTCCCAAGATTTTGCCAAAAAAATCAATTTCTCGCGAGTTATTGGGTGCCGTTATTTTTGCCATTTTTAATTTTGTCACTATGATTGCAAGTTAGTCATTTAAAGATGATTCAAGAATGCTTAATTGATGCCACCGATGGCAGGTGCATCTTAACTATGAACCAACTCATCAACGATGGCCCAGGTGAGTGCTGGTTGGAAAGCGGGGCCAAGCCCTAGATATCCACTTAACTTGATCATTCATGTATCCGTTGCTGCATTGATCTCGTGTGATTTGGAATCAAATGTGATATGATTTCAAATCATATATTCCACCATGTGGTTTGGAATCGCATGAAATTTACTTCAAATGCGTTTCTCATTTGCATGAGATTCCAAATCACATTTAAATACAACCAAACATACCCGTAGTTGGGATTTCATGATCTTTTCATGCACCCAAACCAAGTATTATTTTCTTTGCATATGAAATTGCATGGTGGCGGTTTACGATTACAACAGCGTTTAAGAAAAGAAGCCACAGCAAGAAGTGGTGTGTGATATTGTGATGCGAGAAACAACGTTTAAGAAATGTCTAATATCATGAAGAGCATAAAGAGGAGTAAGAAACAGCCATAGAATCAAGTAGAAAACGATGTAAAGATACGGTTAAAACTTTTCCCTAAAAATGCACAAAATTTTAGCTATATCTTTTATGCCGTTTTCTACTCTCTTCTTTTTATGATGAGGAACCCTCACCGAAGCGAGTAAAACCCCAGGTGGAGCCCCACGATCACCCTGCCTTATGTGCCTCGCCTCTGAAAGCTACGGACACACCGACCAACCAGCGAGGTTTGATCTGGCGCCTTCATCTCAATACCCTCATAACTATCCCGCTGGCCACAGGGGCAACCCTACAGTGATACTTGTTTTCTACTTGAATCTATTGTAAGTTTCTCACTCTTTCACAAGCTCTAACTGCATTAATAGTTTTTTTTACCTTAGGAGCAAAAAGTTGTCCTAAATAGAATTTCTCTTTTTTTTACTTCAAATAAAGTTGTGCCTACGAGGTAATTGTCCACCAACACTCTGAATACCCGAGGCCTCTGTAGGGCAAAGAAAAGTCCCTGCTTTGACTCAGTTTGGTACGGCTGACAATACTAAAGGGGGCCTAGTCGACCTATGTGGTCTTGACTCAAAGGGCACTCGCTGGCTCAGTCTTGGCACCATTCCCTGCACACAATGATTTTGTTTGGGCTCGGTTTGGTGTTTGGGAATGCCCAGAGGCTCAAAGTTGAGGAACCCAACTTGAATGGGAGGATCAGGTACAATGTAATTGCACACTTTTAGTGTGCTGCACCTGATCACCCTCAATTGTTGCTTGGGCCCCACGGCGGACAAGAAAGATGAAAGGTGATCATATGTGCAGTAGAACACTGAAAGTGTGCAATCATATTGCACCTGATCTTCCCTCGCTTGAACCTATGCCTGGCATTTTGCCAGTCTGCCAGTGGCGCATAGCAATCATCCTCGAGCTGAACCTGGACCATGCTCCGGAACTAGTCCCATTGGGTGTCGGTTCGAGTGAGATTGGCACAATGCTCCTATATGGCCAAAGACACATTGTACAACTAGTAGTCTAGAAACTGAGGGATAGGTTGGTGAATGATTTGTCGGTTGAATGGAACGACAAGAGCACATATTTAACATCCATCCATTAATAAAACCAACCAACTATGGTATGATTAAATGAAGAAAAAGACATAATCTGAACAGAATTTGTCCCCATCCAATTCAATCATCATCCACTCCGTACATACATATATATATATATATATAGAGAGAGAGAGGTAGGTGTGTTAAAACTTAAGGGCCTGTTTGGAATCTGTAGCTGGGATGGGCGTTCATTTGAAGAAGTGGCAGCTGCTAAATCTTGGATTTGGTGATTTAATGTAAATACAAAGGAGAAAGGGCCTCACTCCTCATCCTACAACACCACCAAGGTAGTTTGATTAGGATTTTACCTGGGGACCACCAAATGCATAAACGCCCATCACAACGCCGAGATTCCAAACAGACCCTAAGAGTAAATAACAGTAGCAGCACCCAACGGCAAGGGTCCGGAATTTTGGATAAGGTGCAATCACATTGCACAGAGTGCATGTGGCGCTTCATCTGACCACCACCCATTTGCTGTTGGGCTCCACAGCTCATAGGCCTTGACAGAAAACTTGATAGTGGTCAGGTGCAGCGGCACAAATATTTTGTGCATTGTGATTGCACCTGATCCAGCCTCAAGCGTCTGCAACGTCTCTTTTTATTCTTTTGCTTTTGGAGGTCAATTGTCATCAAAGGTGCCTTGGATGCCGTTCATTCATGAGATAAACGGCAATTTTTTTTTTGTTGTTTTCTGCAGTTTATTCTTTCTTTTTATTTAGATGCCATTAAAAAATGATGCAAATTTTTGTAGGACCCATATGAGAGGTAAACTGTTCTATCATGGTGTTGATTTGGGTTCATGTCTCTTTCTTTTGTCTGCTGATCTCAATGCTGGACCGCCACCCCTACCAGAGCCTTCGTGCCCGTACAAAACTAGATTCCTTCCTTCTTCTCTTAGCAATATTGTGTAAAAAGATTGACAGACTATACATCCAGTGTGATGAGAAAAGGACGTGCACTTCGGGTATGGATGCAAATGATTAGGATCCAAAACAGTTAAATACATAAGAGAGTTGGATCGGAGTAACCAAAAATTGCAAAACCTCCATATTCTGGATTCAAGTGGAGATTCAGCTCATGAAAAGCACGAACTAAACAAGCTGAGCACAAGCAAGCTCATTTACAAAGAAATATATTTATATTGTTTAAAAATTAAAAAACAATAGAATTTGAACCTTGTTCATTTATAAAACAAATAATTGTTTCAAACTTGTAAACAATAAGATTTGAACTCTAAACTTATTGCTTGCGCTTCAACCAGTTGTATTATATAATATAAAATATAATTATTATTAATAAACAAACATATATGAACCAAGTGAAGACCAACATTGGTTGTTCGTGCTCCAGGTTATCGAGCTTATTTTACATAGAGCTCTTATGACCCGAGCCACGAGCGGCTCGGCTCATCTCGTTTCTCTGATCTCGGTTGATTGCGTGATGGGGAGGTTTGATCGGCCGATCTCCTGATCGTTTTACGGCCGAGGAGTTTAAAAAATAGGGTGACGTCACCGAGTGTCGGCTACCAAGAGGACGGCAGAGATATGCCCCACGAGACGTGCGTCCGAAGTTGGAAGTTGGATTGAATAACGAGCGTGAGTCCGGCTACGTGGCCGTAGTCCCGAAGCACCTTTTTTTGCTTTGCTTGATTTTCCAGTCTCCACCGGAATCCTCGTTTTCTGGCCGATAGCTGGCCGGAGAACCGCCACCGTGATGAAGGGAGAGATCCACCCGATCAAGCGCTGCCAGAAGCTCGCTCCTCATGAGGAGAGCATCCCCTTCCCGGCCGTTCAGGCCTATCTCCGCCGGCGATGGCTGATCGTCCCGGTTCTCCTCTTCCTCCAACTCGTCTTCCTCGCTGTCTTCCGGTGCCTCCCGGCCTCTATTCCGTGGCTTCGTGACCCCTCTCCCTTGTCTCCCGCCGGAATTTCGCCGTCCTCCGAGGCGCTTGCTACCAACTTTTCTTCGTCGTTTTTGCCTTCGTCGTCGTCGTCGTCGTCGTCGTCGTCTAAATTATGCCTCTCGCCCGGTAGGGTTTATGTGTACGATCTACCTGCGATTTTCAACAGGGAACTGATCGAGAGTTGCGACGATCTGAGCCCCTGGGGGTCCCGTTGCGCCACGCTCGAGAACGGCGGACTCGGCAGGAGGGCGACGATTCCCGCCGGCGCCGTGCCGGACGATCTCCTCGGCGCCTGGTTCGCCACCGATCAGTTTGCCTCGGAGGTCATATTCCACAACAGGATGCTCCGGCACCCCTGCCGGACGCTGGATCCGGCGGCGGCGACGGCGTTCTTCGTGCCGTTTTACGCGGGGCTGGCCGTCGGCAAGTACTTGTGGTCGCCGGGCTCTGGAGACCGGGATCGGCACTGTCGGCTGCTGCTGGAGTGGCTCCGGGGGCGGGAGTGGTGGCGGAGGAGTGGTGGGCGGGACCATTTCCTGATGCTCGGCCGGATCACCTGGGATTTCCGGCGATCGAAGGACGAGGATTGGGGCGGGAGCTTCCTCTACATGCCGGGGATGCGGAACGTCACCCGCCTCCTCATCGAGCGCAACCCTTGGGACGAGATGGACGTCGCCGTTCCCTACCCGACGTCGTTCCACCCACGCCGGGACGCCGACGTCGACCGGTGGCGCTCCCACGTCCGGAGCGCCGCCCGGCCGACGCTCTTCTCCTTCGCTGGGGCGACGCGGTCGGCCTTTCGGGAAGACTTCCGGGCGGAGCTAATCCGGCAGTGCCTGGCCGCCGGAGGCCGGTGCCGGTCCGTCGACTGCCGCGTGGCGCGCTGCGCCAACGACACGTCGGCGACGCTGAGCCTCTTCCTGGGATCGGAGTTCTGCCTGCAGCCGCGCGGGGACAGCTTCACCCGGCGGTCCATCTTCGACTGCATGGTGGCGGGGGCAATTCCGGTGTTCTTCTGGCGGAGGACCGCCTACTCCCAGTACAAGTGGCACCTTCCGGCTGACCCGATGTCCTACTCGGTCTTCATCGACCGGAGGGACGTGAAGAACGGGACGTCCATCGAACGGGTTCTGAGCGGGCTGGGCCCGGAGAAGGTCCGGGCGATGAGGGAGACCATCCTCCAGGGCCTCCCCCGTCTCGTCTACGCCGTCCCCGGCGGTGGGCTCGACCGTTCCATGGACGCCTTCGACGTCGCCGTCGACGGCGTTCTCAGGCGGTTTCACCAACGGAATACGGCCACCAACAACCGGTAACCAAGAATATACTTTCTCTTTTTAAAAAATCCTTATCGCTTCCTTTTAAGTATAAAATATTTGCATATAAATATGGGTGGAGGTTTTTAGATATTCAGGTATTTTATGGGAGGCGCATTCGTTTATTTATTTGTTTAGTAATTGGAGCACGTAGATAAACTTTAAAAAGCTGTAGAAACTGGAGTCTGTAATGGATAATCTTTATTTTTTTGGATGAAAGGCCGGAGGATGGGGGTACGGTTTTTGTTTGTATTTTGAAAAATAAAAGAGGTCTTTGTCAGTACAAGTGAAGATATAGATAAAATTAGTTGTTGTTATAAGAATAGAATTTTCACGAGCTTGGAAGAAATCTCTCTCTCTCTCTCTCTCTCTCTCTCTCTCTATATATATATATATATATATATATATATATATATATATATATATATATGGAATCTATGATTATGATATTTAAAGGTATGGGGTACGATTTGTGATGGTCGTTTAAGCCTTTAAGGAAATGAGGGGGAACATGGGAAAAGACTATTGATGTCTTGGTGTGCTTCATAAGCCTATAAAACCCTTGTTTGCTAATGAGAGAAAGTGCTTGATCCTTTGGGTTGGGATTCTTTTCAGTTTAGTCTGTTTTTTAGTGGGAGGCTCTTTATAAACCAAGCCTTCACTTTATCCCTGCTATTTTATCCACTAGCGCTTAAGACTTCACTAGTTTCTCCATTAGAACTATCCAGTGAGTGTGATGAGGTCATACACCATATGGGGAAGCCCATCCAGCTGCTGATCTGCTCAGTTTTGCAAAAGATGATTTGATCATTCCTGATGGAATTTATAGGAAAATGTTCGTGTACTGTTGCACCAAAGGCGTCAAACATTGACCTCCCTCTTGCATTGTGCTCTTCCCTGTCTCCCTTTTCTCCCTTCGTTTTATATGTGACATTTGGAAGTGGGAAAAAAATCTCATGGGAAAAGAAATTTTGCTTATGAGAAGTTTTTACATGAGAACCTTTCTTCATGAAAAGTTTTCTCTTGTTTGTGTGACTATGAGAAAATCAGGTAGGAAAAATGTTAAGACTGTTTTTTATTAGGGTGAGGGCTGCCCTCAAGGCTGGAAATTTTTTATAGGAAAATTTTCTCTATCTTTGTGACAGAGGAACAATTCTGTCAAAATCAGGGTAAATAGAAAACTATTTCAAAAAAGTTTTATTGCTGGGAATGAATGGAAAAGTTGCCACTTTTTCTCTCCAACTTGCATATTTGAACTGGTGGAAAAAATCATCGTGATCAACCTTCTCATCTGGAAATTAGTCTGTAAATCGTTTCTTAGTAACGGGAAAACAATTCATGGAAAAAGCTTTCTCACTAGAGTAAAGAGTTGTCATTCTACTACATGAAAGTGATTTTGAACATTTGCAAACCCCATGACACATTCCTCTAGATAAAAACAGTCTTACTTTTCTATGTAGTACCTAAGCCTCAAGAGGTTTGGTGCAGTGGGATGGGGCCTAGGCTGCCAGAAGGATAAAGATTTCAGTCCCACGTGGACCGGGGCGGGGCAGGGGACAAGATCTCCACCCCCACCCGTCTCAAAATTCCGCCCTCCATCCCCGCCTCCATTCTCGCACGGGTTTTGATTTTAACCTCCATTCTCGTTTCATGTCTTCCATCCTCGGTCCAAATGGGTCGAGGCTCCGTTTTCCCTCGGTCACTGCCATCCCTAAAGAAGGAGAAAAAGGTTTACTAACGGGGATCGAGGACGGGATGGATTAAGGCGGGGCGGGGAAAAGCGTAAGTTCATCCCCGCCTCCATCCCTGCACAGGTTTTAATTTTATCCTCGATCCCCGCCTTCATCCCCGTTTCATGTCCTCCATGCCCAGTCCAAATGGAGCGACGAGAGATGGGGCGTTGCCCGTTTCCCCCCGGTCCACTACCATCCCTACCTAAAGGCGAGGGGTGTGCCACGGTTTTATGCCGCGCCATGGTTTTATGCCGCCAGAGGCGACCGTAGGTTGGCAAACATTGACCAGCACGACATGTCCTTAATATATTTATTTTTTTATATATATTGCAAGTAGGCTACGTACCAATTAAGCTGATCAAGTCATGCTCGAGCTTGGTTCGTTGAGCGTAATGATCTGCTTGCTTGGACTTGCAACAAACTATATTTCACAAAATGATTATAACATTTAAAGTGAATGAGCAATAGAACAAAGTAAGCCCATAAGACTTAAGCTAGACCATATCGGATAAATGCCCCAACCCCGCTAATAGATTGAATTATGACATGCTTTGACTGTTCAAGCTGGGTTCAATAAACATTAGTATACAAGAAGCAGGTGAGGCATCATATTTTTACAGCAGGCTATTGAGATTACTTTTTTGTCACGAGGGATAACTTTTTTATGACAAAGCGTGGGTAAATCTCCGGGTGGGGTCACCGATACCTAGGGTGTCAATGGGTCGGGTTTGACATGGACCCAACCCATACCAAACCTTATAGGGTCAGGGTTTGGTGATAAAGAAGAAAGTGCAATTATAATCAGGGACAGATCCAAAGGGTAAGCTTAATATATGGAGCCAGGTATGGTTTGTAAAATTTCATACTAGATCCGGGTCCAACCCAAGTTCCGATTAAGATTCGTGAATTTTCAATGTAAAAAGATAAAAAATGTTATTATATCTGGTATGAACCCAGTCTGGTTCATGTAATCCTTATGGTAGACCCGATCAAACCTAGGGCCAAACTTGGTACCTGCACCACAAAGTCAGATCCAGGTTCGGACCCACTTGGCTCCGAACCAGATCCGTCCCATTGACACCCCTACGGACACCCAAGCCCTTACAGAGTCCACCAGTGAAGGGCACCTGCACACCGGGCCGGAGTAGAACCTGGGACAAAAGAGTCAACAACTTCTCCCCAAGCTCGCCACCACTCAGGTGTTACGAGGGATAACTGAACCATATAAAATATCTGCTAGAAGAAAACGCCATTTAGTGCTGGAGTGACGTGATAGTAAGGAATCTTGGAGAACTTGCTAATGGGATGCAGAACTGATTGTTGACTTATAAATGTATACGCATTCACCATTAAGCCAAGCATGAATCTTCAAATTATAGACAATGACAATGACCAAATGCGTGATTACTCAAACATCTGAAGTTAATCATGAAAAGGACTGAATTCGATTCCAATAATTGTCTGTTCACGTTCAGCTAAAAGCTCAACGCATAAAAGAAGCACCACGTCTCAAGATTGAAAGCATAAACAAGCAATAAACTGCTCTCCTAATTTTCCTCATTGATTAAAACTTGCTACTGCTGTGCAGATTCTTAATGCAGCTCGCCTACAGGTGCCTCACTAAGCCACAAGGAATGAATGAATTCATACAGCTCCGCACTCACACTTACCTGTTTTTAGCAGACAGTTTTATTGATCGAAGCCTTAAGCATATGATTGATAATATAAAATAAATTAAAGGATGTACCTTGTAAGGTGTAGGGTTCAACTTCCTCAAGTGGTCTGGGCGCATTTGATCCAACTGCTGCATGCATCGCTTCCGAATCTCTGAAAGTGGAGGCAACTCTTCTCTTTGCTTACCTTCAAAGGAAAAAAGCACTTCAAGCTTTAGTACGTGTTATATCAAGTTCGACTGCATTGTCTGAGGTGAAATATAACTGTAGTAACATGATAAAATCAACTAAACTCAACAAAACAAGCAGGGAAATAATGGACTTGTGCTAAACAAAGCAGTTCTCACTAGAAGGCATTTTGTTTATTGGATTGGTAGATAATGAGACCTCTTTGGCTTCAAGCCTGTTTCTAGGATTAGTAGATACAGGACTTCTTAGTTTGAAGCACGAGGAATCAATATAACGGTGAACAAATAGCAGTCCCTATGATATGAGAGTGCACAGATACAGGGGCGTCATTTTGTTTGCAAATGGCAAAGCATACACATGAATATTGATATTTTATTATGAAGAACTCAAGAGACATGCTTTTTGACAGAATTTTGATTCAGCATAAAAGTTGTCTCTTCTGACAATAATTTCAAAATTACCGGGAAGCCAAGCTTGAAATAATTTCATGAGCTCACTTTGCACATGAGCCAATTTTGAGCCAGAGAGGAGCCACTTGTGGGTAGGGTTAGCAAGTCCCCACTCTCACCCAGAAAAATCCCCTAAGGGTTAATGGGTCAAGGAGGGCAGTGCCCCGTGTCAGGGTGGGCACCACTCATGCCTGACCCAAAGGGGCGATTGGTGAAATTTTATGTTTTTTTGGTTTTCTACTTGATTAATGTTGCATTTACTTGCTGATTCTTTGTTTCTGTGGTTCATTTTATGATGTGGTTGGTGAAATTTTACGTTTTTCCGGTTTTCTACTTGATTATAATGCATTTACTTGTTGATTCTCAATTTCTGTGGTTCATTTCACAATGAGATTCGTGAAATTTTACATTTTTCTGGTTTTCTACTTGATTATGTTGCATTTACTTTATTCTTTTTTATGATGTGATTGGTAAAATTTTGCATTTTTCTGTTTTCTACTTGATTATGCTGCACTTGCTCCTTCTCTGTTTCTATAGTTCATTTTACATGCAATTTGTATAATTTTACATTTTTCTGGTTTTCTACTTGATTATACTGTGTTTATGTGCTTCATCTATGTTTTTGTGGTTCATTTACCATTCAATTTGATAAAATTTTATTTTCTGAATTTCTACTTGATTGTGTTGTTTTTCGGTTTTCGAGGTCGTTTTGTGATGAAATCAGTGAAATTTTATGTGTTTCCAGATACTGTTTTGTATGATTTCTTTTTGGACCTATAAGTATATGGAAGTTGAGGGAAATTTCTCTTTTACCTTTTGCTTCTTCTTTTTTTGCCAATTTTTACGGAATCCTATTAGAATATTAGTGTTTTTTTTAAATGATATAAATGTTTAGTTTATAGTTTTAGGGTTTTTGGTAGTTTTTCCTTCTAATTACCATTAGACATGAATTCATAAATATTGTGTGATTTGATTTCGATTAGAATATTTAAGTTTTTTTTATATCAACGAGTATAAACGAATAATTTATGATGTTTGTAGAACATAGGGTTTTGATTTGGTTTTTTAAAACATATTGTTAGTATTGTTTTTTTTTTACTTTGTATTTGTGCCCACCCTAGTTTACAATCCTGACTCTGCCTCTGTTTTGAGCCTTTGTTTGCATGTTCCAAGCCTAGCAGGAAATTGCTCGGCTCATCTTGTTTATACTTCTAATATTAACAGTATCAGACTCACTCTACATACTATCAGATGTCTGCATAAAAACTATACACAAAAATTAAAAAGGGAAAGTGAATGAAAAATGATAAAACGATTTGATACATAGGAGCCATAAAATGCTTTAGATACAATCCCAACAGAAGAGCAATCACAATAAAACAATTTGAGAGATTGAATGGTCAAATGAGAATCATTTTTTCTTAAATTCTTATGAAGCTTAAATCCAAGGAAATAATCCTTAAACAGTGTTATCATATTGAGCATGTTGCATGATTCAATTGAAGTTTGAGCTTCAAAAAGGAATAAACAGAAAAGGACCTATTAAAGCATTAATTTTTCACTTGCTGAAAAGACAAATCCTAATATTCCAATTACAAGTGAAGCATTGCATTCTTTAGTGACATAACAAACACAATAACAGAAACAGAAAACTTGTGATGACACAGCCAGTCAAAGCAATTTGTGAAATGAATGGCCTGGTGAAAACTTCTAGTACCCGATTTTCCAGGCCAGTAGCACTTCAGAAGTTCCTCAACACGTTGTGGCACCACATATGCCCTTTTAGACTCATTGAATGGATGACGACACAAAATACGTTCGGCCACCTACGCAGAGAATAAGAAAATCTCGTTATAGAATAGGAATGGATTTCTTTGCCTGTAACAGAAATAGATGAAAATTTCCAGATCTACATAAAATTTTGCAATAAAAAAGAAGAATCTAGTTACCTAATATCTAAAAAAAATTATTTTCTTTTTTTCACCAAGAAAAAGTGGCTTCAGACTCCTTAGCTATATAATACAACTACCAGTCCAACTATTGTATTTGACTCAAACATGTCAATTGTATGATAACTCAAATATTTCATATTTATATTAACATAATCAACTTTACACCAGAAATTATGTAGATCATTGTAATTTAAATAAATTTATGACAGACTATGTAAGGCAAACAAAAGCAAGTGATGAACGGGTTTGGATCAATTAAGTAGGCAAAAGAGATGCAAACATGGATCATAGATACGACAATTTATGAAAAGTGGTAGTAACATGATTTTTGATATTTTAATGCTTAGAATTAAGGTTTTTTATAGTATATTAACATATAGTGTGTATACGACCCCAAACTTGTATTGCAAGTATAAATTAATAATTCAAACCTCAATATCATTAAGAAATATTTGTAAATGTCATGCCAAAACATCATAAAGAGTGAAACAAAAATGAACAATAAAAAGCAAGTCTCAGTGGAAATAGTTGAAGCCATGGATATGTCATTGACAATCTCAACCCATGTATGACTGCATCTATGAAGTGTCATTGCATGTCCCTCATTGGTTTCATCGCAACACAATCATGCAATGCCAAACATGGCCACCAGTATCAGTCTCGGCATTTCTTTGCAAGGGTTTTTCTTGGAATAATTTTAAGAAAAGAGTGATTTTATCAAGAAAATATTGAAATTTTGAAAAATAAAATTATAAAAAGAAAACAAAAAAAAAATAAGATGTTTTAGAATATCTTCCTCATATGATTCAATATGGCAATATTTTGTGAAGTCCACAATATTTTCCATTTTTTCATTTTCTTTAAGAAATAAAAAATATCAAAACACTTGCAAAATATTACTGATATCAGTGATTAGTACTAAGTGAGGTGCCCATGTAGAAGATGCTGCTGAGATCTGTAGTTCAAGATGAATGTTGGTGTAAGAAACAAAGATAAAATTATGAGTGTCCTCATTGTGGGGAAATTATAGGTGCCACGAATGAAGCAGAAAAATAGCATAATTTGAGATAGTTTTTTTGCACATATTTTAAAGAGAGCTGAGTAAAAACACTATGAATGAATGATAATAGAAACCACGAGAAGAAAATGACCGATAAAGACTTAGAAGGGGAAAATGGACTGATAAAGACTTAGAAGGGAAAATGCATCAATTTCTTCAATAAGCTCCAAAAAAGAAAAAAGTACAAATATTCAAAAAAGACTGGATCTTTTGTTATCAAGCCTCTTCCGTCCATGTACTAGTGTTAAGACAACAGATCACATGATATGTCACAGTAACTCTGTTAAAATACATGTAATTCATATATATATATATATATATATATATATTTATATATATATATGTAATTGTCTAAAATACCCGATAGGGGTATTTTAGTCATTTCACAAGTACCCGGTAGGGGTACTTGTTTTTCTTATTTTATTTTTCCTTTTATTTTTTGTAAAATATATTTTTTCTTTTTATGTTTTTTGCTCACACAAAAGGGGCCCCACCATGTAGTCGATGGGGCCCCCAACGGTCACATTTGTGACCGTTGGGGGCTCCCAACGACTACATGGGGAGCCCCTAGGTGGCTCTCCTTTTAAGGCCTCTTGGCCATCCTCCCTCTCCCTCTTTTGTGTATAAATAGGGGTGAACACCTCTTGTATACTTCACTCTTGAGAGCTCTCTCTCTTTTTCAATAAGAGACATTTATATTTTTATGTTGTGTTGTCTCTTGTGGGTTTGGGTATTAACCCTTTTGTTTGTTCATTAGTGGATGTTGTAAATGCTTAATGCACTCTTTGCTTTTCCGCATATTTCATTACATGGTATCAGAGCCTTGTGTATGCTCTTCTTCTTAATATAGCTAGTTGTGTAGCTATATTTGTTTTTCTTGTTGTATCTCTCTCCTTTTATTCTCTTGTGAGTGATTAATATGGAAGGAGAACAAAAGATTGATCTCTCCTTCAAGCTCAATGGCTCCAACTACATGATGTGGGTCGCCGCCATGGAGAACAACCTCAAAGGAAAAAAACTTTGGGGATACGTTATGGGCACCATTCCGGAACCACAACTTCAACTAACTAAGATGGATGGTGATCAAGAAAAAACTCTTGAAGGAAATGCCCACATGAAGGCCATTGAAGATCACCAATCTAAAATAGAAGATTGGGAAAGTAAGCATGCCAAGATTCTTGCTTGGTTCATGAACAATGTGGAGCTCAAGATTTGCGCCAACATTGCCAAATTTCGGATGGCGAATGAAGCATGGTTCTTCATAAAAGGTATGTTTACTCAAAAAGACTTTGCTCGTCAATTCTTTCTTCAAGAAAAAATCTGGACTATCAAGCAAGGAGAAATGAGTGTAAGGGATTACTTTAGCACTATTGGTCCTCTATGGGATGAACTATCTTTACTAGAACCAAAATGGGTTTCTAGTGTGGATGTGGAATTAAGGAGAGAACAAATGGAAAAAGAACACTTTTTCCAATTTTTACATGGGCTTAGGCCCGAATATGAACAAGTTAGATCTTCCCTCCTACATAGATCTAAGCCTCTTCCCTTGGAAGGTGCCATAGCCGAAATATGCCAAGAAGAAACCCATCTTGGCATGATTAAAGGAGGAGATGATGTCTTGGCCGTATCAAAACCCGGCAACCATATGAAAACTTATAAACCTCCACATTTTAGAAGACAAAATAATTATAATGGCAACTATAGAAAAGCCATTTGCCATCATTGTCAAGAACCGGGTCATATAAGACCTAATTGCCCTAAGTTGAATGAAGCACCTAAAAATAAGGTTGCTTCCGTTAAAGAAGCTACTCAAAAGAAAGAGGAAGCAATCAAAGGAAATGACTCTTTTTCTCTTGCTCAACTATCGGAAGCACTACAAACTCTACTCAAGATTCCATCAACTTCGGGTGCCGCCATAGCTTCTTCCTCTCCTCTAGGTATGTCGTCTTGGATCCTTGACTCGGGAGCTTCCTTTCATATGACCCCCCTTGAAAATGAGCTTTCTGATTTATGTAATAATTATAAAAACTCCTATGTTTCAACTGCCGATGGTACATCCTTACAAGTAAAAAGTTTTGGAACCTTAAACTTTTCAAAAGATTTCTTTGTGCTAAACGTGAGAGTTGTACCTCAACTTAATTTAAATCTCCTCTCTGTTGCTCAAATATGTGATCATGGATGTGAAATCTCCTTCTCAACTAAGGATTGCTCTATACAGGATCTCCGGTCCGGGAAGCAGATTGGGCAAGGCCATAGGAGGGGAGATCTCTATTACATGAGCAACTTGAAACTCCCCACTAACTCTTTTTGTAACCATGTCCAAGATAAAAATATTGATATTTGGCATCAAAGACTTGGACATCCAAGTTTCTCAAAAATGTACTCCTTTCCATTTGGAAAGAAATTTTGTAATGAGAAACATTTTGTTTGCAATAATTGTATTTTTGGCAAAATGAAATCTACTCATTTTCCAAATCGAACTTTTGTGTCTAAAAGACCTTTTGAGTTAGTCCATTCGGATGTTTGGGGTCCTTCCCCCGTCATGTCTAAAGGAGGGTATTCCTATTACGTCACTTTCATCGATGACTACACTAGGTATGTATGGATTTACTTTCTCAATTTAAAATCCGAAGTCTTTGACTTTTTCAAAAAATTTCATATGATAGTTAAAAATCAATTTTCAAGTAATATCTCTACTCTTAGATCCGATTCGGGTGGAGAATATTTATTAAATGAATTTCAAAACTATTTAGAAGTAAATGGAATTTGTCATCAATGATCGTGTCCTAGGACCCCAACAAAACGGCTTGGCCGAAAGAAAGCATAGACACATCATGGAAACCACTAGGGAACTCCTTATTTCCAAAGAAATTCCAAAAAGTTTTTGGGCCGAAGCGGCCTTAACCTCAACTTACTTAATAAATAGAATGATATCTTCATCCTTATAAAATACATCTCCATACGAAAAACTATTTGAAAGAACACCCGATTTCAATAGGTTAAGAATTTTTGGATGCAAATGTTTTGTCCTTACTCATAAACGGGACAAATTATCTCCTAAAGCTATTGAATGTGTTTTCTTGGGATATGGAGAAAATCAAAAGGGTTTTAGATGTTTTGACTTGAAAAATAACAAACTCTATGTATCCAAAGATGTAACATTTTTGGAAAATGAAAATGGTTTTGTGAAAACTAAAGATATTGACGAAAGTGAATATGCTTTTTTATTTGATCTTCTATCTCAAGAAGATGAGACTCCTCAAGAAGAAGAAATCTCTAATGAGTCTTTGAATGACCTAGAGGAAAGTCCTCTTGATAATGTTATAGATGAAAATAATAGACCAATCCAAACCTATGTTAGGCGTGGTCAACAAACTCATATGAGTGCCTTAGAAAAATACTCTCAAGTATCCAACATAGAAGAAACCTCTTTAAGGAGATCCGGTCGGATCTCCAATCCTCTAAATAGGTTTGTTTCCTATGAGTCCCTAACTCCAAGATATAGAGCATGTCTAATTGTGTTGCATTCATTTCATGAACCCTCACACTATAATGAGGCCAAAGATATTCCCCAATGGGTTGAAGCCATGAACTTAGAGCTTAGTGCCCTTGAAAAAGCAAAAACTTGGGAAATAACTTCGTTACCCACTGGAAAGAAATCAATTGGATGTAGATGGGTCTTCAAAATTAAAACTAAGAGTGATGGTTCATTAGAACGTTATAAAACACGGTTAGTAGCTAAAGGATATGCTCAGGAATATGGTATAGATTATGAAGAAACTTTCGCACCTGTTGCTAGAATGACTAGTGTTAGGACTCTTATTGCTATTGCGTCAGTGAAAAAATGGCCTATCTATCAACTCGATGTTAAGAATGCATTTCTAAATGGCGAATTAAATGAAGAAGTTTACATGGATCCCCCACCAGGAGTATGTATTGGTAAAAATAAAATTTTCAAACTTAAAAAGGCATTATATGGTTTAAAACAAGCCTCAAAGGCTTGGCATGATAGATTTAGTAATGTAATGACAAGTTTGAATTTTCGTTCATGTTATACTGACACTGCTTTGTTTGTGAAAAGTGCAGGGACTTCAGTAGTTATTTTACTACTTTATGTTGATGATATGATCATCACAGGAAGTGATGAGCAAGGCATTAAGGATATTAAAAAGGTTTTGAAAAAAAAATTTGATATGTCTGACCTTGGTTTCTTAAGATATTTTTTAGGAATTGAAGTGGCGTACTCTCCTCGAGGGTACATTCTCTCTCAGATGGAACTTGCTGCTGACATCTGTTCTAAATCGGGTATCTCCGATGATAAGAAGACAGAAACCCCAGAAGTCATCAATGCAAAATTAAGGTTGGAAGATGGAACACCTCTCGAGGATCCTACTCCCTACCGGCAACTTGTTGGGTCTCTAACCTACTTATCCATCACTCGGCCAGACATTGCTCATGCCGTCCACTCTGTCAATCAGTTTCAACATGCACCTACAACTGTGCACATGAGTGCAGTCTTAAGGATCGTCAGATATATCAAAAATACCATAACTAAGGGATTTTTTTTTCCTCTGCCTCGTCACTTGATTTAATTGCTTATACTGATGCAGATTGGGGAGGAAATCCCAATAACCGAGTCTCAACTACCGGATTTTGTGTTTTCTTAGGTGACTCTATGATTTCTTGGAGATGCAAGAAGCAACACAAAGTATCATTGTCCTCAACGGAAGCAGAATATTGTGCTATGGCCACTACAACCATGAAACTTGTGTGGCTAAGAAGTCTCCTCAGTGATATGGGCATTGTCATCTCTACTCCTTCGAAGATGTATTGCGACAACAAAAGCGCAATCTATATTGCAAGCAATCACACCTTCCATGAGCGTACTAAGCATATTGAGATGGACTGCCATTACATACGTGATGAATACCTAAGAGGAACCATAGCACTACCTTACGTCACATCAGAGTACCAGTTGGCGGACTTCTTCACTAAGGCTCTTGCGGCTCCTCGATTTTTGTTTTTCCTTAACAAGCTTTCGGTTATATCCCCGTAAAGCTTGAGGGAGGGTGTTAAAATACATGTAATTCATATATATATATTTATATATATATATATATGTAATTGTCTAAAATACCCAATAGGGGTATTTTAGTCATTTCATAAGTACCCGATAGGGGTACTTGTTTTTCTTATTTTATTTTTCCTTTTATTTTTTGTAAAATATATTTTTTCTTTTTATGTTTTTTGCTCACACAAAAGGGGCCCCACCATGTAGTCGATGGGGCCCCCAACGGTCACATTTGTGACCGTTGGGGGCTCCCAACGACTACATGGGGAGCCCCTAGGTGGCTCTCCTTTTAAGGCCTCTTGGCCATCCTCCCTCTCCCTCTTTTGTGTATAAATAGGGGTGAACCCCTCTTGTATACTTCACTCTTGAGAGCTCCCTCTCTTTTTCAATAAGAGACATTTATATTTTTATGTTGTGTTGTCTCTTGTGGGTTTGGGTATTAGCCCTTTTGTTTGTTCATTAGTGGATGTTGTAAGTGCTTAATGCACTCTTTGCTTTTCCGCATATTTCATTACAAACTCAACATAACACATTGAGAATAAAGTCAACAAGTGTTTGTGAAACACCCAGGAGACGTTTCAAAAATTTCAGGTCCTATCATATTGATCATGTTCATGACATACCATGTCCCCATACCCATGTCCTACTAAGATTGATGGTCATCATTCCCTTTTCTATTATTTCTAATGGGTCACAAATTTAAAGTTTGGATATCTGCACTTTGACCTGCTTCCTAAGGTGGGAAATACTTCCCTAAATCATTAAATGTTAATGAACTAATGCCATTTCTGAAGAAGCAAGGAAGGACAAATTTCAGATGCTCATTCAACCAAAGCATGAGAAGGAAACCCATAACATAGAAACAAGCATGATCCTGGTAACAGGTGATGCAAATTCTATGTACTGGAAAACAAGCATGTGCAGGAACATGTTAAGCAATGGTACCACTAGCCCACAATCCAACTTAGAGGTGCTAAACTAATTTATATAATGTCCAGCACTTCACACATATACCAAAAGTATGGCTAATGAAGGTTGTAAAACATAAAAAGCTTTCTATATGATTAAACAAAAGTTTTAAAGTGATTCAAATATGGCCTAAGTGTGACAAGTAACAATAGAAGTTACCTTTGGAGGTGGTTCTTTTTCTCCACTCATTATGTCTACCAAAGGATAATCTTCTTTACCATACAATCTATAGCACCGTTTTTTACATGGTATTGAAACCTAAAAAGAAGAAAGAAAAGAAAGTTAAGAACATTGTCACCAGACAAAAGATGGACCAAATTGATTAACACAAACAGACCTTCGAAATGTCTTCAGAAAGTTTCATACGGGGCTGATTATTTATCTCAACCAATTTGAAAACGCAACCAAGAGCTGCCTGAGCATAGCATGTTACAAGATGGGTGCCAATGCCAAATGCATCCACCTCATGTCCCTGCATAGGAAATGCAAGGTAATCTTCAGTACCAAACACAAATGGACCATGTATGGTTTTAGGCTTTTAGCTATTGTATTGGCATCACAGGAGTTGATTCATCATTTAAACCAAGCACTTCCCAACAATGGAATCTAAACCAAAGCATTGCCATGTTCAACAGGATATCCCTCTGAGTTCTGGTAAGGCAAATGATCCTCTCAACCTACATAGCATGGTCGACATTTTGCCAAATATTTTACAGTTTCATAATAAATGACCATAAGCAACACAATTTGATTCAGTATGACAGATAGATTCCTCTAATTTGTTCAAGGAACAAAATATGACTTCAAAAAACATCAACTTCCATCAAATTGCATAAGCAGCATCTTGATCCTGAGAAAAAAGAGGATACACAATGACATCCATAGCCAATAGATGAATGGCTTAGGATCTTGAAAATTCTATTACATCTAGGAATACACAAAGATATCAAAATCCAATACTTTAGGTAGTATGCCCATCTTTGTGCCGCTTAAAGAATACATGTACACAATAGCATGGTGCCCTTGGCACATAGGCCACATTAAGGAAATGAATTCTGCAGCAGATTACTGTTTTCGAAAATGTAGCCTTAATGGTGTGCTTGATGCATAGGGCCCAACATATTCTCCAATAATCTCCTTTGCCTTTTCATTTATGCTCAAAATGCCACCAATTCTGCATCTATGGAAGCATCAGTCTTGGTTTAGCTTTCATTCATGTTCACACTATCCCTGCTCACTGTACCATTATTGGTCCAACCTTCAGGCGGTAACATCATGTATATGCACCCTTACAAACATGTGCAATTCAAGAAAGAAGCACGCATACATATGTGTACAGATAAATATATGTGCATACGTTTGCAGGTTTAGTGCATTAAGTAACATAGTCAACTTAATTAAGGGAAATCACCACACCTGTATACACACACATGCATAGTGTATTTATGTATGTGTATATGATTGTATGGTGAGATCTCAACCGCAAAAGTTGAAGCTTCTTAGTGGCAGTCATACTTTTTTGAACCCTGCCATCTATGATGCCCTTCACTTAACGCAGGCTAATCTTCAGATACTATGTTGTCGATCTCATAACGTAGTAAATGAGCATATGAAATACCCTGGTCAGTTAGTTTTTGTAATATCACATCTACACAAATTTCAGTTATTCTTTTTTTTTAACTATCTTGGAAAGAAACTTCGCCCTTTTTTTTTTGCTCCAATTACAATCCCATCATTTATGTATATGTCTTATAGTCACAAGTACTATCTAGCTTTCTTTTCAGCTCCAAGGGTGGTGGTTTGTTTCTCCTCCTATCTAGTATTCTTTTCACCACCCCCTTTATCCTTCTTTTTTATTACACAAGCAGCCTAACATCTTTATTTATGAGATTGGTTATTGAATACATAAAAAAATGAACACTTTAAAGAGTACAAGAGGCATGACAACTTTTATATATATAATGAGGGCCATAAACTGGTTGATTTCACCTGACCAACATTATTCCTAGTTCACAAAAAGGATCATACCATGAATAGATCATCATATACCAACTCGAAAACTATGTTGGTATGCAATCCTACTGCAATTTATAGAATACATGACATGCATTTTATATTGTTGAGGACATTGCAGTGGTCAAATACCTTATTATCACTCAAGCAGGATGAATTTGAACACCACTAGGTATGTGTTAATGCATATTGCGCATGTTGGTTCAGGTTGATGAGTGGTAAGCATATAACTTAACCAGGAAGTATTCAAATATCATCAAACCGAGGAGTGGTAAGCCTCTGATCCATTTTTTATCAAATAATAGTTCTATCACTATATATCTGACTAAGCTAGATTCGTTCAGATAGAATATGATCCTAATCCAAACTGTTAACAACCCTGTTAAAGTAATTGTTGAATTATATTATACAGAACAGTGTATCGTAATGCATTGGATTTGATACCTTCAGTGTTTAAGAATCTTATGATGCATTGCTAGACTAATTAAAAGGAATCATGATAAAGTGTTTTGAGAATTTTAGATAACAAATGTTGTACTGAAACAATGACCTGTTTGTTCAATGCGTCCAATGTTTCCTCATTAATGTCATTGCTTGCAGTAATAGTCATATCTCCAAAACCGTGCACTCCAAATTCCTTTTCAACAGCACAAAAGAACTTACGAGCCTTGGTAGACAGATAGGCCAGGTCACCAGAATCCAACCTAATACCATCTGCTTTGTACCTGCATTGATAAAGATCATGAGTTAAAGCACCCGTCATTGGCATATATACAGGAGATGATTAGTAAAACTTTAAATTTGCGAGTTAAACCACCCACCATTGATAATGAGGATTCTGCAAAATGAAAAAAGGAAAATGAACTAATAAAGTTCTACAATTAACAAAAAAGTTAGGGATCTCACTCTGTCTGCCACACTAACATGGAAGATTTTCAAGGACACATTGTTTAGTGAAGAATGAACTCCAAGTTATGCAAATGTGAACTGGTCTTATGTTCTAATAGCAAGACAAACAGACCTAGTCTAGTGACATATTAAGTAAAGAATCTGCCTTGTTATGCAAATAAAAATTCACTGGCTGTACTAGTATTATCCTAGGTTTGTTCCTATTACATGCATAAACTATGGTTTCTACTTTTCCTAATAACCAAAAATTATTTGAGTTTATGAAAATTTTAAACGTCAAAAGTTGAAGCTACTGAATTGAGCTTAATTAGCATAAATTTCAGTTCAAAACCAAGGGATTAAATGTTAAAAATATATATATGTATATATATACATGAGTATACACACACACACACACACACACACACACACACACATATATATATATATATATATTCTAATGTATTGCCTGATAGGGGCATTTTAGTCTTTTTACATGTATTAATAGTTGTTTATTAGAAACAACTATTTTTATTTCTTTTCTTATTTTTTCTTTGAGAAATTTACATAGAACCTCCTCCAGGGGTGAATTTAAATGAAAAGGTTTTAAAACTTAAAAAGGCCTTGTATGGTCTTAAACAAGCTCCTAAGGCTTGGTATGATAATTTTAGTAATGTTTTGATTAATTTAGGATTTATCTCTTGGTATACTGATACTGCTCTCTTTGTCAAGAAAACATGTACTACAATTGTGATTTTTCTTCTATATGTTGATGATATGATCATCACAGGAAACGACAAAGAAGGAGTTATTGAAATTAAATCAATCTTAAAGAAAACTTTTGATATGTCTAACTTGAGTTTCTTGAGATATTTTTTAGGCATTGAAGTGGCCTACTCTCCTAGAGGATATATTCTCTCTCAAATGAAATTAGCTAATCACATATGTGCTAAGTCGGGAGTTTCAAATGAAAAGAAGGTGGAAACCCCAAAAGTCATAAATGCTAAATTAAGACTCGAAAATGGAGCACTGCTTAAAGATCCTACTCTATATTATCAATTAATTGGATCTCTCACTTACCTCTCCATCACCCGACCTGATTGTAAGGAAACGACTTTGAATATATTAGGTTCAATAATGAACCAATACACATGCACATGAAGTGTGAATATACCCACTAAAGGGGAAAACACAAGCACATAATGTGCTAACACATAAACCCACAAAGGGGCAAAAATGCCTATAAGGCATAAGTTGAGATTATTGAAAAGAGGAAGGGTGTAACACCCATTACATGGAGCAAAAGCTCCTCTAAAGGAGTAGTAAATACCAAGGGGAGAGCCCCTATTTATACACTCTCAAAGAGACCACCTTGGGGGCTCCCAAAGGAGACGTTGGAGAGCCCCCAACGGTCACATTTGTGACCGTAGGGGGCTCCCAACGTCTCTATTGGGAGGCCCCCAATATGGTACGAAAAACAAAAAATAAAAAACTAAAAAACAGAAAATAAAAGAAATATTACAATGCATATTCCAATTGGAATATGCATAAAATGATAAATTACAATAATACCCTTGAGGGTATTTTAGGAAGAGAATATATATATTTATATATATATATATAAATAGAGATACATATACATATATATGTATACGTATCTTTATATATATATATATAAATATATATATGTACATTTAAGAATTATATTTCAACATACATATATGTGTACGAGTACACATATTTTAACACTGATATTGCCCATGTTGTTCATGCGGCCAGCCAGTTTCAGCATGCCCCTTCCATAGTGCACATGGCAACAATAATGTGGATTGTGTGATACATTAAAAACACCATTTCGAAAGGGTTTTTCTTATCTTCTTTCTCATTTTTTGATTTAACTGTTTATATTGATGCTGACTGGGGAGGTAATCCAAATGATAGAATCTCAACTACTAGTTTTTGTATTTTTTTAGGAGATTTGCTGATTTTTTGGAGGAGCAAGAAACAACAAAAAGTATCTCTATCCTCAACTGAAGCCGAATACCGTGCAATGGCTATAATGCAAATGGAGATTGTGAGGCTTAAAAGTTTTCTCAGTGATATGGGTATTATCGTATCAATACCATAGAAGATATGTTGTGACAATAAAAGTGCAATTTATATTGTAAGCAATCATACTTCCCATGAGCGCACCAAGCATATTGAGATGGATTGTCATTATTTTTGTGATGAATATCTTAGAGGAACTATTACATTGCCATATGTTACCTCGGAGTATTAGTTGGCCGACTTCTTCACCGAAGCTCTTCCTGCTCCTCGTTTTCTCTCTCCTTAGCAAACTTTCGGTTCTTTTCCCGTAAAGTTTGAAGGAGAGTGTTAATATATATATATATATATATATATATATATATATATATATATATATATATATATATATATATGTATGTATATGTATGTATGTATTCTAATGTATTGCCCAATAGGGGAATTTTAGTCTTTTTACATGTATTAATAGTTGTTTATTAGAAACACTATTTTTATTTCTTTTATTTTATTTTATTTTATTTTTCTTTTCTTTTGTTTTTGAGCTTTAGGGCCCCACTTCTTCGAGTCGTTGGGGCCCCAACAGTTATAAATATGACCATTGGGAGCTCTCCAACGATTGTATGAGTGAGGAGCTCCCAAGGGTCCCTCTCTCTCCCTTTTGTATATAAATAGGGGTGTTCCCCCTTTACATGAATCATTCATTTTCTCTCACTTTTCAATAATACTTAATTTTTGTTAGCCTTTTGGCATTGTCCCTTAGTGGATTTGTGTGTTCACTTGAGTGCTTGTCTATTCTCTTTGTAATTGTCCATTATTGGACTTGTAAGTGTTTTACACTTTGTTATTTGTAATTCCGCTTACTTCATTACATTAAACATCCAGTTAACTGGGATACAACATTTCCTATCAAACTATCTTATGGTTGAGAGAAGAAAAAAGAAGTTTCACTGCATCATTCATACATGACTAAAACAGACAATATGTACAAAGAAATGGTAAAGGCCTTCCATCAATTACAAAACCACCTCTATGCTTTCTGCCCATGATTGCTTATTTGAAATAGACCACTTAAATTTTCATGTATGCATAACTAGCATATGAAACAACAAGAATCAACAAAACTTGTTCAGCTATCTAGAAAAGAGGTATCCGGTGCTGTCTAAATAAGTAGAATGATATGCATGCCAAAAATTAAATGGGCATGAATCAAAACATAAACTCTTCAATTTAATTTCTAAAGGAAAAGCTAATAATAAATTATTCAGATGGGTTGTGACTACTTCCTATAAAGACAAAACAGTATCAATAAACAAGAGCAATTATTCATATTGCAAGAAGCATTTAGACAGGTAGAGTCAATTATGCACTCACATAACCACTGTAACATCATTGTTAAATTGAAGTTACTGTAAGAAAGTGAAAAATACGTTACAACAAATGTCTCACAACAAGTTCTCACAAATACACCATAAGAACCACAAAGGTTCACAAAGAGAACTTAAGAATACACACAACCTGAAACGGGTATAAAAATGATAAATAAACAATTTTATTGATTTGAGATAAAAACCCAAAACAAGAGTAAGTCTTTACAAGGGGAATAGCCCCATATTTATAGAGAGGTAGAGAGAAGCCTTAAGAGAGTTGGACTCTCCAACGGCTCTAATAGAGCTGTTGGGGAGTCCAACAACTCTTTTTGGATTTACCTTTTTGACTTGGTCAAAAAGGTACCTTTTTGACTAGTCAAAAAGGTAAAGGCCAAATCAGTCCAATGATGGAATGGTTTGGCTAATTCTAGTTGTATTTTAACTAGAATTAATTAAACGAAAAATGCTAACTAGAAAGGAGATAAAACATTACATGTCTATGAGATTACATATGAGATATTATATGAAATTATATATTTTAACACTCCCCCCCAAACTTACGGTTGGATAACCGAAAGTTTGCCTAAGAGAAAGTGAAACCTAGGAGCAGCGAGAGGCTTGGTGAAGAAATCGATCAGCTGATATTTTGAAGCAACATAGGGAAGATTGATGGTGCCACGCAAAAATTCCTCTCGAACATAATGGCAATCCATTTCTATATGCTTGGTGCGTTCATGAAATGTCTGATTGCTTGCAATATAGATAGAGCTCTTGTTGTCACAACACAGATTTGATGCTTTTGGACTTTCAACTCCCATATCGGAAAGTAGACGTCGAAGCCAGACTAATTCCATAGTAGTTGTAGCCATTGCCCTATATTCAGCTTCAGTTGATGAGAGAGAGACCTTTTGTTGCTTCTTACATCGCCAAGACACCAAGGATTCTCCCAAAAAGACACAAAAACCTGTAGTTGAGTGGCGGTCATTTGGATCACCACCCCAATCTGCATCAGTATAAGCAAGCAATATTAAGTTAGAGGAAGCGGATACAAATAATCCTCGAGAAATAGAATTTTTGATATATCTAATAATACGCAAAATTGCTTCCATATGAACAGAAGTTGGAGCATGTTGAAATTGACTGGCTGTATGGACTGCATGTGTAATGTCAGGTCTTGTGATAGATAGATACGATAGAGCCCCAACAAGTTGCCTATACGGAGTCGGATTCTCGAGTGGCTCTCCATCATCAATCTTTATTTTGACATTCACAATCTCAGGAGTATCAACGTGTCTTTCATCTGAAATACCTGACCTGACAACAATATATAATGCAAACTTAGATTGAGTTAGCAAGTAACCTCTAGGTGAGTAGGCAACTTCTATACCAAGAAAATATTTCAAAAAACCCAAATCACTCATTTCAAAATGTGTTTTGAGAAATTTTTTAATATCATAAACTCCTTGTTTATCACTTCCAGTGATGATCATGTCGTCAACATAGAGTAGAAGAATGATAATACCTGCATCAGAATTCTTAACAAACAAAGTTGTGTCAGTAAGACAAAATCGAAAAGCAAAATCAAGCATAACTTTACTAAACTTATCATACCAAGCTTTTGGAGCTTGCTTGAGACCATATAAAGCCTTGTTTAGGCGAAGTGTTTTCCCTTTAGGTATATTCATTCCTGGTGGTGGGTCCATGTATACTTCTTCAGCTAAAGTTCCATTTAGAAAAGCATTTTTAACATCCATTTGAAAGATATGTCATCCCTTTATTAATGCAAGAACTATTAGGATTCTAACAGTGGTCATTCTAGCTACTGGGGTAAAGGTCTCTTCATAGTCTATTCCATATTCTTGGGAATAGCCTTTTGCCACCAACCGGGCCTTGAATCTTTCAAGAGTGCCATCACTCTTGGTTTTCACCTTGTACACCCTGCGACAACCAATAGGTTTCTTGTTGTTTGAAGGATGGTCTTGAATGGTCCAAGTATTTGCTTTTTCTAAGGCTTCTAATTCGACTTTCATAGCCTTGACCCATTCTGGTTGATCCTTGGCTATATCATAACTGGGAGGTTCTTCATAGGAATGAATTAGAGCAATAAAGGCTTGATGTTTTAGTGAAAAAGACTGATATGACACAAACTTTGCAGGAACCCTCGAGATCCTAGTGGATTTTCTAGATGGAGAGGTAGATTCATGTTCTCTTGTGTATTTATCCAGGGCACACTGTCTTTCTAAATTTCCTCGTCTAGAGTATTGAATACAATCTTGACTATTTCTATGAGGATCAGAATCAATCACATCCATCTGATCATCTAGATCAATTTCTCTTACACTATCCTTTGGAACTAGATCCAACAAGAAGGAATACTCATCTATTTTAGTAGAATTTTTGTTTTCAAAAAAACTTTCATTTTCTAGAAAGGATATATTCCTTGAAACGTATAACTTGTTGTTTTTAGGGTTAAAACATTTGTATCCTTTTTTATTATTTGCATATCCTAAAAAAGTACAGGGTATAGCACGGGGAGAGAATTTATCATTCTTATCTGTAAAAACAAAGCACTTGCACCCAAACACCCTCAGTCTAGAATAATCAGGTTTTTGTTTATAAAGCTTTTTAGTAGGAGAAATATTCTTTATTGAGGACGAGGGCATCCTATTAATAAGATACACAGCAGTCAAAATAGCTTCGGCCCAAAAAACTTTAGGAACTTGATGTGTGATAAGTAGTGTTCTAGTTGTTTCTATAATGTGTCTGTGTTTTCTCTCAGCTAACCCATTTTGTTGAGGGGTATAGGGACAAGATTTTTGGTGTGAAATTCCATGTGAGTTCAAATATTCTTTAAATTCAGTTGATAAAAATTCTCCCCCTGAATCAGTGCAAAATATTGAAATATCATTCTTAAATTGATTTTTGACCATATTATGAAATATTTGAAAAAAAGATAATACTTCAAATTTGTGTTTGAGAAAGTAAATCCAGGTATATCGTGTAAAGTCATCCACGAAAATTACATAGTATAAAAACTCACCTTTTGACGTAACTGGTGCAGGACCCCAAACATCAGAGTGAATTAATTCAAGTTGTCGAGTGGAGACAAAAGTTCTTTCTTGAAATGCTAGTCGTTTCATTTTTCCAAGAATACATTTTTCACAAGTGAAAGTTTCAAAATTACAAATTTTTTCCATGTTTGGAAAGTACTGAAGCTTGGATATACAAGGGTGACCAAATCTTTGGTGTAAAAGATCCAAGCCTACTTTTTGAACATTGCAGCATAATGTTTTCTTGGGTAATTCCAAAAAATTCATGTAATATAAGCCTCCTTCTCTATGGCCTTCCCCAATCAGCTTCCCTGACTGATGATCCTGTACTTGACAATCATGAGAAGAGAAGGAAACATTACACCCATGATCAGTTAATTGAGAAACAGATAAGAGATTTAGATTAAGTTTGGGGATATATCTAATCTTTGGAACACAAAATCCTTTTGAGTTTTGAGAGTTATTTTCGAAATTTCTTATTCCTTTTATCTCAATGGATGTTCTATCCGCAGTAAAAACACTCGATCCACTTGAGTCATAACAATGCGACAATAATTTTAAATTTGGTGTCATGTGAAAAGAAGCACCAGAGTCAAGAAGCCATAGGGGTTTACCTGGATCGGAGGTGCCAATAGAAGAGATCGCAACTCCAGCTGAGGGAGAAGTTCCTTTAAGAAGAGGTTGTAGAGCCTCCACCAGCTGAGACAGGGACATGTTTCCAATGGATGTCTCATTTGATTCTTTTGATTCAACAACAGCTACCTTCTTCTCATAAGATTTTTTCAACTTTGGACAGTAAGTTTTAACATGTCCGGGTTCATGACAGTAATAACAAATAACTTTTCTCCTTTCAAAATCGCCTCCTTGCCTTTCATTGTTTATTCTCCCAATATGTGGAGGTTTGTATGTGCGAATGTGATTATCTGGTCTAGATACAGCTAAAACTGTATCATCATCGCTTTTGTCGACTCGTTTCTTGAGTCTATTTTCTTCCATACTTAGCTCTTCAATGGTATCTTCAATAGAGGGAACATTTCCCCGATGTAGAAGAGCGGACTTGGTTGATTCAAATTCGGGTCTCAACCCATTTATAAATTGAAAAAAATGTTCCGTATTTACTTGATTTTGGCGAAGCTCAATGTCTTGTGGACAATGCCACTTTGGTTCAAGAAGAGCCAACTCTTCCCATAGTTCGGATAAGCTATTGTAGTATTCTCTAATACTTCTCTCCCCTTGAACCATATTCCGAACCTTTTCTTGTAAGTTACATATATGAGCAATATCTTTAAGAGAATACATTCTCTTAAGATATTCTCACGCATCATTAGCATGTTCAAATTTTGCGAGACTTGAACACTTCTTTATGTCTACACTAGAAATTAGCCAAGACATGATCTTGGCGTGACCCATTCTTCATTCTTTCCATTCATTTTCATATGTGGAGATGGCCTTAGTTTTTTCCACCTCCGAAAGAGGTACTTCTCTTCCACCTTCTTCTTTAGTGAGCGTTAGTTTAGGTTCCTTATCGGTTCCATCAACTAAGCCCCATAGACCCTTTCCCCAAATAAGATGCTTCATGATTGAAGCCCATGTTACATAGTTTGAATCGTTGAGTTTTATGGACTTAATGGTGACATTATCATTGTCATCCATTTTACAAGCTTGGGAATGAGAGGGGAAAAAAAAAAGCAAGTGAGAAGAGGAATATTTTAACCACAAAGATCGAAAATAAGTAGCCTTCCACGCCCTTCAAGGCTACACACGATCACTCCTTCAAAGAGACTTCACTTTCTTGAAGAGTAGTTGCATGGCATGCTTCCCAATACACGTCCACCGACCTTGCTCTGATACCATGTA
This sequence comes from Nuphar pumila, assembly GCF_984573655.1. Classification (NCBI taxonomy): domain Eukaryota; kingdom Viridiplantae; phylum Streptophyta; class Magnoliopsida; order Nymphaeales; family Nymphaeaceae; genus Nuphar; species Nuphar pumila. The sequence goes on along the minus strand of NC_143254.1, from coordinate 133,262,811 downwards.
AGAAAGTGAAAAATACGTTACAACAAATGTCTCTCAACAAATTCTCACAAATACACCATAAGAACCACAAAGGTTCACAAAGAGAACTTAAGAATACACACAACCCGAAACGGGTATAAAAATGAAAAATAAACAATTTTATTGATTTGAGATAAAAACCCAAAACAAGAGTAAGTCTTTACAAGGGGAATAGCCCCATATTTATAGAGAGGTAGAGAGAAGCCTTAAGAGAGCTGTTGGACTCTCCAGCGGCTCTAATAGAGCTGTTGGGGAGTCCAACAGCTCTTTTTTGGATTTACCTTTTTGACTTGGTCAAAAGGTACCTTTTTGACTAGTAAAAAAGGTAAAGGCCAAATCAGTCCAATGATGGACTGGTTTGGCTAATTCTAGTTGTATTTTAACTAGAATTAATTAAACGAAAAATCCTAACTAGAAAGGAGATAAAACATTACATGTCTATGAGATTACATATGAGATATTATATGAGATTACATATTTTAACAGTTACACCTCAAGATTTGGAAATAAAACTATAGAAATAATAAAGATGCCTAACTATGTATTTAACTAGCCTAAATCATCTGGGCTAAATAACCTTATATGAAGAGTATAATTCACAACTTGAAAACAAATTCCATAATTTATCAAAAGGGTTGGTGTAAATCAACATGGTCTTTTATTCAGGGGAACAAAAAAAATCATGTTCACCTAACAAATGAAAAAAGATGCTAGAGTCAACCTGCACATACAAATGGAACATAACATTAAACAAAGTAAACACATACCACTAAAAAAATAAAGACCTATATCATACAACAATGTATTAGTTAATTTGAACTTTCAGAGTTACAGGAATATAACCTGGAAAGATATGAAAGGGTCTGTAAGATCCCAATAAAGAGAATTAAATATAACATACCCCAACTCGCGAAGAGCCAAAGCAACTGCACAAAAATTGGGGACCCCGCTTCTCATCACCTGTTATAATTTGAAAATAGAAATGAAAAGAAGAGTGCATATCATTCCCAACTGGAAAAACAAAGAGACAACATAACCAACAACCACCAAATATCCGAGTGTGATATTTCAAATAGGGATAAATAGAGCAAAAAGAAAGGAAGCACAAAAAATCATCTAAACCACATACATTGCATACAAAGGGGTGAAGAAAACTATCTATTATTCCCTTGGGTGGTTCCAACATCATTCCTATTACACTTCTTAAACTTGGTGCACAAATCTAAGAAAAAGAAAGTGGTAGAATCATCAAGGATTTGATTGCATAAGTTTAATCAAAATATAAAGCTATGTTATTTCTATCTTGGGTTTTCAGGGAAAACTACAACTCAGATTTCAACATTCTTACAGTTCATTGATTCAGCAAATCTGTGTAGTAATTTAGCATATTCAGTGCCTAGAATTGTAGAATTATGTACATGTTTTATATATACTTAAGTGACATTCAATTAGTTTTCATATGCTATTGATTCCGTTGGAACACAGCAGACGTGGTGTCCCAAGTTCATCAAATAAGGTTTTCATGTCTTCTTCCATTCTTATGTTTGATGTTCAGAAGTTCCAAGAAGAGTAAGATTCCTTGTCATTTCATAAGATTTTTTTTTAATCATCTTGGATAAAAGAGTCTGAAATGGCTGTATTAGCTGACCAAGAAGCTATGACACCAACCAGCTTAAAGTTGCAAAAGATTTCTACAAATGGCTGTATTATAAATGCCAAAAGAATTTGATTCACATTGAAATATGATAAGGATGACAGAAACTACAAGCTTTATATACTGCAGATCACACAGTTCAAGAGCGAACAAACTGAAATCAAGGATACATTACAATCACAAGGTTAAACCCAATAAAGTAACTCAAAGTAACAACAAAATACACATTGGAACCTTACATCATATGTGTCCACAAGGGCCAGAAAGTTACTTGAAAGTGCCAGTGCATATGATGTGAAAGCTGTCAACTCACTCAAATTGGTCTCACTAAATGTACCACGTAATGAATCAGCTGCCTGGTAACAAGCAAGAGAAAACATCAAAGCAGAAGTTAATTTGGAATCAGATCATTGTCATGAAATGAAAAGAGCTCTAACAAACCTCACACAAGGCAAAATACAACCCACAGTGGGTTCAAACACAAGAGCCACTAAGGGCCAAAGAGAGGAAACACTCGACACTTAAAAAATAATGAATTTATTAGGGAACAAATGCGCACAAAATGCATGTTTTACAAGGGACAAGATGTCCCATATTTATACATAGAGAGAATCTCATTATAGCTGTTGGGGAGCTCCCAACAGCTATAATGCCAAGGACTAAAAAGCCCTTGACAATATCAATAAAAGACAAAATAAAGAAATATATATATAATGAATATGCATATTTACATATATACATACAATATATGTATTCATATACATATACATGTGTGTATATATACAACTATATATGCACACATAAATACACTTTAACACCCCCCCCCCCCCCCCCTCAAACTCATGGTGTCACAACCGAGAGTTTGCCAAGAAAAGAGTGAAATCACGGAGATGAAAGTGCTTTGGTGAAGAAGTCCACCAGTTGATACTCTAACGTCACATATGGCAATGTGGTCTTCTTAAAGAACTCTTCTCTAACATAGTGGCAATCCATTTCTACGTGTTTGGTTCTTTTATGGAACGTGTGATTGCCTGCGATGTAGACGACGCTTTTGTTATCGAAGTATAATCTTGAGGGTTCTGCTATGTGAACTCCCAAGTCCTCTAGTAGATGTCTCAACTAGGGATGCACACGAGGTGGGTTCGAGCCGAGTTTGGGCTGGCTCGGCTCGAGAGGAAGAAGTGGTTGTTCAAGCTCGGCTCAAGCCAAGCTTGAACAGCCTACGTCCGGGCTCAGCTTGAGTCAAGCTCAAGCAAAGCTCGGCTCGGCTCGAGCTGAACACATTTATAAAAAAATTTAAGTTTGAGTCAAAAGTTCTTTTTTAAAAACCGTATGTGGCAGGATTTGAACCCAAGTCACTTTCCAAAGAGACAACAGACACACCCACTACGTTAACAACTCTTTTTGTGTTCAAGTATAGAAAAATAATATACATATATAAACTCTAATTTCTTTATATAACTATGTGAACCGAGCCTAATCGGGTTTTTTTAGCCTAACCGAGCAGGACTACCTGTTCAAGCTCGACTTATTTACGTGCACCGAGCCTAAACTTTTGTTCAAGCTTGGCTCATTTATTTTTCGAACGAGCTCGAGCCGAGCTCAAGCCCGAGCTAGCTCGGCTCATTGTGTATCCCTAGTCTCAACCAGTATTGTATCATTACTTTTGGGTTTTGTGATAGGTGTATCGTACAATACACTCTTGTATCGTGTCGCATCGTACGATACAACTTCGGCTCACTTTAAAAGGCTGAAAGTTATGTTTTTTCATTTTGAGGGTCGACTTCTCCATTTGTCTAGAGGCCATTAGAAGTGCATTTCTACCATTTTTTCACCCAAAAAAGTGAGTTAAGGTAAAAAATGCATTTTCACCATTTTTTTCACTCAAGAAAATGGGTTAAGGTAAAAAAATTATTATGAATACAATTACAAAGTTACTCTCCAAAAAAAATTTGCTTCGAAAATTAAAGATTTATATCAAGGTAGAGATACTAGACCTCTAGAAGAATAAGCAACTTCGATACCAAGTGTAACGCCCCAAAATTTCAAACTTGCGAACCTTTCAGAAAACAGGCAAGAGAATAGAAAAAATCTCTTTCCTTTCAGAGTTTGTTTATGAAATCAGTGGAAGACTATTCTTTTGTTAAATTAAAAAAGGCAAGCTCACAACTTTGGGCACGTTAGCTAAAAGAACCAAAACGCACAATCCATGTTACTTGCAAAACACTTGGAAAAGCCACTTTCATTTAAAAAGTTTCTCAAATAGTACAAACTTCGGATATCCAAAGAAAAATCCATGATAAAACCCAAAAAACCTCCAGGACGCGAGCTAAGAGCAGAAAAAAGGAATCTTGAAGTCATCTTTCCATCGCGTCATCGCCCGTGGTGTACCTAATCATCACTTGTACCCATAGAATGGGTTAGTTTCGTGAAAAACTAATAGGTGCACATGAGAGACTACAGGAAACTGAATTAAGAGCATTTAATTTAGCATGCTAAGCAGTTTAAAGCAGATATGCAGTTAAACAGATAAGTCGTTCAAAACAGGTACGCAGTTCAAGCAGGTAAGCAGTTCAAAGCAAGTAAGCAGTGCAACTGTCAAACGCAGCATGACGATTCATTTGATCGTAAGCTGTGAACTATCACGCAACAAGCTTGTTTTTGTTCCTAGAACGGGGTCTCTGTATTTAATCATTATCAGGTCATCATTTGTCTCTCTCACTATTTCTAACAAACTCTTTGTCCTGAACAACCTTAATTTATTTTCATCTCTCAAGGCCTTTCACGGCCAACTGTCACCTGTTATGACTCACTTAAGGCGTCATACTTTCTCAGAAAAACCTACCCTTCTGTAGAAGGTCCAAAACATAATCATGATCTAAAATCAATAAGGATTTGATTCTCACATCTGAGTCCTGCATGAAATCATGCTATAACATAACGCCAAATCTATAAATTCATAATTGGCTATCAATATCAATCTCAGAAGATTATCACAACTCACCATAACCTTTTATGGTAATCAAAATCACAAGTTTCACGTCGGATCGCTTGGTCTGAAAAATGTACGACTTCACAAGGAATTACCGGCCTAGATGATATACTTGGTCTTGGATAATACACTTCCTCACAGAAGTTCACCGTCTTTGCGGTTACCCGCTCTTGGACAGTGTACATCCTCAAAGAGAATCTACCACTCTAGCCGATTTACCAGATCCTGATTATACATACCTTCACAGAGCATCCTTTGGGAACTCGGTCCTCAACAAATGCCATATCCAATAAAAATTATTGCAATACACGCATCAACATAAATGACCGCTCTCAGGGTCGATAGCCACTATTATAATTAACAAGATCAATGCCGGATCACTTAGTCTTGGAAATGTACAACCTCACAAGGAATTACCGCCCTAGATGGTATATTTGGTCTTGGACCATACACTTCCTCACAGGAGTTCACCGTCTTTGCGGCTACCCTCTCATGGACAGTGTACATCCTCACAGAGAATCTACCACCCTAGCCAGGTCAACTGGTCTTGATCATACACGTCCTCGCAGATAATCCTTTAGAGATCAGGTCCTCAACAAATACCATACCTAGTGATACATGCATCAATACAATTGATTGCTCTGAACAATTGACCGCTCTTGGGGTCAGTAGCCACCAATATGGGCACAAGCATGTATACCAGCAATATGCATCGTATCACTTCACATGGTAAAACAAAACACAAAATCACATGTTCTTCCCACAAGGTTCCATGAACTATGAACATTTATCGCATGCTTTCAACATTTCGTATCACGTGGCATTTCAATCACATCATACAGAAGCATATAACACTACGCATTGTATCATTGTCACAAGGAACATTGCATTCCTCAAATAGGACCTCAAAGCATGCATAAACAAAGCATGAGTTCTATACACATGAGAATACGCAGATTACATAATATGAATCAACTAAACATCAACATATGTAACTCCTACGTAGTTCAATAAATTCACAGGATTTAAGTTATATATGCATATAAGACAATTCAGATCATTGCATCATCATATGCATTCACAATTCTTAGCTCAAAGCACATCGCATTCGACCTTTCTAGCGTGTAACTCACACACATATCTTCAAGACATTTTAGCCCAATATTCATGATACTCATCAATCATGTTATACAGATATGATATATTCACTTAGGCAATCATAACCCAATTCACTGCAATAAAACTATGTAGGCGTGATGTATTATTCACCTAAATAGTCTAAACTAATCATTTGTCAATGTGACATATCATCCACCTATATGCTAACATAAGCATCATAATCATAAGAATCTCGGAGACATACAAAGTCATACGTAATTTCATCGATAAGCTTTTACTTGACAAAAAATACGTACCCAAAGAACATGAAAGTCTTATGACCCATCAACCAGTGTGAACAGACTTATGTTTCGATATTACTGGCCTGTGGGTACGCACAGACAAAAACGTAGAAACAGCTGAGACTAGTTCGGACGTCTGTTATTCTATGTATTTTCAATAACCCGAATAGCTAGTTGAGTCTGCTCCTAAGAGGACGACTTTAGCCGAGATAGGCTTCTCCAAAGGCAGGTACTTGGCAACGGATGCATCCAACTTCTGCAGAAGTCCACGGGATCTACCACCTAGGATAATGTCTGGTAGTCTCTTCCCCTAACTCCAATGCCTGGGGAGGCCGGATCTTTGTCCGTAGGGTGGTTGTTAACAACATGTCCATTGGAGTTTTGTATCGTTATGTCCTCTCCCTTGACAGACAAAAAAAAAACGAATATGTGCGTTAGGTGTTGCTTAACTAACGACTCATTCTATGTTGTGGTATTTCAACCACTCGAGCATCTTGCATGTGAAGGCGAATAGTCACCATTTTATGTGATTACAGCATTGTGCATTTAGCACTATTCAAGGTCGCACGACCGTCTTATCCGATCATCGCAATACTAGCGTGTAGTGCACGACTACAAGTACTCTATGATGAAAGGGGTATAGTTCCTCAATAGGAGCCTCAACAAAGGTGTTTCACAAAGATGTAATGTTTCTCAACTTTACTTTATCCTTTAAAACAACCAACCACTTGTGTCAATATTTGGCATGCGATTTTCTAGAATCTCATCCGCTATCAGGGTATCTACATGCCTCGCATGACTCGATATCGGCCTCGATAGACGGGATACGGGTTTCTCAAAAGAATCCCCGCTAAGAGGTTCTCTCAAGCCCCAATTCGGGGTTACCCGAGATATGCCGAATAGACAAACAAAACTAGCCAAAACGCATTCTTCCAAACACTTCGATTTGGGCAGTTTGATGTTTTTGCGCAGCTCCTTAAATTCTCAAGTCAACTTTACAGGACTGCCCGATCGAAAAGCCAGGATCCCTGCTAGGGATCCCTCTCCTCAGACAAAGATGTATCGCTAAGCTCTCGACTCAACTCTTGTCGCAAGAGGGAGAGCGGTAAATGCCTCTTGCTTCCTCCACAAGGATGCCTTTATAGCACATACAATGAGCGGAAAACCTGAGCATCATCTGCAATGGCAAGACAGTAACGAAACATTTGCAAAAATGGGAACCTGGGCGCATAATGCGACGACTAAGTAAAGACTGTGAGAAGGAGTGTAAACGCCAAGCCTGAACGCAGAGCACGACGGCAAAGGAAAGACTGACAGAAAGAAAATGACAAAGATCGCGAAATCGCGGCCGTGAGTTAACTCGTACTCGTATAAATATATATATATATATATATATATATATATATATATATATATATATATATATATATATATTTAATTATCCTTTTTAGTTAATTGAACTCAATTCAATTGTCCAAGTCCTCCGTGCAATCTTCTCCTACCTTGGAGAGTTGCAAGCTTGTTGGCGCCCGCGGGTGTAAACGATTGACGGCTCGGGTCACGTAGCGTGAGCGAAATCCATCGTACGAGCTGCAAAAGTGACAATCTTAGCAAGCTAATACCAAAAATAGAAGGTCACGGGCACTGTCGCTGTCCTAACGTGAAGGAAGCAGAGGCAGGGGAATCGTGTCCTTGCGCACCTGCTATAAGCGCAAGAAGCAGAGGCAGGGACTACGAGCCCCTGCTGACCTGCTGTCAGCGAACTACGAGGAGGCAGGGGCCTCACTCTTGCAGACAAAAAGCCACAGAGGCAGGGAACTCATGCTCCCCGCCTGCCAGGACAGAAAAGGCAGGGGAGAGAGCAAAGGCTCCCTGTCGAACCTGCATCAACAGGAAACAGGATAGGGGGCGCAGCCCCCTGCCGAAAATGAGAAAGGTAGGGGCTCTGCCCCTACCGGCAACAAGATCAAGGCAGGGGGGCGAAGCCCCCTGCCAGAAAACAAATAAGATGCAGGGGGCTTTGCCCCTTGCTGGGAAACCAAAGGAGGCAAGGGGAGCCTCGCCCCCTGCCGACAAAACACAGGAGAGCAGGGGGAGCTTTGCTCCCTACTGAGAAACACAAGGAGGCAGGGGCCTCAGCCCCTGCCGAAAAACACAAGGTAGAGGGGCGAAGCCCCCTGTCAAAAAACACAACGCAGAGGGGCGAAGCCCTCTGCGGGGAAACACAAAAAGGCAGGGGCCTCGCCCCCTGCCGAAAAACACAAGGCAGATGGGTGAATCCCCCTCCCGAAAAACACAAGGCAGATGGGTGAAGCCCCCTGTCGGGAAACACAAGAAGGCAGGGGCCTCGCCCCCTGCCTAAAAACATAAGGCAGAGGGGCGAAGCCCCCTGCCGAAAAACACAAGGCAGAGGGGCGAAACCCCCTACCTGGAAACACAAGAAGGCAGAGGCCTTGCCCCCTGCCGGAAAACACAAGGCAGAGGGGCGAAGCCCCCTGCCGAAAAACACAAGGCAGAGGGGTGAAGCCCCCTGCCGAGAAACACAAGAAGGCAGGATGGGGGCAGGGGGGCAGAGCCCCCTGCCGAAAAACCACAGGAGGCAAGGGGCAAAACCCCTTGCCGAAAAACAACAACAAAAGGCAGGGGCTTTGTCCCATGCTGAAAAAACAAGAAAGAGGCAGGGGGGCGGAGCCCCCTGCCGGAAAGGCGAGCCGACACAGGGAGCGGCTCCCTGCCAGCAAAAGGAAAGAAAAAGGGGGGAGAAGAAAAGAAAAGGGGAAGGAGAGGAGAAGAGGCGTACCTGGATGTTTTGGGGTACACCACGGGCGATGGCACGATTGCAAGATGGCTTCAAGACTTCCTTTTCCTGCTCTTAGCTCGCGTCCTGGATGTTTTGGGGTTTTGTAACGGATTTTCTTTGAGGTATCCGAATTTTGTACTATTTTGTAACTTCTTAAATGAAAGTGGTTTTTCCAAGTGTTTTGCAAGTATCATGTGTCGTGAGTTTTGGTTCTTTTAGCTAACGTGCCCAAAGTTGTCAGTTTGTCTTTCTAAATTCAATAAAAGAATTATCTTCCGTTGATTACATAAACAAACTCTAAAAGGAAAGAGATTTTATTCTAGTCTCTTGCTTGTTTTCTGAAAGGGTCGCAAGTTTGAAATTTTGGGGCATTATAGTGAAAGATGAAAATATCATTCTTGAATTGGTGTTTGACCAAATTATGAAATATTTGAAAATGTGAAAAAACTTCAGACTTGTGTTTAAGAAAATAAATCCAAGTGTGTCTCGTGAAATCATCCACAAAAATTACATAATACATAAAACCACCCTTAGATGCAACAGGTGTTACCCCAGACGTCCGAATGTATTAATTCAAGTGGTCAGGAAGAAAAAAATGTTCTTTCTTGAAATGGTAGTCTCTTTATTTTGCTAAGAATACAATTTTCACATGTAAAATTTTCAGAATTACAAAAAAAAATCATCTTTGGAAAAAACTGAATCTTGGATATACTAGGGTGGCAAAGCCTCTTATGCCACAAATCCAAATCTAATTTTTAAACATTGCAACAAAATATATTCTTAGGTATTTCCAAAAAATCCATGTAGTACAAGCCTCCTTCTCTATGGCCTTCCCCAATCAGCTTCCCTGATTGGCGATCCTACACTTAACAACCATGAAAGGAGAAGGAAACATTATACCCATGGTCAGATTTAAATTTAATTTAGGAATATATCTAATTTTTGAAATAAAAAATCTTTTTGAGTTTTGAGAAATGTTTTCAAAATTTTCTATTCCTTTAATTTCAAGAGATGTTCCATCAACAGTAAATACATTTGATCTACTTGAGTTATGACATTCGAATAACATATCATTATTTAGTGTCATATGAAAAGAGGCACCTAAGTCAAGAAGTCAAAGAGATTTACCGGGATCGAAGGAGCCATAAGAAGAAATCGCGGCTCCAGTTGATGAGGATGCTCCTTTGAGTAGAGGTTGAAGAGCTTCTACTAATTGTGTCAATGACATATTTCCAATGGATGGATCTTGTGAGATTTTTGTATCACTTGACTCTTGTGGAGGTCCAACAGAGGCAACCTTCTTCTCATAAGGTTTTTTCAATTTAGGACTATATTTTCATGTCCCGGTTCACAACAATAGTAGCAAAAAACTTCTTTCTCTCACTCATTTCCTTGCTTTTCATAATGTTCATCATTTGGCCTCCCATAGTGTGGTGGCTTGTAGGTACAAACATAGTTTCTCGGTCTAGATACAGCTATAACCGAGTAATCATCACTCTTAGAGATTCGCTTTTTAAGTCTATTTTCTTTCATACTCAATTCTTCTATGGCGTTTACTATTTAGGAAACTTTCCCTCGATGAAGAAGAGCGGATTTAGTGGATTCAAAATCTGATCTCAAACCATTAATAAATTGGTAAAAATGATCTGCATTTAATTGATTTTGGTGGAGTTTAATAACTTTGAGATAATGCCACTTTAGTTCAAGAAGAGCCAACTCTTCTCATCATTCGGACAATCTATTATAGTATTCTCTAATACTCTTGTCTCCTTGAATCATATTTCGTATATTGTCATGCGAGTTGTACATATGTGCAATATCTTTAAAAGAATATATTCTCTTAAGGTAATCTCATGCAGAGTTTGCATGCTCGAATTTAGCAAGACTATAACACTTCTTAATGTGTACACTTCTAATTAGCCAAGACATAATCTTGGCATGCCACATTCAACATTACTTCCACTTCTTCTCATAAGTGGTCATTGCCTTATTTTTCTCACCCTCCGTAAGAAACACATCTTTTTCAACCTCTACTTTGGTGAGGATTAGCTTGAGTTCCCAATTGGTCCCATCTACTAGGCCCCACAACTCTTTCCCCCATACGAGGTGCTTCATAATTGAAGCCCATGTTACATAGTTTAAATCATTGAGCTTAATGGGTTTTACGGTGATATTTTCATTGTCATCCATTTTTACAAAAGTATAAACAAAAGAAAAGAATAGAGAGGAGTAGAGAAAGAAGAGACAAAAGAATAAGAGTAAAGGTGAAAGTCACGAGCACTCTACCACCAAGAAAACACCACCAATCACGAGCACTTTGAATAGAGATTGCAAGCGAGCTTCAATACTTTAAAATTTAGAGTGACACGCTTCCCAATGTACCAAAAACAATTTCAACTAGATCACCAAGCTATGATACCATGTAAAAAAATGAGTTTCTCCGAAGATATTCACTAAATCACCAAAGGCGAACATTCAAAAGAGTTTCACCAAAATACCAAAATGAACATACAAAGAACCATAAATGGGTTCACTCATAAACACCCACTAAAGGGCACAACAACAAGGAATAAAAAATAATACTTTTACTGATCTCAACCCATGAAAGAAGCTTACACTTGAGAGGGGGTTTCACCCCTATTTATACACACATAAAGGTCTCCAAGAGAGATGTTGGGAGAGGTCCCAACAACTCCAATAGAGTTTTTGGGCACTCTCTCCAATGCCTCTCTAATTTAAAAACCATGTCACAAGGATTCGGCTAGTAGGGTGCCGCACCCACGTCGACGCGACGCGATGCCGGTGCGGTCAACGCACCTAGGGTCATTTTGGTCCAATTTTCGGACTTAAAAAAAATTTGCCAAGAAATTTTTTTTTGCCCTATGTCACAGGGATTCTCCAACTAGGTGTCGCACCCGCACCCGATGTGGTCAACCTGACCCTGGGTGCAGTCAACGCACCCAGGGTCATTTATACCCAACTTTTGGACTTTATATATATATATATATATATATATATATATATATATATATATATAATTTTTTATATTTTTGCCACACCCCCGCACCCGCACCCATGTGACATAGTTTAAAAAGTAAAAAGTAAAAAGAAAAAAAGGTAAAAGAAGACTAACCCAGTTAGACACTAACTTAGTTATTATTTACTAGTTAGGTACTAACCTAACATATATATATATATGTATATATACAAATATGTATATGTACACATATGTTATATATACATTTACATGTATATACATTTACATTTTTAACAAAGTCATCCACAAAAATAACGTAATATGCATATCCACCTTTAGACAAAATTGGTGTTGGACCCAAACATATGAATAAACCAACTCAATAGGTCTAGATGAAATAAGAGTTCTATCATTGAATGAAAATCTTTTCATTTTTCCAAGAACACAGTCTTCATAAGTAAAATCATTAATATTACAAAAAAAATCAAACTTGAAAAATATTGGATTTTAGATACATTTGGATATCCTAATCTTCTATGCCACAAATTTAAATCCATTTTCTGGACATTACAACAAAAAGCATATTTTGGTATCTCAAAAAAATCCATATAGTAAAGACCTTCCTCTTTATGACCTTGCCCAATAAGCTTCCCTGACTGGTGATCCTGCACCAAACATTCATTTGAAGAGAATGATATATTACAATCATAATCGGATATTTGAGAGATAGATAAAAGGTTTAAATTTAATTTAAGGATTATCTAATTTTTTGAATAAGAAATTTTTTGGTTTGAAAGATCTTTTTCAAAACTTCCTACTCTTTTTATTTCAAGAGATGTACCATCGGTCGTAAAAACTTGACACACTTGAGTTGTTATAATATTTGGTTAAAACGTCATAGTTTGGTGTCATATGAAAAGATGCACCGGAATCAAGAAGCCAAAGAATTTAACGGGATCAAGATGCACCGCAGTAAGATGATATTGCAGCTCCAACTGAGGAAGACAATCCTCTAAGAAGATGTTAAAGGGCTTCAACTAATTGAGACAAGGATTTGGCTACTTCCATGGGTGAGTCTTGAGAGTTGCCAAACATAGCTATTTTTGACCGTAGCTGCCTTATTTTCCATGTAGCTTTTGTCCTCCCTTCTTTTTAGATTAGGGTACAAAGGTTTAATATGCCTCGGTTCATGACACCAATGGCAAATGACTTTCCTTTTGTCATATTCATTTCCTTGTCTTCTAAAATAAGGTGTTCTATAAGTACGAGAATAGGCTCCCGACCTTGAGACGGCCAAAATGGAATCATCTTCATTCTTGAAAATATGTTTCTTAAGACAATTTTCTTCCATATTTAATTCTTTAATATTATCTATAATAGAAAAAACTTTTCCCCTATGAAGGAGAGCCGATTTGGTTGATTCAATGATAAATTGATAAATTGATAAAAATGTTCTGCATCAATTTGCTTTTGGCGAAGCTCAATATCTTCGGCATAATGCCACTTAGTCTCTAGATGTAATGCCCCCAAAATCCTGAACTTGTGACTTTTTACGAAAAGTTTGAAAGCTTTGTAATCGATCATTTTTCAGAGTTTAAAATAGCAGTTCAGCGAAAAATGGTGTTTGAAATAGTAAGTCGACGGACCTTGGGCGCATTACCGCGAACCTTCTTTTATATAATGGATCTGTAACTTTGTACATTCATTGAAACCAAATAGATTCAAAATGAGATTTTAAATAATTTAAAGTTTATACGAAAAGTGAAATTTCAAAAAAACTCTTATACCAAATTACAAGAATGTCCTCAAGAGCGAAACATCAGGAAAAAGGTCTCATCTTGATACCCTCACGTCATCGTTCCATTGCTTGCCGTACCGACCTAATCATCACCTGTACCCATAAGACGGGTCAGTTTTATGAAAAACTGGTAGGTGCACAAGTATAACAATTTAGAACAAAACTAACACATGCATAGTTTCATTCGTGATATGCAGTAACTGTCTTGAGGGTACGCGGAGGAGCGAAACGTAGAAACAACTAAGACTGTCTGAGGGTTTGTTATGCTATGTATTTTTTATATCCCCAACAACTAGCTGAGTCTGTTCCTAAGGGGACGGTCGGTGACCGAGAGAGGATTCCCCAAAGGCATTCGTGGCAAAGGATGCATCCAACTTCTGCATAAGTCCATGGGATCTACCACCTAGGATAATTTTTTATAGTCCCGTCCCCTAACTTAATTGACTGGAGACACCGAGTCATTTGCCCGAGGGGTGGTTGTTAACAACCTGTCCATCGAAGTTTTTGTACCATCCCATCCTCTCCCTTGACGGAAACAAATAGGTGAATGGGTACGTCAGGTTTTATTTAACTGAAGACCCATTCTATATGCTCTAGTCTTTCAAACCAGCTCGAGCATCTTGCATGTGAAGGCGATTATCACCATTATGTGATTTCAACAATGTGCTTTTTGCAAGCTTCGAAGTTACCATAAACCTTTCATCCAATCACCGTAGTACTAACATGTTGTGCATATCAGATAGTACTGCTACGATGAGAGGGGTATCGATTTCTCAAAAGAAACCCCAACTCCAATGTTTCATGAAAGAAACGATGTAACCATTTTAGTTTAATTTGACATGATTTGGTCTTTCCAACTACTTTTATACCATTATGCAATTTGCACGTTACGAGATCGTCACAAATCTCTTATCCAGTTATCGTAGTATAAACATGTTGTGCATGTCTCGCGATACTTCTTACGATAAAAGGGGTATGAGTTTCTCAGAAAAAACCTCAACCAAACACATTCTCATGCTCCCAACCAAGGATATCTGGGTCATATCGGATATTAAACCAAAGTTTGTAAACACTTCTTCCTATTGTGCCGGTTTGAGAAAAACTTAGTTGCAATTAGGCAACCTTCAAGTGTTCGAATTTGCTTTTCAAAACTACACATATTCGAATGTTGAATTCAGGCAAGAAATTCCTTTTCTTTCAAGTTTTAGCGCACATGCGTAAATCCATGTTTTTTTGTAAAAAGCAAGCATGATACAGGGTAGGGAAGAGTACGCGATTGCGTACCTTACGAAGTTGTATATATGTACGAATAACACATATATTACATAACGCAGGCCTTTGCATATTACAACACGACGGCAATGTATAAAGCAAGACTCGATGTGTGAAACCGCATATCGAGCTAAATAAATGCGTAAGTATACGAGGTACAAAACTGTACCCCAGCTAAATAAATACGTAAGCAATGCACAAGGTACGAAACTGTACCTCGGCTAAATAAATGTGTAAGAAATGCACAAGGTACGAAACCATACCTCGGCCAAATAAATGCGTAAGCAATACACGATGTACGAAATCGTACATCGGCCAAATAAATGTGTATGCAGTAGCCTGTGCACATGATAGCGCGGCGGCAAAGTAAATGACATAAAGCAATGCTCGATATGTGAAACCACATATCGAGTTAAATAAATGCGTAAGCAAAAGCCTATGCACGTAAAAGCGCAGTGGTAAAGTAAATGACATAAAGGAAAAAAGGACAAGGATCGCAAAACTGCGTCCTTGAGTTAAAAGCGTATATGTATATATATATATATATATATATATATATATATGTTTATTTACAAGTTTTAGCATTGTCCTTTCTTTGTTCATCATGCAACTTTCATGTACGTCGAAGAATGTTGGTTTTGCTGACGGTTCTGGGTGTAGGTGATAAGTGGCACGTGCTTCGGTGCACACGTAGAGTTCTTTGCGCTGATGGGGTGCGCTAAATGGTTTGTCGTACTGTAGAAAAATAGAAAAGAAGGAATCAAGCGTTGACGTTGCGTTTGGGTCGCAAAGGACGATATCCGACCCAGGCTCGGGTCGCCTGACTGTGCCGGGTTTAGAAGTAGGGTGAGCCGAGCTGGGATCGGCGAGCACCGAGCTCACTCGGGTGAGTGAGCCGGTTAGGCCCCAATCAAGTTGGACTCGGTTGGCCCCCCAATCGAGCCAGGCTCGGTTCAGCAAAAAGGAAAGCAGGGGGTGGGGTGGGCTCGGCTACCAGGCCGAGCTCGGCCCCATCCTGGGAACGCAAGGGGTTGGGGTGGGTTTGGCTACTAGGCCGAGCCTGGCCCCAACCCAAGAAACACAAGGGGGGTGGGGTGGGCTCGGCTACCAAGCCGACCCCGGCCCCAACCCAAGAAACAAAAAGGGGGGTGGGTGGGCTCGGCTACCACGCTGATCCCGGCCCCAACCCGAGAATAGAGAGAGAGAGAGAGAGGGCAGGAGGGTTCCCCTCCTGCCTGAGCAAACAGAGAGGGGGCGAGAGCCCCCCTCTGTCTGAGTAACGAAAAAGGGAGGGGATAGGGTTTGCGCCCCTGCTCGTCGGCCAGATAGCGAAAGGGAGGGCAGGGGCCGCACCCCTGTTCGCCAGTCGAAAAAGAAGAGGGGGAGGGGTAGGGGGAGGGCATCACCCCTGCCCGTCGACCAAAAAAATAAAGGAGAGACAGGGAGGGGGCAGCGCCCCTCCCCTGCAAAAACGAGGGCAGAGAGAATGAGAAGGGAGAGGTGGCGCCCCTCCCCTGCTAAACAAGCTGAGGGAGAGCGAGCAGGGAGGGGGGTGCCCCTCCCTTGCTAAAAAGACAGAGAGCGAGAGAGAGTGCAGGGAGGACAAAGAGACAGAGAGAAGAGAGAGGGTGAGGCAGAAGGTCAGCAACCTCCTATCGGCGCCCTCGTAGGGAGGACAGAGAGAGACGGGGAGAGAGTACCTCGAAGGTCGCTAGTGCAGGGAAGTCCGGCGAGGGAGGTCTGGGGTGTTGAGGGGCGAGAGCGAGAGGGGAGAGAGAGAGAAGAGCGGGGGGTTTCCCTTTTTGCATAAAAGGGAACCCCCTGCGTGTTTATTTATAAGCATGGGGGTGAAAGTTAGGTCTGGTTCGGATCCAACCTGGATCCGAAGTAAAAAAAAATTAAATTAGTCAGGTTTTACACTAGAAGAGCCAACTCTTTCCATAGAGAGGACAAATCATTGTAATGTTCTCTAATACTTTTGTCTCCTTGTGTCATGGTTCGAACTTTATCTTGAAGATTGCACACATGTGCAATATCTCTAAGAGAATACATTTGTTTTAAGGTATTCTCAAGCCTTGTTTAGCATGCTTGAACTTAGCACGGCTAGAATATTTTTTAATGTCCACACTATTGATAAGCCAATACATAATCTTGGCATGTCCCATGCTCCACTCTTTCCACTTTTCTCATAATTGAATATAGCTTTAGTTCTTTCTTCATCGGAAAGAGGGATTTTTTTCTCATTTTTCACCTTAGTCAGGGTTAGTTTTGACTCTGGATCAGATCCATCCACTAATCCCCACAACCCTTTTCCCCATATGTGATGTTTCATGATAGAAGCCCACATAACATAGTTAGTATCATTAAGCTTAATGGCATTATGGTGATATTATCTTTGTCATCTATTTTTATAAGGGATAAGAAGAAGAGAGAGAAAGTAGACAAGAGAAAAGCACACAAGCACTCCACTGCAAATTTGGAGAAGATGCACCAAGAAACACCAAAGAAGGATCACACAAACACTTGAGGGAATACTTTTAAATGCACGACCACGATCACATATTCTTGGATTTGAATCACCAACAAGCTTTATCACCAAGATCTGATATCATTAAAAGAATTTCTTGGATTTGAATCACCGACAAGCTTTATCACCAAGCTCTGATATCATTAAAAGAATCAAATCGCCTTCAATCACGAACCAAAGTGTTCACCAATATCAAGTGAAACACACAAGTATTCTCTAAGGAACACACTCACAAATCCCACAAATGGGTACACACAAGAAGGTTCACAATATGTAAAAATAATTATTTTATTGAATCATCACAAGTATGCAAAATGCATATCTTACAAAGAGGGGAAGACCCCTATATATACACAAGAGAGGAGAGTAGAGAGTGGAAGGAAAGCCAAAAGAGAGAGAGGGAGAGAGGCCACTCCCAACGGCTAGATTTCTAGCTGTTGGGAGAGTCAGCTAGAAATCTAACCGCTAGGGCTTAGTCAACCTAGTTTGACTAAGTCCAAAAATAGCCAAAAGAAAAATAAAAAAGGAAAAAAGAAAATATATATTATATACGTATGTATATATATATGTATACATATGTATATACATTTTATTGTATATACATAAATATATATATATAGTATATACATAATATATATATTTATATATGTACAATTTAACACAAACACACCAATGGAAAAAAATCATCCATTGTCAAAGAGATTAAATAACACAGCAAGATGCAAACATGCACCCATGGCATGCTTGAAAAATACAAAGGAACATAAAAAGAGAGAGTCAGTGCAAATAGATGCCATCAACAAGAACCTGAAGTTTACTAAGCCAAGTCTGCACCAAACCGACAAAATCCTCACAGGTACCAGAGCCATCACACTTGGGAAGTGCTTTATCTATGATTTCGTCTGGGCTCTGAATTCCAAACAGAAAAATAAATAAATGTGATAGTGAAAAATGAAGCAAATAAATAAATCATGATGATAATAACAATACCGAAAATGATGTAAGAGTAATGATGATCTTGTCACCTCAATCCTAGCAAGCAACATTTTATTTTTTCAAAAATTGCACTTTGTATCAGATTTTTTTTTCCTTCTCTGTACTAAGAAAATTACTATATTTTCTATACTAAATGAAGTAATTTCTGCTTCAGCTCATAAAAAGAAGTCATACAGCTATGCTACATAATCATGAAATACTGGACCATGAAAACTGTAAAAATGCAAAGGCAAGGAAGAAATGTAGTCAGTGATTTGATGAAAGAAGCAACGGCAACCATCTTGGCTGTCTTACATAATATGCACGTCACATTAGGACAATCAGTCCCACCAATGCCCCTAAACATGAAAAGGGCAAAACAATATTCAAACAAATGACATGATAACAGCAGTGGAAAGAAGTTTCATATCAGCAATAGAAAGAGGTATCAGCTTAATAATATTGCTCTCCTCTTTGATACTCCAACAAGTGCATTGGTGCAAATTAAGGATTTCGTGTTCTGAAGGCACTTCAGTCCATCTTTAATCAAGGCAACTCACATACTGATTGCAATAGGATTAACATAACTGAAACTGAAACTGTAGTTTCACCATTAAGGGTGTTTTATGGTTTGAACCCATGTGTAATGTCTGGACTCACACTACCAGTAACAGAATATATGTAAATGGAGGATTTCATGGTAAAACCAATGCAGATGTGAACACATCCACATGTCCATATCTTAGGTGTTTCTATTCCCAAAACTTTGCATTTCTTATAAAGTGTTGCATGTTGAGATTGATAATATATATATTATTGTTTTGTGTGCTGCCCCTTGTATATATGTACATTTTATTCTTCATAAGGATATTATTGTACTTTTTCATAGTTTGGTGCAGAGTCAACAGTTTTTGTCTTCTAGTGAGGTAGAGGGGTCGACCCCTCTATATTGTTGTAACTCTTTCATCTTTTGCTTAATGAATTTTCTAGTTTTCCTCTCTTTTTTGTGCCTACTTGCCATGTATGAAGCTATGAGTTTCTATATTGCCAAAACAGTTACACTAACCATTCCTAAAAAGGTCATCCAGCATTTCAAGACTGCTGCAAATATGGGGGTGACGGGGGACAAGTGAAATAATACTATAAGTCACCACTTTCCAGGACCAAGGTAATTTCCTGCAAAGTAGGTTGACAAGTTATGATTGTTAACAACAAAATTCATCACATTCGCCAACCACATATCCCCAACTTATCAAAAAATGCATCCCTTAGGGCACATTTGGAAGTGGGAAAGATGTAGGAAAAGTGATACAAATTGGAAAATCAGTAGAGTTTTTCCAACCCTTCGAAACGAGAGAAAAATTCTCTATGAGAGTTTTTCTAAAAAGTACACTTTTGATAGGAAACATTCCTCCATGGGGGAGGTGGAGGAATGTTTCCTACCAAGAGAAAATGGTGAAGTCCACTCCCCACCACATCTCACCACCACCCACCATCTCACCATCACCACCACCACCCACCATCATCCATCTCACCACCATCACCATCATCCATCTCTCGAAAAACTGCCCTCCCCACGATGATTTTCCACTATCCATCACCACCATCCATCTCACCACTACCACCAACCATCACCCACCTCCTGAAAAATGGCACTGGAGAAGATCCACCACCCCCACATGATGATTTTTCACCACCATTCATCTCAACACCACCCACCTCCCGGACAACCGCCCTCCCCACCATCAATCACCACCATCCATCACTACCCACCATCACCCACATCCCGGAAAACAATGCCAAAGAAGATCCACCACCACTACCTCACGATGATTTTCCACCACCACCACCTTCCAAAAAACCGAAGCTCCACCACTACCCCCTCCTCCTCTCTCATTTTTTCAAGATTTTACATTTTATTTTTCTCATGCTACCCAAACAAGTGAAAATTTTCATTTTAGAAAAATTATCATATCAAAACTTCTCATAGGCAAAAAAAAAAAATTCCTATGAGAGTTTTTCTTGCTTCCAAATGTGCCCTTAAAGAAAAAAAACACTATTCCTTGAAAAAGGGAGGTTTTTGTAAATACATTTAAAGCACCTTCTTGACTTAGTAAAAAAAGGTGAAAGACTTAAATAACAGAAGATACATGGTTTTCTCTATAGCAATTGAGGCCTATGAGCAAGCTAAGAGGCAAAATCTTCAAGGTAGGCATTGCACAGTCACATTTAATCTTGCATAGCTTTTCTCTTGTAGGCTCTAAGTTTCTCAAAGAGGGAGATTTCTATATAAGTGCATTAAATACACTCCTGATTTACATTGTATTTGGAGACTTTCCAAAGAAAGTTTCTACATATGACTTCATAACCAACTCACATTTTACATTTTAAGGAGATGTTTCCCAACAGGTCGACTAGAACAACATCCTACACTTGTCAATTTTTTAGGAATGGTTTCCCATGTTAATGTGTGTTACCATCTTTGCAGATCCTCAATTAGGGATTTGAATCTGGAAAAGAAAGGTTCCACTTATCTACTGAGAAGTGAACCTTGATAGAATTCCTTTTCTGCCTCAGAATCATAAGAACACACACTGCCTCTAACTTCATCTATTTGTTTTTGTAATTTTGGTTGTTTACTTGCATGTTTTTACATCAATTGTTATATTTCAACTTTCAATTTGGATTTTAATGTTTTAATCATAATAATGACTCAGAGTTGTTGTCCAAGAATTTTTACTTGCATTAATATATTCATGTTTGATTTAGATCAATAACTTTGAATGTAAAATCATAAGCATATATATAGGGTGCTTCTATGGTGGTACTGTACCGCCATAACTTATGGTTATGGTGCTACTCACTTGATTTACGTAGATCTAAGCTCCAAAAGCAAAATCTGTCCATACAAACAAGAGTGTGTACCACCGTATGGTACCATGGTACAGAACCACCATATATCCCCCCCCCCCTCCACACACACACACACATATATGGCATCTTTATGTATTTCGTAATCAACAAAATTACTAGCATCTGGGTGCATGCACATACAAATACACTATTTTCTTTGAAAAGGAGAATATTTACACATGCAGTATTTTTGCCAATAATACATTTAAAAACATGTTCTTAAATTGTTAAATTTACAGAAAAAAAGCTTTCACTTTATGTAAATTGAACTGAAGTAGAAGCAATATACATTTACACCAGGATTAATAGACCTCTGTCATACACAATATCTAAAGTAACTTCATCACTTTGAAGAGTAATACAAACTGTTCTCCACACGTCTGCTTGCAATGACACTTTTGTATGATAATGCATACTTTTTGTAGTAGATACATGCACAATACAAATTTATTCATTCAATTGCATACCGTATATGAGCTAACAAATGCATGAGAATGTGTTCCTCGAAGTGGTATTCCAAATTTCCTTCCAGCAGCGACATTACTGAAAATATACAGTAAAAAAAGAAATATTACTGTACTGCATACTACATAAGTTAATGGTAAAAGACCTCCTGGAGGAATAAAGTGCGCTATTTAATAGTGTGTATAAGTGAATGAAATTTCAAGGAGATACAAACTTGGCACTTCCATTGAACAAAAAGATGTGAAAAGAATAATACAGCATTTGAACATAAAGATAAAGCATTAGTAACCCTTACTGATACCAATAGATTAGACAGTATAGGATCAGTGACACAAGCAGTGCAGATGTTAAGCATATTCAGCTTGTCATTTTCCAGTAGAAAATTAGAAGTTATGAACTAATAATGATATTCAACAAAATAGAATCTCAATGGAGTTCAATACTTCTCCATTAATCAAGAACATCTTAGTGCGCTAGCCCTAACCTGATGTGATGCATGGTTAAGGGTATAAATCTGTCACCCTTAGGAGAATACCTCCATCTCAGGATCAGGCTTGGATCATGTAGAAGCCTCCTTAACCTATGGCAAAATCTTGGACAAATGAAGCCATCAGGACCCAACAATCTTATCCATGCCCACCAATCTCCTTCAAAACATCTTTCTCTTCATGCTTCTGACATCCCTACTTATTGGTTATACCCTTTTTGTCCAGTTTTCCTTTCTGAACACTCTCTTCCACCAATCCTATACCCCATAATCTATGTCCATCCTTTACCCAACCCCCCTAAAAAATTAAGCCTGTGCTACCCCTTGTTTCCAACATGAAAATTTCTTCCTACCATATTTATGTTCTCAGTTTTTTTTCCTTGGGAGTAATCTGCCCAGAACCACTCAAAAACACTCTTTTCTTGCACCTTGCTGCAATAATAGCCTTCTCTTATGCATTCATGCTCAATAATGTGAATATTTTTTATGTTCTTGTGTTCCTCTTTTTAATTCTTTGATGTCTTGAATGCACTTAGTGCTTGTGTAGTGCCTTTGTGCTCTTGTATTATCCTTTAGTTGGACTTGTGTATGTGCATGTGCACTTGGTGTTTATAATCTTGTAAGCCCTTAGAGGCTCTTGTTTGTATTTCCGCACATTTCATTACAACCTTCACTTACACATCAAAGCAAATACTTTAAATTTAGTGAAGAAAAAAGGATAGTTAAGAGGCTAAGGAAAATTCTGATTAAATAGCTAAATTTTATTACTTATCCAATGAATGATAGACCTTTAAATCTCCTGAAACATTTTGTTGAGAATAGTGTACTGCACAAACATAACAAGTAAAGAACCAATATACACAGCTAAAAAACGTAAAACAACTTTGTTGTATAACAAGCTCAGCATCCAATTATCATATGTTGGCTCATTCGCAATAGAACCAATCAAGCCATAGTATTTTAGGTAACATCTTTCATGGCTTAACCAAGTTCTTCTGAGCACCACCACGGATAGCATACATCAGGAATCAA
Source organism: Nuphar pumila (assembly GCF_984573655.1). NCBI lineage: Eukaryota > Viridiplantae > Streptophyta > Magnoliopsida > Nymphaeales > Nymphaeaceae > Nuphar > Nuphar pumila. The sequence goes on along the minus strand of NC_143254.1, from coordinate 133,239,501 downwards.
AGTGATGGGATCATCATAGCCAAATCATGAAAGGTTTCTTCTTGAAATGAGCCACCTAGGTTGAATGACAATAATCAGACTTTCAGTATGATACAAGACCCATTGGATTTTCTTTTGAATGCTAGACTACTGAAAAAAGGATAAGAAAACATACAGGATAGACAATTCCATTAGGTGACACCAAGAATTAGTTCTTATGCAAAATTTTCTAATAAATATTAGTTAGTCATTAATCACATAATGCTTGCAAAAAAGCAGCTACTGCATCAATAAACAACTAATATGTTATATAGATGCATATGAAGGTTTCAGTAGAACTCTACAAGCATAATCCAAAATCACGAAATTGAATTAAAAGAACCTAGTTGCATCGAATCCGCCAATATAACAGTATTTTGATGCACTTATTCCACCATCAGGTCCCTACATAACCAAATAATGGCAATCATAAGAAAGCAACCAAATAGCAGGGTTTGAACAAAATTACAAATAGTTTAGGTGCATACCTGTGCCCGTCGAAGTCCAAATTCAAGTAATCCTTTTGTTTTCCCCACAACAATACGATGTCTAGCAGCATTGGTAGCAACTAGTGATGCATAATTTATCAAGTTCACAAAGGGTGTTTCTAATAGTTGCACAACCTGAGAAAAAGGGATGGTATACACTTCAACATCATATGAACAAAGATGAAAGCAATAATTTTGCAGAAATAAATTAAACTGCTTAATAATTATTCTATCTAAAAAACATATATAATTATTATAACTACTCACAGCAACTGGTCCTTCAACTCTCAATAAAGGTATCTTAGGGAAAACAGCTGAGCCCTCAGGAATTGCATACACTTCAACATCTGAGCAGTCTATTCCTCTAAGGTAATCAAAGAAGCCAGCCTGCCAAATTTCATAGATGCATTCAAACTAAGAGAATATAGCTAGCTAAAATATGAGATGGCACAAGAAATGCTTTACATTTCCTAGTATATGAAGTTCTTGAATATAGCAAAAGTCCTAACAGAACGAGTAACATCTTAACCACTCAGATTCAAAACTATTTATGCAGTGGAAGTACAAGTTTCTTGTAACCATTTCTGCAAAGTGGCTCTGAGAAATAGCAAAAAGAACATAAACATTTTGGTTCCCAACGCCCTGATCAAAAGCAGCATCCTAACTTTTTCAAAGCATGAGCCAAAGCATGTATACATACATACATATATCTAGTTTACAAGAAAACCAATATATTCTATGGTTTCTAGCATTTTCTAGACATAGAGACCAGAACCAGTGGGCTTGGTGTAGTCTCAAAAAAGCATGACTCCCCTTACCAATATTTTACTTCATCATTGCCTTTCATGGATGTCAACAAATTTACCACACTTTTTCCTTTAACAAATTTAGAAATGCTATGGTGGTTCCATATGTTAGTTTTGACAACTTAGGTAATTTTAGAATTGAAAAAAAAAAACTTACCAGTTGTACAAATGTAAGGTACCTTTTAATGTGGCCACTTTGTAAAGTTACTAAAAGCAACCTTTGCATGACAACAAAAGAATGAAATTGCTAATTTTTCCAGTGACAATTATGTGAGTATGCCAACACCCACAGAAGGTCATGGCCACTAACCACACACACACACACACAGTGCAATAAATGATATAATCCTAAATTAAACATATACAACACTATAGCTTACATCACATGTGGAAGGCAAGATAGAGCGAAGGAAGGCAATCTCCTCCTCCTCAAATCTAAAATTAGCAATAAGCCGGATGCACTCTTCCAAGCCAGCGAAGATAGTATATTCACCACCAAAGGGGTTCTTTCGAAAAAACAGATCAAACCTGCAATAGACAATACCAAGTTAAGAGAAACAAAGCTAAACTCTATATGATGTGTAAATGAAAGAAGCAAATGAAGAAAAAGGCTTCTTTGCTTAACAAATTCATAACACATAAATGAGAAAAAAGGAATTCTTATCAAAGGCTTTGCTTAATCGGAACCAGGTGTATCCTACATCTTTTCAAATTTTGAGAACCAAGAAGTTAGGCATCCCTGAATGGATATACTGTGCTATATAACATCATGAATAATAAAAAAGCAACTAGCTCAAAACTGAAAGCTTGAAATGAAAAATAGTAACTCAATTTCCAATTTCGGACTTCAGTCATGTTCAGCCCTGAAATCACTACTTACACAGCCCATTCAAGATGCTTGCCAGCCTTCCAGTAGGCATAAGCCATTGTGAACTGGTAGAGATCAGTAAGAAGTGGGGAAACCATTGGATTGGTAGGACCATCAAGCTCCTCCATCCTCTTTTCCATCAAGCCTGTGAAATTTTGGTTGATGCCTGATCAACATGAAATGATGGTTATTGTGACAAATGCACATTTACAGCCATAAAAAAACTTTAACTTTAAACATGCAATTTCATAGTTTGGACAGCTTATAAAAAAAATTGCAACAAAAATATCTAAAGATGTGTGTATTAGAGAGAGAGAGACCACTCTTACAATCCATAGCCATGGATGTGCACAAAAGTGTTATAGGTTCATTTACCTAAAATGCTGCGTAAGTTTGGACACTGCAATGTCCCAACTTATGTTAGTTCCTTGGATAAGTAGGTGAACCCACACATCCCCTAGAAGATAAAACTTTATAAGATGATGAATGAACTGAACGATGCAATGTTATGCATGAAGCTGCTAGATATTTTGCAATATTCAACCCTTGCACATTCAACTTCAAAAAGCAATTAGACATGGATTGGTTACATATCTCCAATGGAGATCACAACATCAACCATCAATTAAGAAAGAAAAAGATTCACTATGTGGACTATTCTTTATGCACACTGGGATTTATCAGAACATTTCCAGTCATTCACATAGTATGACACAGGCACTGCATGCATTACAATCCTCCAATGAACCACAAACTGACATAGAAATACTACTAATAGCAAAATTTGATAGGAAAATGTATAAATTCAAGAACCACATGTAATTTTGCCTTCTGCAACTAATTTAGTTATATGTTGATATAACTCTTTCAGACTTCAGAGTGTGCACATAGACTACCCATAGCTCAACATTTGACACATGTGGAATTCTCCCCGTACACATGCTTTTAGGCATGAAAATTGATAAAGCAGGCAGAATTAATGAGCACTTGTTTTGGAATTCATTTTGGCCCCTTTACAGGAATTTCTAACATCCACTTTTAATGATCAAACACCTGAGTTATGATAACACGAGTGTCCTGTTCTCAGTTTCAAATTAATTAAACAAGTGTATGCTTGCAAACACCCATCCCAGCAAAAGGATCACTACAAACTAAGAATAAATAAGTTTTATTAGGGAAGCAACACCAGGAAAAGATAGGTTTCTGCTTCTAGAGCCATAAACTAGGACCTGCAAAAGGAAAGCAACTCCAGATTTTTACTATTGGACAGGTAAGTTGGGAAAAGGGGAATTCAATTAGATGCAAATATACTTTCCCTTCTTTTAAGCATAGCAGTACTGCTAACCCAGAAGAAAAGCAAAATGAGAGGAAAATCCAGAAGAAGAAGAAGAAGAAAGCAATCAAAATCTGGTTCTTGACTTACCTTCTTCAAAGCACAGAAACATAACGACCAAGTGTGTGCGTGTGTGTGTGTGTGAGAGAGAGAGAGAGAGAAGAACGTGGGAAGAAAGCATTAAAAAGCGCAATAGCATACCTGGGTAAGCCTACCGTTTTTGCTTTGGTGTCTTTCTTCCTCTCAAGTCCAAAAGATGGCCGCAAGAAGTTTACAACTTTCTAGCGTGAGTAGAAGGAAGCTATTTTGCAATAGCAGGCTTGAGGCGGGGTTATCAATTTAAGAGACTAAGCGTTACTTCTTGTACAGTGACGTAAGGCACGAACGTTACTGACGAAGCTGAAAAGAAACAGGAAATTGGGAACGGTCATTATTTGTTCATAACCTCAGCCTTATTACCGCAACTTTACTCTCCATAACGCTAAACACTCACTATCATAACTTCCGATAAATCCTATAGTTTATCGGTGCAAATACGGCTCAAAGCTATGCCTGAGAGAGAGAGAGAGATCCTTGCTCTGGCAGGTCTTGAAAGCTCTGGCAGGTCTTGAAACTGATCAACCCATTTTTTGCAACGGCCCCCACTTTTAGACCAGAAAGTTGTGAACTTATGATCATTCAGGGGAACAAGCGGAAGAAGTGGTAGTAATAGAAAATCTAAGAAAATTATAGGATTAAGGTTCGTTGCTTGCATAATCAAGTTACCCTCCACCAACCAATATCATTGCTAAAATTCAAATAGAAAAAAGAAATTTTTGGATCAACAACGATTAGATCCATGCTAAAATATATAGTGGTGAGCACATACAATCCTTTTAAAACTGCTTTCGCGATCACCCTAATTCTGAAAATATCACCTTACAATGACACCACATAAGATTTAGAACACGAATAGCCAAAAAAAAAAAAGATTTAGAACACGGATGTCAAATATAAGATTTATAACAGAGAAAAATCATGGCGACCTTGGTCACAAAAACAAATGATTTCGACAAAGTGAACTTACCAAGAAAATAAATGATTTCGACGAAGAGAACTTACTGAGCTTTCGCAATTGTTGATCACCAATCTCCACATTCAACACATCAAATTACTATCACAGCCAAAATTTCAACAAATTAAACAACACCCACATAACGAAAACAGAGCACCCCACAACTGAACGACTTGAGAGTGCAATGAATACAGACCACACACTCCATAATACTATTATTCCCAACAAAAAGATCAAAATTTCTAAACAACCCAACATTGATAGTTAAGAAACAGAGAGATGGAGACTGTCAAATGGAACCAACCAAACCTTCTTGGATATGTTTGCGGTACCGAGTTCGAACCGCTTCTAACCCTTCGACTCTTGTATACAGCAGAGAAAGCAAGAGAGCTAATGCGATGAACTCGTTACTACTATATGTGTGATGTATGAAACGAAGGCGGGAGGGGAAAACGCGCTCTCAGAATCGCATTAGACGAAGAATGACTTAATGGATTGCCAAATTTTGCTTCCCAAAATGGCATGAATTGATGCCAAAAGAGGAGTAAATAACATGTGTTGAAGGTCATGAGTAAACCGTTTCCAAAAACTCCTGTACAAGGCCTACAAGTCAGAGACGTTTCTCTGTTTTATTTGGTCCTGTTTTGGGAACCAACAAGAGCCTCGTCCACCCGTATTCTCACCAGAAGAGATAGAGAGAGAGAGATTGATTGATGATGATCACGTATATGGAGATTACGTGAGGATCAATAGAAATGAGGCCTATGACGAGGGGGCAAATGGATGGTTGAAAGGTTCCAGGAGAATTGGGATTATAGGGAGGTTGTTTTTTTTTTAAAGGCAAGCTGTGGTTAGGCAGACACCACCAGTTATTAATCAACCGTACCATTGGGTTTTGAACTTGCAACGTCCCAACACAAGGGACGTGCACTAACTGCTCCTACCAGACAAGTGGAGCGCCGTTGGTGATTCTTGTTCTTTAAGTGAGTGCAGCTCGGTTGGACTGTTATTGGAATAAGGTTTGGTTTCATCCAAGCCAAATTAGCGAAAATTATGAGATGGGACGGTTGTCTGGTAGGAGCAGTGATTACACTTCACCTTGTGTTGGGATGGGACGTGGTAAGTTCAAATCCCAACCCCAGCTTGCCTTTCAAAAAAAAAATTATGAGATGGGATCAGGTTAGAGTGAACTCTGACTTAATCTCAAGATGAACCACATCTAAACCTGTATGAATGAAATATCCATCACTTGGATGGGCCTCACTTTATTTTCTGATGCGGTTGAGTTTCGGATGGACTGGATCTGAATGGCTTAAAATGACTGGCTCACAATGAGCCTTATTCACTATTCGATGAGTGCCGTTCATTTTCAAGATGAATGGCATCCAAGGGATCTCTGACTGTGTTACAGTCAGGGTCTTCTCTAAAAAATTATTACCTAAGCTGGAGATTAGCAGCTCGTGAGGACTGCGCTCGATGGTGGGGACGAGTGGTGATCAATGTCACCGAGTTGATGGGACATCATGAATTTAAAACTTATGGCTCTGTCATGAGGACCAAATTAAGTGTACAGAGGGACTTATGGTTTTAGGCCAACGAAATCAATGAATGCTTGAAGCACTGGCCATCCGATTATATAGCATAAAATTTCCAAAGTATCATAGTGTCGGGTGAATTTAAAAATGGATTTTACCTTTCAGGATTTAAAAATGTACCTTTTTATGGAGCTACAATTACGAAACTATCATTTGTTGTTTTCCAAAATGTTGTTCAACTTCTGACATAATACCGTTAAAAATAATAGCGCGCATTTCAAAAAACAGCCACCATTGACAGGGTAGATTGTTATGCAATTGAGCACTTGTAAAATTGGTAAAAAGGTTTGAAGTTTACTCTCTCTCTCTCTTGGTTTTTATATCTCTAATCACTGGTTCAAACTTCAACGTGGTCTACCAAATTTGATGCAAATGCTGAGTATCATACTCAAGTATTGTCATGTTCCTCGTATCATATCCAAACTTAATGCATAATAGTGTCAAATAAAACGCGACTCCCACCAATCTGACCCACACCTAACTCGGAGCAATAAGACTAGGCTACCGAGGCCAATCCTACCCACCACTCAACCTTTCGGAGTAACTAGTGGTGGGCATTGGGCCCTTACGACCTGCTCAAGCCTGTTGGGAGCTCGGTCCATCGGGCTTTGAGTACGACCCCACCTGGAAACGACCCGGCCCATTGTGTAATGGGTAGAGTTTAGTCCTCATTCTTAACAGGCTCAGGTTTGGAAAGCAACCCATGAGCCCATTGGCCCAATGCGCTAATGTTCAGTGGGTCATTCGGGCCTGGCCCGAATCGATTTGCTCTAGAAGAATGCAAGCATGGTAATGCATCGTCATATTAAACACTTAATATTATATGCACATTATAGTCATGCAAAATCTCTATCGATCCCATCAAAGACAACTATGTAAATGCACCCAATTAATTATTTTTAAATTTTTTATAAAATTAATGCATCTTATTAAGTGATATGATCCAAATTCTAGAGGACCCTCTTCCAAATTCAATGCCCCAGATCCCAGTGTAGAAAACCCTGACCTGCAATCATTGATCCAAATGGATCTAAATATGGAGTACTCATATTCAAATCTATTATACCAAGGGATTTGGGTGGATTTGAGCATTACAACAAAGCCAATGTCGAAGACCGGATTCTCATTGTGGAATACGTGAATACAAGCTTCGTGGTCTAAGCAATTGATGAAGATTTGTTCCCTGCATATATAGATCCAAGTTTTATTCTATGGTGGGATACACCCCAAAGGTGTCACATCAACATTTTCAACATCCTCAGCCGAGAAACAATTGATTTGAGGCATTACTTCATTCCGCATATGGGACCCTAACCCAGTTCGGTGTTGGATGGGATGGAGAAAGGAAGAACCAAACCAGTTTGGAAGGACTGGATCTAGACATCAATAAAGGACCAACCAATTATGTGGGGCCCACAAGGGAGGTCAACCTTCCCTCTTGGGATGCCCTAGATGAACGTGCAAGGGGCTTTATGAAGGAATTTGGGTGTTATTTAAGGCCCTAGTAGGTTCTATCTAGGGGACACTTAAGATTTTACAATCTTTTTGATGTTTCTTGAAAATTATTTAGAGTGTTAATGCCTTTTCCTTGGCTTGTATAAAGGACTTGTAATCCCCTTGAGATGATATGAAAAACTGATATGAAGTTTAAGTTTCTCATTTTGTCTCTCTCTCCCTTAGCCTCTAGGCCCTTAGTTATTCTCAAGTAAGCTCCCTCCTTTGAGCCAATAATTTTTATAGGTCAACCTTAATCAGACTTGGTGCAAGCCTAAGTCTGGATCGTGCAACAACATCAAACAAATCGATAGAACCAACCCAGGACTGTCAAGTTGACTTTTTGGGACTAGTTCATAGTCGTAGACCCTTAAAATACCCTCTAGCCAATCCCTCAAAACATTGGTAAGTCAGTTAAGACCAAGCCTTAATCCTAAACCAAGTAGTAGACTCCCTAAACTCATTAAACAAAGTCTCACATCCAGCATTTTGTTGTTGATATTTACAAAATCTGACCTGACTTCACTCGAACATTTCTCCCAAACCTGACATAGTCCAAGCCTTAAAATTTAACCACAGTTTAACTTGCCCTTAGTCTACCCACAAAAAATCAGATCAATCCTCATTTCTAGTGAGGAGAAATACATCTGACACTGAAACCTGTTTTTACCAAATCCTAGTCCAGACCCAAACATGTTTTCTAAGTTCCTATATTTTTATCTCTCCTGACCATAAAGACTCTAAACCCAAATTTCAAAAGAATTTTTATTAGCCTATCCCAAGCCTACCCTGAAGTTTTTATTGTTATTCTGATAAGAATAAATTAATCTCTTAAAGCCTGTCAGAATCCAAACAAAACCCTATCCTCAGAAGATTTGAAAACCTCTTAGAATTTTATCTTCTAAACGACAAATCTCAAAATTTTGATACTTTTACCCAAGATAGCTTAACTAACTAGAATCTCCTCCTAATTTTTCAGCATTTTATCTTCTGTGAATTGGGAGAACTGAATTTTTTACTAAATACTACAAAAATCTAAACTGAACATGAACCTTTTTTAGCCTAACCTAGACCTAGATTCAAACCCAGAACTACTCATAGGCTCAAGAACATAACAAAATTTGTAAAACTCACAAAAAAAAATAGACCCAAGCCGGATCCGGATTTGACCCAGATCCGGTGGTTAGTCGGCTGCGTGCTTATAAAAGCACGCAACGGCAAAGGGGGGGGGGGGTCTCTCGAAACCTCCTTCCCCTCTGCTCTCTCATTCTCTCTCTCTCTGCATTTTCTCTTCCCCCTGTGTCTGGTCGACGCCACCACTGTCGCTCTGCTCCCTCTTTGCGGCTCATCCAACCATCGCCACCCGTAATCGGTGACAGGAAGACGTCGGCGACAACATCGTCGTCCCCCTTCCTCTTCTCTTTATCTCCCCCTCTCATTCGACCACCGATTGTCATCACCCTTTCTCCAACAGCTCGACCAACATCCCTGATGCCGTCGCCTTCACCTGTGCCATCCGTGGACTCCCCCGTCACCGCGGTCTTCCCAGGTAAATCCCATCCCTTTTCCCTGCTTTTTCCCATGTTTGTTGTAGGTGGACCAGAGCCACCACCGTGGGTGGATCTAGGTCTACCAAAAGGGTGGTGTCGAGCACCCCTCCTTGTTGTCTCCTTCTCTCTTCTTCATCTCCCTCGACCCTCTTGTTTAAGGGTCGGTGGACCAGAGCCACCATCGTGGTAGCTATGGGTCTGCCAGGGAGGGAGGTGTTAAGCACCTCCCCTCATTCTTTCCCCCTCTCCTTTTCGGCAGGCGGCAGGGCTGCCACCTGCGTTGCCTCTTCTCTCGAGTGTAGGGCTTCCGGAGGAGGGGTTGTTCATGCCTTGGTTGATAGGGTGGCAAGGCCCCCCTTCTTGCCTCTTGTTCAGGTAAGTCGACAGGGGCCGAGCCCCTGCCACCTCTCTTCTTCTTGTTCTCGGTAGGTTGGTAAGGGTCAAGCCCTGCCACCTCCCTAAGTTTGAGAACGACGACAAAGGTTGAGCCATGTCACTGTCTCCCTCTCTTTTTCTCAATTGGGTGGGTAGGGGTCGAGCCTCTGCCACCTCCTTGTGCTCCCTGCACCACCTTTAGCAAGGGAGGGGCCCAGCCTCCACTATGCTTTCTTTGATGGCAGGGAATGGCCGTCTGGCAGAGGTTTTAGCCCCTGCCACTTTGCCGACAGGTCAACAGGGGTAAAACCTCTACCCACTGTGAGAAGGGTCTTGGCAGGGGGTTTTGGGGGCCATGTTTGCCCTTTTGTTTTCACCAGGGAGAGTCGAGACCCCTTCCTATCTCTTCTTTTTCACAGGTAGGGTTGAGCCCTCATTGTCTCTTTTTTTTATTGTGCAAGGGAGGGTTAGACCCTCTCTGCCTCTGTTTGTTTTGGGGAGAGGCTCAAGCCCTCTTTGCTTTTGAGCAACACAAAGGGAGGGGTCGAGCCTCTCCCTGCTTGTTTATTGCGCAGGGAAGGGGTCGACTCCCTCTCTGCTTCCCTATTTCACTGAGGAGGGGCCGAGATCCCTTTCCTCCCTTGGTTTGGGCAAGGGAGGGACTGATCTCTCACCCTGCACCCTCTTCTTTAGGGCAGGGGCATCGCTCCTGCCATCGCCAGTTTTTGGCAGGCAGGAGCAAAGCTCTCTGCCTCTATACTTTCCGACAAGCAAGGGTGAACCCCTGCCTTTCTCCTTGCCTTCGTCAGGCAAGGGCGCAACCCTTGCCTCTGCCTGAACCGTCGACAGGCAGGGGTGCAACCCCCTGCCTCCCCGTTATTTGCTAACAACAGGGGCTCGCTGCCTCTGCTTCTTTCGCGTTCAGCAGGTTCGTAGGGGCACGATGCCCCTGCCTCTGCTTCTTTCACGTTAGGACAACGACAACGCCCCTATTGTATCTACCTTTCTGATTACAATAGCATGTTGACGTCTTGCTTTTATAGCTCATACGATGGATCTCGCTCGCACCCCGTGACCTGACCCACTAATCGCTTATACCCACAGACACCAACAATCTCGAAACTCTCCAAGGTAGGGAAAGATTGCACGAAGGACTTGGACAATTGAATTGAGTTTAATTAACTAAAAATGATAATTAAATAAATAGATATGCATATATATATTTATACGAGTACACATTTAACTCAAGAACGTGGTTTCGCGATCCTTGTTCTTTACTTCTTGTCATAACTTTACATTGTCATCGTGTTTTGCGCTCAAACTCCTGCTTTTGTAAATGTTTCGTTACTGTCGTGTCATTGTAGATGATGCTAAGGTTTTCGCTCATTGCATGTGCTATAAAGGCATCCTCGTGGAGGATGCAAGAGGCATTTACCACTCTCCCTCTTGTGACAAGAGTTGAGTCAGGAGCTTAACGATACATCTTTGTCTAAGGAGAGGGATCCCTATCACGGATCCCGACTTTTCGAATGAGCAGTTCTGCAAAGTAGACTTGAGAATTTAGAAGGTTGCGCAAAAATTTTAAAGACTGCTCAAATCAAAGTATTTGGAAGGATGTAATTGGCTGGTTCTGTTCATCTATTCGACATATCTCGGGTAACCCCGAATTGAGGCTTGAGCAAACTTCTTAGTGAGGGTTCTGTTGAGAAACCCATATCCCGTCTATTGAGTCATGCGAGGCATGTAAATACCACGATAGCGGAGGAGATTCTAAAAAATCGCATGTCAAATATTAGTACAAGTTGTTCACTGTTTCAAAAGATAAAGAATGTCAGCAGTAAAGTTTGAGAAACATTACATCTTTGTGAAATACTTTTGTTGAGGCTCCTATTGAGGAAGTATACCCCTTTCATCCTAGAGTACTTGTAGTCGTGCACTATACACTAGTACTTCGATGATCGGATGAGATGATTGTGCGACCTCGAACAATGCTAAATGCACAATATTGTAAACACATAAAAATGTGACCGCCTTTATAGGTAAGATGCTAATTTGGTTAAAAGATCATAGTATATAGAATGAGTCATCCGTTAATTTACCTCTGACGCACTCATTCACCTTTTGTAGTTTGTCAAGGGATAGGACAAAACAGTACACACTTCAATGGATAGGTTGTTAATAACCACCCAACGGGCAAAGATCCGACCTCCCCAGTCATTGGAGTTAGGGGAAGGGACTACCAGACATTATCTTAAGTGGTAGATCTTATGGACTTCTGCAAAAGTTGGATGCATCCGTTGCCAAGTACCTGCCTTTGAAGAATCCTCTCTCGGCTAAAGCCGTCCCCTTAGGAGCGGACTCAATTAACTATTCGGGTTATTAAAAATACATAGAATAACAGACACCTGAACTAGTCTCAGTTGTTTCTACGATTTGTCTGCGCGTACCCACATGCCAGTAATATCGAAATATAATGTTTGTTCACACTGTTTGATGGGTTATGAGACTTGCTTGTTGCGTGGTAGTTCACAACTTACGATCAAATGAATCGTCATGCTGCGTTTTGACAGTTGCATTGCTTACCTGCTTTGAAGTGCTTACATGTTTAATTGCATATATGCTTTAAACTACTTAGCATGCTGAATTAAATGTACTTAATTCAGTTTCTTGTAGTCTCTTTTGTGCACCTACTAGTTTTTCGCAAAACTAACTCATTCGATGGGTACATGTGATGATTACGTACACCACAGGCGATGTCGCGATTGCAAGATGACTTCAAAACTTCTTTTTTCTGCTCTTAGCTCGCATCTTGGATGTTTTTGAGTTTTGTAACAGATTTTCCTTGGGATATCCGAATTTTGTACTATTTGAGAACTTTTTTTAATTAAAGCGGCTTTTTCAAGTGTTTTGCAAGTAACATGGATTGTAAGTTTTGGTTATTTAGCTAACGGGCCCAAAGTTGACAGCTTGCCTTTCTAAATTTGACAAAAGAATAGTTTTCCACTTATTTTATAAGCAAACTCTGAAAGGAAAGATATTTTTTCTACTCTTTTGTCGGTTTTCTGAAAGGTCGTAAGTTTGAATTTTTGGGGCGTTACAAAATTTGTATCATATCGATCGATCCTTCATTCTTGAATTTTGTAAAGAATGAGCTATGCCTACCTTCCCAAAATCATCAACGAGTTCAATAAGAGAAAGCCCAACACCAAGTACGGTGATATGGAAAATCACATGACCGAAGTCGTGCCTAGCCTCCAATCAACGATGAACCTACTGCAACATGAATGGGGAGAATTAAATTTTTTACTAAACCTTACCAGAATTTAAACAAAACCCGAATTTGTTTTAGCTACCCAACCTAACCTAGTCCTAGGTTTAAACCCAGACCTGCCCATGGGCTCAGAAACATAACATTAAGTAAATCGTAATAGTTAGCAATTTACTATGCACATAACGAATTATGTTTCTAGTTTTTATAAAGTTAATGCAACTAATTAGGTAAATAATAATAGTAACCAGCTTACATCCTAAGCAATTAATTAAGTAGCACAGTCCCATCAGATCGGCCCGGTAGCCGGTGAGCCAAACCCGTGCTGGCCCATTTATAAACAGGTCAGGTTTTGGCTAGATACTTAATGGGCCAGGGCCTAAAAACTTGACCCAAACCCAACCCACGCTGGGTCGGGTCGTTGCCCACCCCTAGTATGGGTGGGCATCATACCAAAACCTGATGGGCCAGGTTTTAAGTGTGGCCCAACCCGAGGATGAAACACATGTTATGCAGCCCATGGAAGCAGATCAGGTCATGCTGAACATGATAGCCGTCTGTTTGCATTTGGGATGGATGCCACGTAGTTTTGTTGACTTTTGAGCTTTTTAAAATGCAAATCGGATGGCCACGATGTCGGCATGAGCAAAAACCCTCATGTTCAGCATGACCTGATCCACTTCCGCAGCCCATCTACCATTTGTTGGCGATAATAGAATATTTTTATAATTTAAATTCAAGCCTAATAAATGTTATAATTCAGAATCATGCACAGTTTTCTCCTCGCATATCAGACATACCCACCGTAACTCTGACTACTTTCTCTATAATTAACAATCTGTTACTCTAAAATTATAACCAATTTTTAAACCTCTCCAGCAGTGAATTGTAGCTTTGCTGAACAGTTGATTCCTAGCAAATTCACCATGGGGAACACAACAACGCTTATATTTCACATGCTGAGGGCCTCCAATGAAGAAAAAAATATGAAGAAATATGGGCTTCCAATGAAATAAGCCTAGGGCCTCAACTTCTCTTGAGCAGCCCCTGGATTCAGGCAAACCTAATGAGCTGAGCACACGCGCAGCTCAGCTTGTTTCCCATACCTGATCACGATTTTATCTAGATTTTGTTACTTTCTGAGTATATTTCAACTTATCACTGATATCAGCAACTCGAGGCTGGACAGGTGGGAGATGACTAGATGAGGACATTGATCTCCAAGATCTGGTGATCATTACATATAACCAGATTAAAGAAAAACCTAACGATCAAACAACGAATACTGCTGGATATAAAATTTCATGAAAATAAGAGATAAAGTGAGAAAACAATGCACAATGATAATAAACTTACCAACTCTAAACCAGAAGGGGCGGGCTGAGCTTGTTCTTGGGTTGGAAAAATAAGCAGGAAGCAATCCTAGCTCCCTTTTATAGAGTTTGTGGAGTCAATTCTCCTCCTGTCATTAGAAGTCCTAAATGATGTCAACCTCTAATACACAGTTAATTTAGACCAAATAGACTTTGATTATAGTGAGACTCTTGGTTGTGGAGATTAATAGGGTTTCAAATTCAAGTGTTATTGTCATAATTGAAGTATTATTGCTACTGATGTAATTGGGTCAGTTAGGGTCAGGTTTTATCAGACCCATTTTTTAAATGGAACTAAAAAATGGATCAGACAAAGACTGGACCCAATTTAATACGGGTGTAGGTCAGGGTCTGGGTATTACTAAAATGAGTAGGTAAATTTGAGCTAATGGGTTTGGGTAAAAATTGGGTTGAGTACAAATGGGATGGATTTTAAATAGAGACTTGTTTTTATTTGGGTCTAAAATTGGATCCAGACCTAACCCTAAATTTAATTCGTGTTTGGGTTCAGGTCTGGATATAATTAAAATTGTACAGATGATATGCTTTAATGCCTTCGGGTATGAAACATGCGGATAAGTATAAACGTGTCAAGTTTTAAATAGACCCATAATTCGTACGTAATTAGGCTGGATATACTAACCAACTCTATTGTAAATAAATACTTGCAATTTTAAAACTTTTTTTTATAGAAGTAAATTAAAAAGCTTATAAAAATGACTATTGTTAAGCATGCCAAAATTTAGAGAAGAAAAAACATCACATGAAATGGGTTGGTACAAATTCATTTGGGTTTCAATGGGTTCCACTGTTGGATTGGCTTGGGCTCTTGTTGTGTTTGAAATGGATTTGGGCATTAACCAAGTTAAAGTTTGTGTTGGCTCTGATACAAATTGCACAGAACCGTTTGGGTGATTGGGTCAGACATAAAAACGGGTTGGATACAAAGAATATGGTATATATTTTTCTTACTCGTGAACCAACTCGTTTCTGAGATGGGTTTAGATTTCAGACCAGACCTAAATCCACGGGTCTATAAATATTGGATCGGGTCGCTCAGGTTTTATCAGCTCGGTTGGAACATTGGTTCGTGTCAGCAACATGCACTCATTTGGGAGGAGGGAGGAAAGGGGATGTGTGGCATCCACTTACTGGGCTGGATACCTTACCAAGGTACTCGGCCCAGTATTCGATCTGCTTTCATAGTCACATTAACATCACCATTTGGTGTGTCATATGATAGGAGCAAAAAGGTCACATCCTTAGGTTGTTGTTATTAGGAGTTGGACTGGTAAAGAAAGCCGAAGGAACCGAACAGGGCATGTTCAGTCTCACTAACCAGTGGATCGAGCTTGTGACTCGTGGCCGAGCCTAGCTCGAGCTTGGCTAGTTCCTAAACAAAACAAGCCAAATACGAGGTTGCTCATGTAAAATATTATATGTTATTTATATATAAAATATACATATAATTTTTTATACTACATTTAAAATATATTCTGTATATTATACTTAATAATTCATATATATATATATATAATATATTTGTTTTTTTCATGCATGCTTCCCATATATACAAGGGAATAGCTGCCTACGGTAGCCTACCATGAGTGAAGAGGAGGTTTCCGAGTTGTTTTTCCCAAATCTGACCACACATGCATTTGGCACCGTCGATTTGCTAGGAAATGACACTTGAATAGTATTTATTGATAAAAACATACGATTTTTTAAGCCTTGAAGATTTATGATATTTATAAAAATTTTATACCATCGATTTTCAAACCTTCTAAAAACCTATCTATGCATCGAAATCGAATGATGCGAAAATTCATTCTTACAAAATCAAACACGTATAACATATCTGGATGATCATATTCGAGAAAAACATACCAACGTGGGATCCACTTGTCTGGTAGGAGCAGTTAGTGCACACCACCTTGTGTTGGGACATTGCAAGTTGGAATCCCAAATGGTATGGTTGTATAACTGGTAGGGGTCTGCATAACCCGAGCTTTGTCTATCAAAAAAAAAAATCAAGCAAAATATAGAAAAAAAAACCTTTAAAACCCCGTAGGCATGGATGGGTGTAGGCAGCTATTTTCTAATATATATATATATATATAAAGATGTAAACATACTAAATAGGTTTTTTTTTTTTTTAAATATTACATGCATTCTTTTTCTTTATAATATATTTTTTTAGTTATACTAGCTCACCCAAGCTGTTCACCTTGCACTTAGGGCTTGATTCTTTTAAGCTAAACAATCTGCTCGTGGCTTGGCTTTCCAGTTATAAGAACTGAATGAGTTTGTGATGTTCTATGGGTGTCAATAGGCCTGGTTTACTCGGACCCGACCTTAACCAAACCCTATAGGGTCCGGGTATGGTGATAAATAATAAGACTTGCATCCGGACCCGAAAGTCTGATTAATACATGTACCCGAGTTAGTTTGTAAAATTGTATACCAGACCCAGACCTTACCCGAGTTTTGATTAAGATAAAAAATATGGTTTTATCGTGTATGATCTGGGTTTGGTTCATATAGTTTTTATGGGTCCCATGTATGGTTTTCTTATAGTGGACCCGATTAGACTTGGGTCCTAACCCGATACCATACCCAAAAATTGGGTCCAAGTCTGGTACCACCTAAGTCCAAACCAAACCCGACCCTTTGACAATTCTACTCAGTTGGTTTACCAACCCTAATTAGAAGCAACACTTTTGGGAAAGAAAATCACATAAGGTAACTTCGTAACGAATGCATGTAAGGTTTTTATCTGGCCCAAAAAATGTTAGATCGCGGAAGAGGATGAATCCGAATCGAAGGGCGTGTGCTGTTATGCAATGAATCACCAGGGATAGATAATAATATGCTCACAACCTCTAACCTTTCTCGCTTCCTTCTTACTAGCCTTTTCGGGTGTACTTTAACCCGTTGGTACCCCCACTCTTGCTCGTGCATCAGTGGGGTCAGGTTTGGAACTCGTGGACTCTTCTCTTTTTGAAGTTTCACGCAGTTCTCAAAGCAGCCAAAAGTCAGTCGGTATAAAAATAAAATTGAAGCACTTAGCCAAAGATTTCTTAACAAAATAATGCAGCAGAATGATATATTTTGCCATTCAAATAAGTTCAATTCGTTTCTTTACTTGCTTAGCAATGGCATGAGCTTTGAGTGCACTATTTCACCAACTCAATATCCATGGTGTGACACTAGCAGGTCCAATATTTTACTAACTCAATATCAATTAATAGTTTAACATTATTATATTATTCATAATTTCTATATTTTTATGTATTTTCAATTCGTATTTGTCGTTATATACACCTTTTTTTAGATTTCTTGAAAAAATCTAGTTGTTCGAACATTCGATTGATGAGATTTTCCAAACTTCGAGTTTCATAGCAATTTGTTAGGGGCTGTTTGTTTCGTGCCTTTTTGAAAGGAAAGAGTTAATTTTCATGTGAAAAAAGAGTGGTTTCCATCTTCGTGAGCAAACACTCGTAAAGTACCAATGGGGTTCTGTGTGGTTGGTAGGAACTGTCAGTTCCCGTCTCCTTGTGGTGGGACATTGCAGGTTCAAAACCCCAGTGGTACGTTGAATAGTAACTGATGGGGGGTGCCGAACCACATTTTTCAAAAAAAAAAAACAATCATAAAGTGAGCCCACCGTCAAAGTGAAGCAGTTTTCTCAGACATCTGCTTTTCAGTTTTCACCGAAAGTCGTTTCATATTTTCATATCCCTCCATGGGAAAAGAGTATTATGGGAAACTCACGTCCACCGAGTTGAACCTTATTTCTTTTTTTTTTTTTAAAGGCAAGGTTAGGAAGACTCCTACCAGTTATACAACTATACCATTGGGTTTTAAACATGCAACGTCCAAACACAAGGTGACCTGCACTAGTTGCTCCTGCCAGACAAGCCGAGCCAAAGCTTTGTTGCCTTGTATCCACGAACCATCATGCAGTCTTCCGTCATTCCTTACCCTGCAGCATTCCATTCTCCATGCATGTAGCCCTTTCTGCACCATTCCACGCAGCAGATTTGCGATTCACACTCATGTTTCTCACATGAAACAAACACTGATGGGAGATTGTCACTCACCTTTCCCAAGTGAAACACAAACTCGTTGAAAAACACTCTTTGACATGAAACATTTTTTTCTGATCCGGATCCACATTCAAACTGGATCCGGATCCACTTTACTATTGGATCCCGAGTCACGGATTGCAGGGCTCAGAACCGGACCCGACCCGTACTGTATAAAGTGAAAAAAAAGAGAAACGTAAGGGCGCTACAGGGCTGCCCGATAAGATAGTGCATTAGGGTTCTCAGAACCCTAACGCAAGAATAGCTTTGGCTCAGTGGAGGGCTCTTGCGCAGCCGCCGAAAAAGGGATACTCCTTCATTTTCGGGGGTCGCCCTCTTCAAAAAGGGGTCTTTGAATCCCTGTTCCTATCATCCCTCATCGATCTTTCTCTCACTCTCTCTCGTTCGCTGGAGCCTCTCTCGCCGGCACCCTCGCTACGTTTGACTGGATCGACACCGCCGACCTTGCCGAGCCCTTCTCTCCCTCTCGATCTTCACCTCTCCTTCGTTGTAGCAGCAACCACGTCGCCGGAAAAAGGTAGGGGTTACTGTTTCTTTTCTTGTTTTGGTGTGTCCGGTGTCCAAGCATTGATGGGGTTACGGTGAGGTTCATGCTATTTGACTCTCATTAGAATCTTAGGGGTGGCAGTGGACCCGGAGAAGACAAGCCCCCACCACGCCTTGTGTAATATCTACGAATTTTAAGGTTTTGGGTTAGGATCCGTTACCCGGACCCAAAAGGACGTAACAACCCTGATTGTTGGCTTTAGCTGTTTAAATTTAGTTGAAAATAATAAGTTTTGTTTTTCTTCAAAAAAAGTTGGGCATGAGAACTGCATTTCGGATCCAAGATTCGTAAATAATCTGTATTGCATGGGTGGTTTTATACATATTGGGACTAGATCTGTTTCCTTGATCCAAAATAAATATATATGGGTATTAAAGGCATAAATGTAATAATAATGTTTAATAAATAAATAAATAAATAAATTATTAAAAAAAATAGTTATGTGGGATTGGATCCACGAATGGACCCAAACGGATCCAACATTTTGGATCCACATCATTTTTTTCTGATCTGGATCCACATTCAAACTGGACCCAGATCCACTTTACTATTGGATCCCGAGTCACGGATTGCAGGGCTCAGAACCGGACCTGACCCGTACTGTATAAAGTGAAAAAAAAAGAGAAACGTAAGGGCACTACAGGGCTGCCCGATAAGATAGTGCATTAGGGTTCTCAGAACCCTAACGCAAGAATAGCTTTGGCTCAGTGGAGGGCTCTTGCGCAGCCGCCGAAAAAGGGATACTCCTTCATTTTCGGGGGTCGCCCTCTTCAAAAAGGGGTCTTTGAACCCCTGTTCCTATCATCCCTCATCGATCTTTCTCTCACTCTCTCTCGTTCGCTGGAGCCTCTCTCGCCGGCACCCTCGCTACGTTTGAATGGATCGACACCGCCGACCCTGCCGAGCCCTTCTCTCCCTCTCGATCTTCACCTCTCTTTCGTTGTAGCAGCAACCACGTCGCCGGAAAAAGGTAGGGGTTACTGTTTCTTTTCTTGTTTTGGTGTGTCCGGTGTCCAAGCATTGATGGGGTTACGGTGAGGTTCATGCTATTTGACTCTCATTAGAATCTTAGGGGTGGCAGTGGACCCGGAGAAGACAAGCCCCCACCACGCCTTGTGTAATATCTACGAATTTTAAGGTTTTGGGTTAGGATCTGTTACCCGGACCCAAAAGGACGTAACAACCCGGATTGTTGGCTTTAGCTGTTTAAATTTAGTTGAAAATAATAAGTTTTGTTTTTCTTCAAAAAAAGTTGGGCATGAGAACTGCATTTCGGATCCAAGATCCGTAAATAATCTGTATTGCATGGGTGGTTTTATACATATTGGGCCTAGATCCGTTTCCTTGATCCAAAATAAATATATATGGGTATTAAAGGCATAAATGTAATAATAATGTTTAATAAATAAATAAATAATTTATTAAAAAAAAGTAGTTATGTTGGATTGGATCCACGAATGGACCCAAACGGATCCAACATTTTGGATCCACATCATTTTTTTCTGATCCGGATCCACATTCAAACTGGACCCGGATCCACTTTACTATTGGATCCCGAGTCACGGATTGCAGGGCTCAGAACCGGACCCGACCTGTACTGTATAAAGTGAAAAAAAGAGAAACGTAAGGGCGCTACAGAGCTGCCCGATAAGATAGTGCATTAGGGTTCTCAGAACCCTAACGCAAGAATAGCTTTGGCTCAGTGGAGGGCTCTTGCGCAGCGGCCGAAAAAGGGATACTCCTTCATTTTCGGGGGTCGCCCTCTTCAAAAAGGGGTCTTTGAACCCCTGTTCCTATCATCCCTCATCTCTCTTTCTCTCACTCTCTCTCGTTCGCTGGAGCCTCTCTCGCCGGCACCCTCGCTACGTTTGACTGGATCGACACCGCAGACCCTGCCGAGCCCTTCTCTCCCTCTCGATCTTCACCTCTCCTTCGTTGTAGCAGCAACCACGTCGCCGAAAAAAGGTAGGGGTTACTGTTTCTTTTCTTGTTTTGGTGTGTCCGGTGTCCAAGCATTGATGGGGTTACGGTGAGGTTCATGCTATTTGACTCTCATTAGAATCTTAGGGGTGGCAGTGGACCCGGAGAAGACAAGCCCCCACCACGCCTTGTGTAATATCTACGAATTTTAAGGTTTTGGGTTAGGATCCGTTACCCGGACCCAAAAGGACGTAACAACCCTGATTGTTGGCTTTAGCTGTTTAAATTTAGTTGAAAATAATAAGTTTTGTTTTTCTTCAAAAAAAGTTGGGCATGAGAACTGCATTTCGGATCCAAGATCCATAAATAATCTGTATTGCATGGGTGGTTTTATACATATTGGGCCTAGATCCGTTTCCTTGATCCAAAATAAATATATATGGGTATTAAAGGCATAAATGTAATAATAATGTTTAATAAATAAATAAATAAATAATTTATTAAAAAAAAGTAGTTATGTGAGATTGGATCCACGAATGGACACAAACGGATCCAACATTTTGGATCCACATCATTTTTTCTGATCCGGATCCACATTCAAACTGGACCCGGATCCACTTTACTATTGGATCCCGAGTCACGGATTGCAGGGCTCAGAACCGGACCCGACCCGTACTGTATAAAGTGAAAAAAAAAGAGAAACGTAAGGGCGCTACAGGGCTGCCCGATAAGATAGTGCATTAGGGTTCTCAGAACCCTAACGCAAGAATAGCTTTGGCTCAGTGGAGGGCTCTTGCGCAGCCACCGAAAAAGGGATACTCCTTCATTTTCGGGGGTCGCCCTCTTCAAAAAGGGGTCTTTGAACCCCTGTTTCTATCATCCCTTATCTCTCTTTCTCTCACTCTCTCTCGTTCGCTGGAGCCTCTCTCGCCGGCACCCTCGCTACGTTTGACTGGATCGACCCTGCCGAGCCCTTCTCTCCCTCTCGATCTTCACCTCTCCTTCGTTGTAGCAGCAACCACGTCGCCGGAAAAAGGTAGGGGTTACTGTTTCTTTTCTTGTTTTGGTGTGTCCGGTGTCCAAGCATTGATGGGGTTACGGTGAGGTCATGCTATTTGACTCTCATTAGAATCTTAGGGGTGGCAGTGGACCCGGAGAAGACAAGCCCCCACCACGCCTTGTGTAATATCTATGAATTTTAAGGTTTTGGGTTAGGATCCGTTACCCAGACCCAAAAGGACGTAACAACCCGGATTGTTGGCTTTAGCTGTTTAAATTTAGTTGAAAATAATAAGTTTTGTTTTTCTTCAAAAAAAGTTGGGCATGAGAACTGCATTTCGGATCCAAGATCCGTAAATAATTTGTATTGCATGGGTGGTTTTATACATATTGGGCCTAGATCCGTTTCCTTGATCCAAAATAAATATATATGGGTATTAAAGGCATAAATGTAATAATAATGTTTAATAAATAAATAAATAAATAAATAATTTATTAAAAAAAGTAGTTATGTGGGATTGGATCCACGAATGGACCCAAACGGATCCAACATTTTGGATCCACATCATTTTTTCTGATCCGGATCCAGATTCAAACTGGACCCGGATGCACTTTACTATTGGATCCCGAGTCACGGATTGCAGGGCTCAGAACCGGACCCGACCCGTACTGTATAAAGTGAAAAAAAAGAGAAACGTAAGGGCGCTACAGGGCTGCCCGATAAGATAGTGCATTAGGGTTCTCAGAACCCTAACGCAAGAATAGCTTTGGCTCAGTGGAGGGCTCTTGCGCAACCGCCGAAAAAGGGATACTCCTTCATTTTCGGGGGTCGCCCTCTTCAAAAAGGGGTCTTTGAACCCCTGTTCCTATCATCCCTCATCTCTCTTTCTCTTACTCTCTCTCGTTCGCTGGAGCCTCTCTCGCCGACACCCTCGCTACGTTTGACTGGATCGACACCGCCGACCCTGCACTACAACAAAGCAGTAGATTAGCGACGACCACATTCCGTCGCTAATCTGTCGCTAACCATGTTAGCGACGGATTAGCGACAACGCGGCGACAGTATGCTTACGTCGCGAATATTTCGACGCTAACTGGCGACGGAATAATTCCGTCGCCAAGTCCGTCGCTAATTGCGACGGAATAACGAGCGCTATATTCCGTCGCCAATCCGCCGGTACTAAACGGCGACCACGGCGTGGCGACGGATTTAATTCCGTCGCTAAGCCGTCGCTAGATTAATATGAATAGCGACGGAATCATCCGTCGCTAATCCGTCGCAAAAACGAAAAAAAATCAAAAAAAAAATATTTAAAAATTAATTACTGATAACTGTACAATTTATATTTCCTGTAAATAAAAAACAAACCACACAAAAAAATTCATATAACAAGTATCTATAATAATTAATCGTTCCACCTTAAAACTAAGAAGTTTAATTATTTACAATTCAACAATTACAATTAGGAAAAATAAAAAAAATAGAACTTCTTCAACACAGTCCTCTAATCATCGCCAAGATTTTGTGCGTCTTCTTGTTCATTGTCTTTATCTGTCCCTTCAGCTCCACTACCCTGATTATCGCTAGCAGCCTACACAAGAAAAGAACAGTCAGTATTGATAAACAAAATATAATGAAATAAATTACACACTATATGTGATTCTATCATGTGCTCATGTGTGATCTAAGGCAATAAAAAAACTTTATATGTGATTCTATCATGCTCATATGTGTGCTAAGGCAGTCAAAAAATTGAATATGTGATTATAGCATGTTCATATGTGTTCTAAGGCATATAAAAAAACTCTATATGTGATTCTACCATGCTCAGATGTGCTTTAAGGCAGGCAAAAAACTATATATGTGATTCGATCATGCTCGTATGTGTGCTAAGGCAGTAAAAAAATTGAATATGTGAATATAGCATGCTCATATGTGCTCTAAGGCAGGCAAAGCCAAAAATTTTATATGTGATTCTATCATAAATGATATATAACATGTTCATATGTGTTCTAAGGCAGTTAAAAAACTCTATATGTTATTATAGCATGTTCATATGTGTGCTAAGGCAGTCAAAAAACAGAATATGTGATTATAATATGCTCATATGTGTTCTTAGGCAGTAAAAAAACTGAATATGTGATTATAGCATGCTTATGTGTTCTAATGCAATAAAAAAAACTTTATATGTGATTCTATCATGCTCATATGTGCTCTAAGACAGACAAAAAGTTAAATATATATATATATATATATATATATATATATATATGTGATTCTATCATGCTCATATGTGTGCTAAGGCAGTAAAAAAATTGAATATGTGATTATAGCATGTTCATATGTGTTCTAAGGCATCTAGAAAAACTCTATATGTGATTCTACCATGCTCAGTTGTGCTTTAAGACAGTCAAAAAAACTATATATGTGATTATACCTGAGAGGGACCTGGAATCGAAGATCCCCTATCCTGAACAGCGGCCTTGATCTCATTTCGGAGAAAGGGGGCGACGGTGTATTGGAAGTAGTTATTCAGTGATTCATTAATGATCTCGCGTACATCATCATCGGAAAGAATAGTCGGCTGCTTGGAGCTTATGTCGGCGCAAGAAGTTGGTGAGCCGTAACTGGAAGAACCAATAACTGGTGAAGTGTTCATATTACTCCCAAACCCGAACACACGACCTTTTTTGGGTTCACCTGCTGCAGTCACCCATGCTGTAGGATCAAATGATGGATGCTGAGTAGCGTCTTCGCCATATCGCTCTACCATTTGTTGCTCATATGCCTCCTACAAAATAATGTTAAAGTATTCATTAATAATTAATGATAACATTATGATGACTTGCATATATATTGCAATGATTATTAATAGAATTAATACATACCGTTGTCGTTCTCGCCTTCTCTGATATGAAGACTCCCGTGGTCTTCCGTTTATGTGTTTCTACAAACACATCCTTATATGGTACACTGCCTCCTTTTTCTGCTTCCTGCGAAGTTAAATGACAAAAGATTTAGTACACAAATTTGCAATAATACTTATAAAATTAATATTATATATTGATGAGTTACCATTTTCTTTAGGTGGCTCCCAAATGTCTTAGATCCACCTGTGTGTAGATGGGCTTCGGGCATCTTCGATCGATTTTGTAAAGCCTTCGCAGAGCGATTTTTAAATGCATCTCCCGCCCACATATCGCACATTTCATCCCAGTAATCTCTCCTGATAGTAATAGGACCATGGTCCTTCCACAGTAATGGATCATCTACTACGCCAGATGCTTTTTTTGCTGCAGTCTTCATAGTGTGCAGCATGTCTGCAAATCGATTGGCAGCCACCTTCTGCCACACCTTCCTTGCATCATTTTCTTCCACCGTAGTTGCAAAGCGATTCGAAGCCTACAAATATTTTCAGAAAGTTAGTAGACATTGCTTAAATAAATTAAATATGAAACACATTAACTATGAGGAACAACTGTATACCATGAATGAGGACCACAATCTGTCTAATACCTCCTTTGGGTACTCTTTTCATTGAGCAACTGGTCCTGGTAGATGTTGAAGAAGTGAATTCCTAATCTCCCGTACTACTTCTTGTGGCTCAAACCTCGTGCTGCACATGAATTGTTACACAGTAAATATCAATATAAAATATTTAAAAGATATGCAATAATTGAAAACAAAATACTTACGGTCGATTATCGATATACACTATTCGAATGAGTCTTCTTGTGCCAGCCTGAGAAGACCCTTTTCCTGTGTTGGCTGTTGACTTGTGCGATCAACTGGTGTAGGTGGGTCGTGTACAGGCGCAACATCATCTGTAAAAAAATACACACCAAGTTCTCAGAATGTGCATTTGAACTAATCAAGCATCTAATTAGTTATATGATATACCTATCACAGGAGCCCGTGAAGATGAAGGTTGAGCCTGGCTACTACTGGATGAGCGACCACTATAACCTCCACGAACCATATTCTAACAAATAACATATGTCATACAATACATTCAAATAATTCACATCAAGTATTACAATGCATTCAAGTCATTCACATCAAGCATTGCAATGCATTCAAATAATTCAAATCATTGACATCAAGTATTGCACTAATTCAAATCATTCGTTAATTGCATAAATTATAATACATTCAGATAATTGAAATCATTCACATCAAGTATTACAATGCATTCGAATCATTCGTATCAAGTATTACAATACATTGAAATAAAATTTTTAATCATTCACACCAAGTATTGCAATACAACTCACATCAAGTATTACAATGCATTTAAATAGAGGTTTGTAGTATAAGATTTTGCTCACTAGCTTGAGAATTCTTTCTCGTCACTAGTTTGACTTTCTTCTTCTTCTTCTTCATTGTTTGCCCATCCACTTGGTACATCATTTGGATCACATTCCTCTATGAATGTTTCATCAGCCAATGGAGATATGACATGCATATCATGCGCAACATCGTGACCATAAGCGAAGTCACAGACATCATCTGATTGATAGTAATCACTGTCTTCAGCTAACTCATCTTCTTGTAACTGATCATACTCGGGGTATAGTTTGGATTTCACCTTGCAAACTGCCCACCATTCATTTCTATCTGACTTTTTTATACTCGGATATGAAGTATAATAAACTTGTTGAGCTTGCGAGGCTAATATGAATGGTTCATATGTTCCAAACCTGGATTTATGATTCACCTCCACAATGCCTGAAGCTTTGTCGAGTCTTGTTGCAGTTGGATCAAACCAATGACACTTGAATACCGTAACCCTGTTATTCATGCCTAAGTAAGTCAACTCCATTATTTCCTCTATAACGACAGTTCAAACCACATGACGGGCATGATATGTCGTTTTCCTGCTCCTTGAAATACAACATGCAGTGATTTGGACAAGCATCAATCTTTTTGTAACCCATACCTAGAGCGTTGACCATAACTTTCGCACGATAGAAATTTTGTGGCAATTTCTCATCTTTAGGCAACATACTCTTCACAATCATGCACAAACGGTCAAAACATGATTGACTCAAATTATACTCGGACTTCAAATTCATTAGTTGAAGAACTGCAGACAAGATAGTGTGACTCTCACAACCGTTCCAAAGTGGCTCATCAGCATCTCTAAGTAAATCATAAAATCTACTAGCTGCATCGTTTGGTGATTCTTCATCTACGACAGTTCTTACATCACTAGAACTCATAGCAGAACCCAGTTCTGTTCCTGCAACATCAAATATCAAATTCGTATATGGATTATCGTGCACCACATTCACCCGTGCATCAAAATCGTTTCTAAATTCTTCTCCATGAAACGTCCAGTTCTGATAATCACTCACAAAACCCTTCCTGTATAGGTGATGTCTAACGCCATGAGGTTCTACAAATCGATTATTCTTATAAATCTTGCAGGGACACCTAATCCGACCTGTGGGATCTACCGTACTGACACTTGCCGTTGCAAATTCAATAAAACTGTCGACACCATCCATATATTCATGCGATAACTCATTGTCCACTATCCTACGGTACATCCATTCACGGTTTGCAGTCATTCTGTCGTATGATGTTACGAATAATATCCTAACCAGTTAAAAGAGAACCATCAGAATACTATGATGAAGAAAATATCAAATTTATCATGCAATATATGATGTCATACAATCACAAGAATTATGATGCATGCATTAATAACTTAATATTTTCATGTGCAAACTATTCATGACACGATACATTCATTTGAAGCATGCTTTCAGTATACAATTTCACATGGAAGACATAATCAAATTGAAAGTAACTACATGTAAGCATGGATACAATCACATCAAACATTGCAATACATCGAAATAATTCATATCAAACAAATATCAAACATGTACCTGCAGCAAACACACTTCAATATCCCACTAACTACTACCATGCATAGCATGGACTCCGTACTCCAAAAATAAGAACACTTCCATATTCATACATTAAAATCATGCTCAGCATGATCTCCGAACTCCAACAAAGTAGTCCTAGATATCAACAACTAAGTGAGTGTGTGAACAATAAAGTGTTATATTCAATAAATTAAATAACATGTGATGCGCTTGCATCACTTACTCACCACGGGTATTTACCCGATTTGCATTGTTTTTGTCACTTACTTACCACGGGTGGCGGGGCACAAGCGAGTTCTGTTGAGAAATCTGCAAAAAAAAATGATGTTTTAAAATGAAGTCACCATGAAATTATTCGACCATATTAAATCATAAAACATTAAAATACAAGAAAATAAATTATAAATAAACCAAAACATCATAAACTATAAGAAAAATAAACCATAAAATTAAATAAAAAAGCCACAATTTAAACCTTAATCAAACAAGGAAAAAACCTGCCCAAATCAAATACAAAAAAATCCTTAATCAAATTAACTAAAAAGTATTAATTAAAAAAATGTGATTTAAATCCCTAATTATAGAAAATAAAAATAAAAACTCTAAATAAATAAAAAAAACCTAATCAAATTAACTATAAAAGCCTTAATTAAAAAATTTTGATTTAAAGTCCTAACCAAATTAACTAAAAATCCTTAATTAAAAAAATTATGATTCAAATCCCTAATCATAGAAAATAAAAATAAAAGCTCTAATCAAATCCAAGAAAACCCTAATCAAATTAACTATAAAATGCCCTAATTTTTAAATTTTGATTCAAAGCCCTAATAAAACAAAATCAAATAAAAAACCCTAATTAAATTAACTACAAATAGACTTAATTTAAGAAATTTGATTCAATTGCTTAATAAATGAAAATCAAAATAAAAAATCCTAATCAATGAAAATCAAAGAAAACTAAACAATAAAAATAAAATAAAAACCCTAATTTCTGAAAAAAGAAAAAAAAGAGCAAGAAACCAGGGGGTCGACCCCCGGCCGGACATCAAAAGGGGTTGACCCCCTGCCGAACAAGGCAGGGGGTTGACCCCTGGCCGGACACGGCAGGGGGTCGACCCCGGCCGGACAAGGCAGGGGGTTGACCCCCTGCCGGACATCAAAAGGGGTTGACCCCCTGCCGGACACGGCGGGGGGTCGACCCCCGGCCGGACATGGCGGGGGGTCGACCCCCCCCCCCCCCCCCCCCGGCCGGACACGGCAGGGGGTCGACCCCCGGCCGGACACGGCAGAGGGTCGACCACCTACCGGGGTCGACCGCCTGGCAGAGTCGACCCCCTGCCGGAAAACGCAGGGGGTCGACCTCCAATCCATTTAAGGTGAAATACGTACCTGCGGTTGCTCCGGGCAGCGACGGCGGCAGCGGAAGGTTGACGGAGATCGACTTCCGGCGAACGGTGGGGGCCGGCAGAGAGGTCGACGGGATGTATAGGGCGGCCGAAGGAAGAGGGCGGCAGGAGGGAGAGGGCGGCGGGCGGGAGCAGCGAAAGGAGAAAGGAAAAAGAGGGCTGGGATTAGGGGTAATGCGACATTTAGCGACGGCTTAGCGACGGATTAATTCCGTCGCTAAGCCATCGTAATTCAAAAAACAAAAAAGGCGACAGAAAATATTTCGTCGCCTAGGTCGTCGCTATGTTGCGACGGAATTTTAGCCATCGCAATTCCGTCGCTAACTGTCGTATTTATTGCGACAAAATATTCTCTCGCACAATCCGTCGCTAAGTAGCGACGGATTTTGCGAGGGAATATAATCTGTCGCTAGTTTCGTAAAATTCTACAAATATAGCGATGGATTCATTTCTCTCGTTAATCTGTCGCTAAGTAGCGACGATATAACTCCGTCGCTAAATTCCGTCGCTAATCAACTATTTTTTTGTAGTGCTGCCGAGCCCTTCTCTCCCTCTCGATCTTCACCTCTCCTTCGTTGTAGCAGCAACCACGTCGCCGGAAAAAGGTAGGGGTTACTGTTTCTTTTCTTGTTTTGGTGTGTCCGGTGTCCAAGCATTGATGGGGTTACGGTGAGGCTCCAAATCGATTGAAAGAAAAAGGGGTTTTCGAATAATGACATGGGGGATTTGGGGTTTATTAAATCTAAATGGGTTTGGGTTTCAGTTAGAGGTTTTATCTTTTTCATATACTGTATATATGCATCTTGTACAAAGCTTTCCTTTCTTCATATGCTATCAACTGACTATATGAAACATACTTTGTTGTAAGAGACTCATAATTTGCTTCCTTGTCATTTCTTTTCCAATATATATGAACTTAGGTTTGTTTAAGATCTCAATTTCATTACTAAGAGAAAGAAATCTAGTGGGCATGAAGGGACCTTCCACACTGGCTGCATACTCCAGGCTTATGGATGCCAATATTCGTAGTTGGAGTCCTAACAAAGTTCATGTCTGTGATGGTATTTCCACTAGATTCACTGGACTTTATTTTCTTAATTTATAACCTAGATGGCTAGAGCTGTATTTTTGAGTATTTGTAAATAGAAGAGTGTCTAGGTGCTGGCCTGCTAGGTAGCATCCTAGGATGGGCAGTTAAAATGAAATATTTGTAACTACTTATATAAGGTTTATCTAACACTGTGTAGTGTACAACATGGGAATCTATAAGAATATGGGCAGACGATTATGACTATAAATGTGTATGTATGTATGTATATTCAAATACCATTCAGTAGTGGAGTAGAACAACCTTTCATGCACCCTAAAATGGATGAAGACAAGTAATGGGTATGAGCTGGATGGTTTAGTAGAGAAAAACATGGAGATAAGTAACCACACCAAGATACATGTTTTGCATGTAGGTTGAATTAAAATTCTTTCACAGATTTTTCTTAATTCATATATGTAAAATTTTCTCAGCTGCATACTTGCTCAATAATCATGCATCCTATCAGATATAACCGTGTAATTGTTCCTATAATATATATATATATATATATATATATATATATATACACACACACACTAATAGGTGGGTAACTGTCCAGCGTCGACAGCACACATAGGTTGGGCTGGGCCAGTGCAGGTGCTGGCAGGTCCCAACCGATGGGGTTGGCTGGGTTGGCTTAGTTATCCAGTCTGTTTGCCAAACCCGACCCAGCTGACTGGTGTCGGCTGAGCCTGGTTGGGACCTCAGTCGATTGGGTCGGCTTGTTGTGAATCTCTTGATGAAGAGAGACTTTGGTACTTTAAATACGTTTGTAAATATATATAAATATATGTGTTAAGAATCAGTATTTGCATGTTGTCCGTACTTGACCAAATTATGCAGAAGATAGGCATGCGCTTAATAAAATTTTGAGTTGTCAATCAGGTGGAGCTTGATAGAAATTTGTGTTGATGGGCAGATGACATTTCCAAACCGAGCCAGGCCTTGATAGTTACACACATTTGAAAGAATATGTGCATTTGACGTTTATTTCAATGAAAAACATGCATTTACAAGTACGTGTGCACATGATGAGAATATGCAATGATACGCTTACGCAATTGTTGTTAAGATCATGGAATCAACATGTGCTGGGTTGCTTTTCATATAATTTTAATTGCATCACCTAAACTACATAGGTTAATACTCAGATCACAGTGTATGTTGAGAAACTTTGGGTTTTTGGCACAGGGTAATGTCTAAGCATGTGCAGGGCATACATAAATTATTCAATGTTAACAAATTTGTGCTGATAACTCTATCTGTTATCATGTACATAAAGTTGAGATTTTGAATGTAAAGTTGAGTTTTGAATAGTTAATGACACGTGTTAGCATGCTTTATAGTTTGTAACATGTGAGATATTTGATTTCTGCAAAGTTGGCTTGGTACGAATGTGTACATGGCATCGATGGTATTGGCGTGTACAATCTTGCATAAATGTCCTCATGTGTTTATGAAATCTTGGATGAATGCATGTGTGTTAGGTGATTTCATGAAAACACTTGCACATGGATGGTGAACACATGCATATGATTGTGGTAGCTCATGCACATTGTTAAATTGGTATGAATGAATGTGCATTTGGAATCATGTTGGTATTATTGCATACATTGCAAGTTATGATTTTTGCATACGATGCATCGATGGTCTAGATAAATCATCACAGGCCTGGAGAGCCTTAAGCTTGAGTTTGCTTTTTCTTTAATTGGTTGAATGCATCACAAAAATCACCTTTTATCTTTATTGCACTGTTCTATGTGTTTCCACGGGCGGGAGTCCCGATATGGTTCTCGCAGGGGTGGATGCGAGCCTTTTTACTTTACTTTTGCATATGGTGTTGCAAACTTAAAGAAATTAACTTAAATAAAAATATAATGAATAAGAACAATGTAATATACATTCTGGGATATCTCATATGGAGTATGAGAATCTTAGATATCCGGTCTTGGGGAGACTGTGAGGATACAAAAACTCAGTGTACTGTAATTTTGTCCCCTGAACCCGATATTGAGGTTCTTTCTCCTGGCCACGGTTTTAGGGAGAATCCGCCACTTTACCCGGGAGTGGTGTGTTTGACACAACTGTTGTTTATGGTACCAAGGAAGTGACACTTGTGGGTGTGGGGTGTTCCTTGTGTCCCCGACATTAGATGTGGAGGTCTAATGTTCCGATGGATGATGCTGTTTCCTGATATTGGTCGAGGGCTAAGTTGGAACCCAATTATAAAATACAAATTGTGTGTTAAGCTACCCTTGGAACCTACTTGACCTCGGGGTTTGTACCTGTTTGGTGTATCCATAGGCAACGGTAATTAAAAAAAGGAACTTAAAGATTGCGTGCATTTAATAGGGCATTTAATAAGGCTTGCATATGGAAAGATGAAACTTAAATGAAAGATAATAAAAGAAATCATGCATTTCACATAATCATGCATTTTCCTATTATACATTAGAACATGCATATGTTATTTGTTTCCTTAATTGTTATATGTTTGGTGGATGCATGATGTTTAACTGTCAATGTATGTTTAAGGTCTTGTTGTACTAAAATGATGCATCATGGTATGGTTTAATGTTTCTTTATGCATAATGGATGTACCTTGTGGTATGAATGCGTACCTGAATTATAAATGGTCATAATTGCATTTCTCTGAATCAATGTATGAATTTATATATGTGATTATGGGATATTCAAATGATTGCTTTTGATGATACTTGTCAGATTGCTTCTTATAAATTGTTGACTGTTGTAGTATAGTTCTTTACTTATTCTTGTATGGGTTGAAAATCACATTCGTTACCCACACCATATACTTGACACATAATACACCTGCAATAAAAATTACAGTAATTTCTACTTAGACAGTTGTAGTCTAATTCCTATAAATTTTCAGGTGAAGAGTTGGACTTAGGAACGACTGCGGGATGAAGCTTCGATCGAGATTTTGGATTTACTTTTCCAAGGATAGTGTGAGAACTCTGATCTTAATTTTCATTGATATTGAAATGAAAAGAATGTTTTGGTCTTGCTCCATCTGTAATGTTCTGGAATGCTTAGCCCTACAGTATGACTTGTTTCCGCTGTTTTGAAAAAAAAAATTCAAAATTTGGGTTAAGATTTCAGGGCGTTACACCTTGCCCCGTTTGGACCCAGGATGAAGGACATGAAATAGCGATGAAGGTTAAAATCAATACCCAGGTATGAGGCGAAGATGGAGGGCAGAATTTTGAGACTGGACGAAAGTGGAGACCTTATTCCCGTCCTCCATCCCGGTCAACTGCCATGCCTAAAGAATCTTTGAGTCATGAAACAAACAGCTCTAGGGGACTGGGCCACCTAAATCCAAATGGACACCACCTTTTGTATTGGCCCCTGTACGCGCTCACCTGCTTGGACTCCGAGCCATTCACGTCGGAACCAATGTTGTTAAAATCACTTCATTAGGTGTGAATCGGTTTCATAAAAAAAACATGAGAAAAATAGTCGAACCGAACCCTAGCATTAGATGACAAATGTTATTAAAAACTAAAAAATTTTAAAATTTTGTTAATCCCATTAGAAAATATTACAAAAACTAATTGAATCAGCCTTTTTGAATCGTCTTTGGGTGGATTCGATCTGAATTCGCCGATTCAGACCCATTTTGACAACATTGGTCAAAACCATTGTAAGTTACCGTCCCTTTGACATTTGTGACAAATACGGCGAGAAATATGTATTTATCGCAAAAAAATTAAGATATATTCAGTAAAAGATAAATATTTCTCGCAAAAAAAAAAGATATATTCAGTAAAAGAAAAACGGTGTTTTTTTTCCGCGAGATTTTGTATTTCTTCACGAAGTTAACTGTTTTGACAAAATACTGCGTTATTTTCGCGAAAAATAGAAAATCTCACGAAAATAACACAATACCTTTGGTTCTGTATTGTTTTTTTTCACCCAACCTAAAAATCAGATCCGTCTTCCTTTGCCTCCTCATAGAGACCCCCCCCCCGCCGTCTTTCTCGTTTCCTCTGCCTCTCTGGAACCCTAGCACGCACCATTCAGAGCTTTTGGCCGGTGAAGAGGCATCGGCAGTGGACCAGCGGGCGGTCAATCGGTGTCTGAGGTGTCGGAAACATTCCGGTGAGTCCAAATCTGCTCCTCTCTCTCTCTCTCTCTGGGTGGCGGTGGACTGAGCTGGTGGAGGTTTTGGTGGTGGGCTGGAGGCTTGGAGCAAGGAGTGGATTTGGAGGTTGGAGCTGCCAGTGGTGGAGATCTGGGTCATATAGGAGGATTTGTTTTTTTGTTTTTTGAAGTCTGGGTGATGAAGCAGAGGTTGGTGTTGGCAGGTTTGGTGCAGGAGCAAGTATTGGTGTTAGAATTGGTGGTGGAGGTAGAGGTGGGTTTGACGGTGGATTTGGGAAAAAAGAACATCACTTTTGCCGCTCTTTTAGATGGCCAAAACATCGCGATATTGTCATTTATAATGAAAATAACATGATTTTTAAATTTAATATGCTGTTTCTCTAAAAAATCTGTTGTTTTGTATTTTTATTTTTTATAAATTTTTTAACTTCTGCATATTTTAGTTCCTAACTTTAATTCATTATATTTTTACTGTTATTCTCTTTTAGTAAAATGTAAAAAATGAATGCCTATTGAAAAAAATGTCAAAAATAGAAATTTTAATTTCTCGTGAATTAGCTGCCACTGATTTCCCGTTTTAGACTTATCACTATGCATATGTTTAAATAAACTCACTTCTTCTTCCTTGAAAACAATGTGTGTAATATATGAGAAATGAAAGAGCAGGGTTAATTCTTAGTTTTTTTTTCACTAATAACATGGGTTGCTATCTTTATCAACCCTACTCCAAATGTAAAATATGCTTTTTTGGTATATATATTTTTAATTGAATGCTTCAGTAAAGGGATTGTGTATTTGGGAAATTATTTCTGTAGCATAGATGTCCTTTATGGGGCTTGTTTAAATTATGTTTTTTACTTTTCATTGTGAAGCTGCTTTTTTGCATTCCCCTAAGAATTTGTGCTATGTAAGGCATGTAATTTTTAGGTGGGTGATTAAGCCATTGAGTATGTCTTAGTTTTGGTTATGCTGTCAATTTTCATAAGTTTTTTACAAGTTCCATGTGTTACATAGTTGGCATATTGATAATTGTACAAAATGAAGTA
This sequence comes from Nuphar pumila, assembly GCF_984573655.1. Taxonomy (NCBI): domain Eukaryota; kingdom Viridiplantae; phylum Streptophyta; class Magnoliopsida; order Nymphaeales; family Nymphaeaceae; genus Nuphar; species Nuphar pumila. The sequence goes on along the minus strand of NC_143254.1, from coordinate 133,204,130 downwards.
GCCATTTTATAAGAAAATAAGCTTGCCGTTTTACTTATTGATGCAGTTGATAGTTCATAGTTGATACTTATATATATGATTATTTGTAATTCAAAGTAGATTTTATTTTTTTGCATGTAAATTTTCATTGTGATATTAGTTTTTTTTATTAGTTTTTTTTTTTAATTTTTGAGAAATTATTTGATGTTTTATATATTTTTCCAAGATTTTACTGATAAAAACTCGAGGAAAATAAAATAATTTGAAAAATTCATGAGAAATTCATAATCGAGAAATTGCCATTTAAAACTTTTGTCACTATGGTGATGAGCCAAACTAAGCCGATTCACGGGCCGCTCAGTTCGATTACCAACCCTAATTAGAAGCAACACTTTTGAGAAATAAGAACCACACAAGGTAACTTGGTAATGAATGCATGTAAGGTTCTTATCTGGCCCCAAAAAATTATAAACTAAAACATTATATACTCCCAATGAAGATCCCATAAATTAGGAGAACGGTGCAAGCAGCTAAATCCCACCTCATGTCTTTCCTTCCTCTCATTATTGATCTTTTCTTCATAGGTTCAAGTCAGGGGAGAATACTACTTTGATGTTGCTTCATCCCTTAGAACACATTATAAAATATATATATCTCGGTTTGACGAGGATAGTACACATTATCGCGGTAAGATAGTCCTGTCTTTAAAATGTACAATCCCAGTCAAATAAGATAGTTCTATCTTTTTAAGTACTCTTTAAAATGTACAATTCCAGTCAAATAATGTAGTCCTATCTTTCAGTCAAATAACATATTTATCTTTTTCCCATAGGTTGCATCGAAGATATCTATAGGACCTCAGCCTCATCAATATTTGGTAATCATCAGTAATACTTTTATATTTAGAATTTTGGATAAGCAATCAGGTTTTCAAACATACCACAGAAGGTGCTAGAATAAACAATCCAAGTACACTACAAGCAAACAACCATAAAGATAACTTTAGGGAGAATATTAGCGACCCTCATAGGTTCCAAATCTCTTAGTTGAAACTCATAGAAGCAGGTCATTTTGACTAAATATGATCTCATGGATGCATTGAGCATGACCAACACAATAGGATTAATTGAACCTCGGACAGTATTTTTTTTGTCATAAAAATATGATTTTTTAAGGTTGAAAATTCAGTAGACCACATACCATTGATTTTTTCATCCTCCATGAAAGATTGAGTACGAGTCCCAAATTGAATTTCGGTATGACCCATGGGTCGGTAGCTTCAATCTCATATCCAAATTGGTGAACCCTCCAACTAATTTTGTGATATTGAGAAGGCTGAAAAGAATATAATGGTAGCTGATATAATCGTCATTTGGCTGACTTGCCTCTCACACAAGCACGATTATCGAGGATGGTTGTTAAGATGAATAGAGATCACGTGCAATGTGATGCATGGGGAAGCGTCCTTTTTTTTGGAAGCGTGTTTCCCTTTTATGGGAAGCGTGCTTCCCTTTTATGGAAAACATGCTTCCCAACGCTTCCCTCTTTTTTTCATTTTTTTTCTTCTTTTTTCGCTTTCCCCTCGCTTCCTAGGTCGCTTCTGGTTCACTTCCGAGACGGTTCGTGATTTGCTTCTAAGTCGTCCCACGTTTCCCGCTTCTGCTTCCTTGACTGGCAACCATGGTCCCATCCCACTAAGCCAAACCCCTTTGGGCCAAACATTAATTTTACTTAAAAATTACTTCTTAGAAAGATTTTTGAAGAAAAATTATAAAACCAAGTCTATCGTCATCCAAACAACAATTTTCAGATAGCTAGGTTAAATACATATTGAAGTTGTCATCCAAACAACATAACCTGGTTTTTTAAGATATTTTAGAAACCAAGTTTTCTCAACTTGTCATCCAAATGAGACTTAAAAATTTATAAAAACTATGTTTTTCGATGCACTAAGTATAAACAAGTCAAACACAAACTTGGGCTCATTTAAGTAGGAATAGGCAATATGTCGTCCTGGTCGGATCTCTTGGATGGACCAACCAGCTTGTTTTTTAGATGGGCCTGATCATTTCGGAGCTGTCAAAGAGCCAAGCTCGATGCACTATTTACCTTTTCCTTCTTGGATTTCTCTCTCTCTCTCTCTCTCTCTCTCTCTTATTGGTAATGTGACAGATTGATTTGTTTGGAGTTGTTTGCGAAGTTTGGTTTTGTTTGAACTTTGAATCTCAGAGTGCCATCTTTTTTTGATGCATAGAAGAAGCAAAAAAAAAGCAAAAATGTTGAAAGTGGTCACCCCCAAAACGAGCAAAGCCCAAAGGGAGCTCGAGAAGCGCGCCCCCAAACTTGTAATTTCTTCTCCTCCTGCCTCTTTTGAAATACGTTTCTTCATCGTTGTAGTTGAAGACTTTTTGTCAACCTTGTCAGTGTCACCCTGTAAATGAGGTATTTGGAGATGCCCACTTATCCAGAATTTTTCTTGATTTGCTGGGATTTGAGCCACTGGTAAATCCTGAAGTTATTCTACTTTGCTGGATAAGTTGGTCCATCCAAACGCCCACTTATTTTGTAAATGGGATAAGATGGAATGTTCTAAATGTATAAAACATAGTGCAATTTCCCTGTTTATCCTGTTTATGAGGATAAATCCAAGTACCACTTGGGAGTAATTGGAAATGGTATTTATATATTTATTTACTTGTTTGTTTTATTAATGCTACAGGTAGAAAATGGGAAGAAGACTCTCATACTTCAAGCTATGAAGACCAGCAATGTGTTGAACTCTGTTCTGGCTAACATATACCATCTCAAAAGGGCCGGAGGCGGTGCCATCAGGTTTACCAAGAAGAATGACAACATAAGACCCTTTGAAAGTGGTGGTGAAACCTCTCTTGAGTTCTTCTCTCTTAAGACAGATTGCAGCCTGTTTGTGGTAAGCCCAGTTAGAGTCCTGCCGATCCATAAACCTGTCATTGCTTTGCAAGGGATTATTTTTGTGCTCTTTACGTATATTTCATTATTATTGTTTGTTTCCCATGTTTCTTCAATATTTTGTGCTTGTTCATTTAAAGTGCCTTTCATACTGACTTAATCCATGTCTGACACACTGAGTCATGTGATGGGGTTTGTATAGCTTTTTTTTTATATTTACACGGAGAAATCACCCACAATATCAGAGACCTAGCCGCGCTGGCTCTGCTTGCCATACTTATGGTCGCTGTCCTAGCAGCGTAAAACTCCATGGGCTTACCCCTTGCCCCCAGGGAGTCACCACGCTTCGGGTTGCGCAAGGGGTGACCCCCATCACATTTGAACCTAGACAGCCTGCCAAGCGGCCTAGGCCCCATCCCACTATGCCGAACCCCTTTGTGGTAGGGTTTGTATAGCTTTAAAGCTGAATTTTGGGGGGTGGCAGGCATGATACGTTCCCTATCAATCTGTTTAGGCTGACTTGGTGAAGTCTTGGCAGCTCAGTGTTCAGTATAGTATAGTTGAATGTAATTGATTGTGGCTGGTTTCAATGAAGCCTTGGCAGCATGAGCTCCCTTGGTTGTTTCCTATGGGAGGAGTGAGCATTTAAATAGTTCATTTTGATGGTTTGCATCTTTTCTTTCATATTTGATTCATTCTCAAATCTCTAATTTTGCCATTTCTTTCACTACATACATACTCAATATTTTAAAGATAAGTCCGGAGAAAGGTTTGAGGTATAGGAAGCTTTTCTGCTTACAAAAAGTATCTGAAGGAATATATTTAGAAAGATAAGGCAAACCTGTTAACACTCTGAGATTTGAGCACATCAATAATCTCCATCGAGAAATAACTGTAGACACGAAAATTGAGTTGGAGAGGATACAACACTTGTTTTGGGTTAATCTCCATATGTAAGAGTGAACAGTGTGGGATCCACATTCAACTTCTCAATGATGTCATAATCGGGTTCTTATTTGTATAAATCCCTGCTAACCCCTCTATCGATCTGTTCAAAATCAGGAAGATTAAGCCATTTAAATACTTAGCGGATTTATAATAACTGATAGTAAGAACTAACCGGCATATCTAAAAGAGTCATTGGCATCAACCGACCAAGAGGCTTGTGATTCCAGTTAAATTAAGAAAGCATATCTGTAAGCCATTTGAGATTTGCTGTGTATTCCAAGTATCATTAAAGCAAATTTAAGGTCCATCCTCAATTGTCTAGCTTCCTTAGTATAAGGATATAATTAGGGGATGAAGGAGGGATATGCGTTTGATTAGGAAAACTGATTCATAAATGAAGATGTCTGCCAGGCTATGGGACGAAGAAGTTGGTTTTTGTTAGGATTGGATGTAATTTCTGTGAACAAGTCTGAGAGAAAACAGAGGGATGAGATTAGTAAGGTGAGATATGAGATCAAGAAAAATGGGTTCCTGGTAGGTGCTTTTGGCTAGCAAGTTCATCATGATACAAGCATGAGGTGGAAAATAATCCAAATAGGAATACATGGGTAGTTAAGGGCATGTGAGTAATAAAATCTGCCAAGGGGGGTAGAGGTGTATTAGGGTAGTTCTTATTGGATATGGATCCATGATGGGTTGGGTTTCATTAAAGGTCGAGTCCAAACCCGTTATGGTTATACTCCAAAAGAGTTTTCATTCAATTGTAAAGCATGTTGAGAATTAAGGAAGCAAAAGGGTAGAAGAAGACTCATTATGGTATTGGCTGACCACCTAACGAAGTATGCCCACTTTGTTGTGCTGTTCCATCCCTATACAGCCAAGGGGTTGCCAAAATGTTCATTTAGCATATTTCCAAGCTGCATGGAATGCCCCAGTCAATTGTCAGCGATATGGATCCAATTGTTATGAATAGCTTTTGGAAGGAGTTCTTCCAGCTACAGGGCATGCAGCTGACAACGTGTTCCTCCTACCAACCACAAACAGATGGTCTGTCTCAGGTGCTGAGCGGGGGACTCGAAACTTACTTACGTGCCTTCACTATGGAGAAACCCACCCAATGGACGTAAGTCTTGCTGTGGGCCAAATGGTCTTATGTCACGGTGTTTCATTCTTCAGTAAAAACAATTCCCTTTGAGACACTTTTGGTTAGGATTGGAGGTAATTTCTGTGAACAAGGCTGAGAGAAAAGAGAAGGATGGGATTAATAAGTTGAGATATGAGATAAAGGAACATGGGCTCCTGATGGGCGATTTTATGTAGTAAGTTCTTCATGATAGAGGCGTGGGGTGGAAAATAATCCTAATAGCAATATATGGGTAGTTAAGGGGATTTGAGTAATAAAATCTGCCAAGAGGGGTGGAGTTGTAATAGGCAGTTCTTGTGGATATGGGTCCATGATGGGTTGGGTTTCATTAATGGTCAAGTCCAAACCCATTAGATACTTCAAAAGAGTTTTCATTCAATTGTAAGGCATGTTGAGGGTTAAGGAAGCCGAGGTTTTGACGTGATTCCAACCAAGTTCCAAAGAAAGGGGAATGTGGCCAATTGCCATGAGGATTCCTCCTCCATTTCCCCTACTTCATCAATGTGAGGTGGTGTGTGTGAGTCGGGAGACTTGATCGAGCTCTATGGAAAAAATTTGAGGGAAAAATTAGGGATTTGGCCATTTGGGTTGTATGGCCAACTGAGCTCTTACCACTGCTCCCTTTTGATCTACCAGCCTATTTACAGTCAGAAACATACTGTTACTATGTGCATCTTCAGAAAATACCGTTTCCAAATTTCTCGTTTTTTCTCTGTATGGTCCATTTGCTGATATGATTGAGGAATTATTTATAAATTCTTATGTTATACCGAGGAATATCAATTTTCAGTCAGCCTTCTGTCCTGTACCTGCCTTGGCAAAGTAATAGGGGTCAAAGAACGAACTTAAGTGCAGGTTTAGGAAGATCCTTATGAGGTTGTCCAGTTTCTTCGAGGTTGCTGCTACCTTTCCACTGATGCTGGTACCATGATGTTCTATATATCTATGTCTACCCTCTAGTTGCAGCATGATCCAATGTATTGTAATAATAGCCTGTTTGACCAGCAAAATTATGATTTCTTCTATGTATTTCTGGTATGCCTGATTATTTGAATTGATTCTGAATAAATATTAGATTTTAGGGTTGGCATTTAAGATCTGTTTGAAGCTTATGTTTCAACTATGCATCACATGATCCTCACCATCATCATTGTCATTTGACTATCATTATCACCATCATCATGGATGATGTTTTGATTCTTGTCTGATCATCTCCATTTATGATTTCAGGAGTTGCTTTCTGTAATTCTCTTGTATTAGTGCCCAATTTTGTGTAGAATATGTAAAGTGAGATGCTTATTTGTTTGTCTGCTTATGGTAGTTTGGCTCACATTCAAAGAAACGGCCAAACAATCTTGTTCTGGGGCGTACCTTTGACAACCATATATATGATCTGATTGAAGTTGGAGTGGAAGACTTTAAGTCGATGGAGTCATTTTCCTATGATAAGAAGTTTGCTCCTCGAGTGGGTTCAAAGCCTTTCTTTGCTTTTATTGGAGAAGCTTTTGAGACTGTTGAAGAGATGAAACATTTGAAGGAAGTTTTACTTGACCTTTTCAAGGGAGAGGTATGGAATTCATGGACCTTCCATCCTCATCATCTTCTGCCATAAAAAATGGATTTCATCTACATGCAGGTTGTAGAAAATCTGAATCTTGCTGGTCTTGACCGGGCTTTTGTGTGTACTGCTGTGTCATCAAATACAGTCTCTCTCATGCACTGTGGTATTCGCCTCAAAAAGTCGGGAACATTCATTCCTAAGATTGAACTAGTGGAAGTTGGGCCATCCATGAACTTAGTAATGCGACGACATCGCCTTCCCAATGAGGACCTTAGGAAGGAAGCTATGAAGAGTGCTTCTGACAAACCAAAGAAGAAGGTTTTATCTTCTTCTTTTCAATATATTCCTCTCCCTTGTATTATTGACTCAGCTTTGTTCATCTGCTCAAGCTATCTCCTTTTAATCTTTACAGCAGAAGAATGTGAGTGGTGATATTATACAGGGAAGAATAGGAAAGATCTATGTTCCCGATCAGAAGGTTCAGTTTCTTTTCTTTTATTTCTTTTGAAATCATGTTTCATTTGATTTGTGTATACAGTTTGGCTGGACCAATTTAAGTTACTGTATTCTGTGGGTTTAGGTTGGAACTGTGGCACCATCTTACAAAATGAAGGGGATGAAGAGAGAGCGTCGAAAGAAGAACCATGAAACTAAAGAGGGATCGAAAAAACAGAAGCTGAATCCAGCGTAAGCTTGACTCTTGGAGATAACGTTTCTTCTGCATGGCACTGGTTTGGCTCCTTGCAGCTTTCATGGTCCTTGTTTATTTCTTTGTTCGTTCTAAGCATTTTTGTAATCAGAGTGGTTCTCTTTCGGCAGTGCTGTTCTATTGTGACTGATGAATGCAATTTTGATAATATTGTTTTGACATTGTCATGACATGAGAGAGAGACGAAACTTCAACTATGTTTTTTCTCCTTGCTGATACATGTGAATGTGCAAGCAATCAATTCGAGCACTTCTACATTAATACAAGAAAACTTGTGCTTCCTGTTGGATTATGTGCTCATGTATTTTTTTTTATGACATGGAACCCTCGCCGAAGTGAGAGAAAACCCTGTGTAGGGCCCCATGACCGCCCTGCCTTACATGACCCACCTCCTCACCCTCTCCGAAGTGAGAGAAAACCCTTGTGAGGCCTCACAACCACCCTGCCTTACGTGGCCCACTTCTGAAAGCAACAGACACACCCATGTGCCATTGGGGTTTGATCCGGCGTCTTCAACTCAATTCCTGAACAACCACCCCAGTGGTGATCTATGTGCTCGTGTATATATTTTTTAAGGCTTATGTGGGGCCAGAGCGTATAAGTTATATGGGTCCTGGCCCCCCTTCTAAAGAAAAAAAATAGAAACAAAAAAGATGATGCTTTGAGAAGGAAAGGGGTAGGCGTCCATTGAGTTGCCTGTCTCATTTACTTTCTTCATTTCTTAAAACTAGTTTTCTAAAAAATTAAGTTGCCTCTCATTACCTTTTTGTTATACCTTTTTCATTGTTGCCTTGTCCATTACCATGTTGTATTTGAGTTTGAGAAGAGGGTACGCATGAACAGCTAAGACTCATCTTGATTTCTATTAAAGCTTGAAAGCTGCTGTGCAGTGGTGTCACTGATAGCATATTTTTTAGGTTTGTTAAAAAAATTCATGAAAAGTTTCTTCTCAGTGCTGTATTTTAACCAAAACAAGGAATGCCATGGTCTAAAACTGGCTGTACAATCCCTTGATCTCGTCTATCTTGTAACAAAGAAGCAACTTCCTCAACAGACATACATCTTCCTCAATTGACTTAAGTGATTTCTTGTTAGTCATTTGGATCTTCATACCGCATCTTGCATTCATGGGCCATTGTTGGTTTTAGGCATCCAAGACGAAAGAAATACTCATCAAAGCAGTTAGCTACTATAATGCATATGATAGAATTGGAGTTTTGTTGTGCTAAGCACACATTCTATGATTTAGCCTTCCCACCACCTTGCATCTATGGCCTTCATGCCCATTCATATAAGGATAGGATTGCTTATTAAGAAACAGAGGCTTGTACCTTATGCCCATCGCTTTTGCGCACAAGTCATTGGAGCATATATCTGGCCACCCGTAATGGGTTTTGACATCCACACAGTTAGTGACTTGCTCCTTGAATTTCCAATGTAGATGCTGAGAGATCCCACGCCCACGGCTGCCAGTGTGAGAAATTTTGGACACCAAAAATGCAACCAAAGCATAGTCCTCAACTGCCTGTGCTTCATGTGCCCAAGCAGATGAGTTTGGAAGGCCAAACTCTAGTTTCAATTTGTCATGATGTCCAACTGTCAGTAAGGTTACTAATCCAATTCAAATTTACATATTTGATCTCAAAACTATACAATAGGATAATGTTAAATTTAAGCTGTGTTTGGGAGAAGGGTGTCGGAGGAGGTACAATGACATCGGATACGGTTATCTGACGTGGAGCACTTCAAGGAAAGTTGAAAGCTGTTTGGGAGAAGGAAATGGAGGGAGGCATAACTCTTGGCTAAGGATCCGGCAACCCCAAATCCCATAAAACCTCAATTTCAATTTCCTCGGTGGAGAGGAGGTATTTACAACTCCCTCAATAGGATGGATTCCAGCGATTTGTATTCTGGCTGGTGTCTGATATGTCTTGGTTTAGTTTGTGCACAACCTAACTTAAAATAATAATAATAATAAAGCTTTAACGTTTCGTGCTTTGCTTTTTTAATGTCAATATTAATGTAGTACACAAGTCACAAATGAATACAGATCCGTGTAGCCTTACATAGCCAAATGTGATTGTGAAAAAGGTATTACAAGTAAAATATATAAAGAGTTTTCAGTTATTACCATTGAACATCATGCCCTTGTTATTACTGAAGATATTATATATTATCATGATATTTTGAAGTTACATTTCCTGCAATATAAGCAGAATTCTTTTCTATTCATTTTTTGTCAACATTTTGAAGAGTTTTATCTCGTCTAAATAAAGTTGGCCATACTAGGTAGTCATTTGTAGATTTTTATTATATTCTTATTTTTTTGATTGATTATTTTAGCATGTTTGAGATTGATATTTTAACTCGCACCTATGCATTTGCTACTAAATTTTTTGGCAAATTTTTTTTTATTGAAAGTGAATGCATCAATATAACCTAGTAGAGTTGCACCGGGACTAAAATTTTTTATGTATTAAATCTGATTGGGCTCTGGTCCACATCTTTTGTCAATGAAATTCCACATTACACTAAATTGTCTTCCAAACACGATAAGGAATCAGGAAGAGTTTGAAAGTCTGAATCCTTGAGAGAGTTGTGCTTTCAAACAACAGAGGGAATCTACAACTCTTTTGAAATTCAATTTTTGTATTTCTTCCGAAACAGAGCCTTAGGTTATTTGTGTTTACAGTGTTCGATGAAAATCATAACCCACATCCGACTCGCATGTTACTCAAGTTGAGTTAAAGTTGACCCAAATAACATTTCAATCAACATTTTTATGGACATACCTAGGGGTGGCAATCGTCCGGTCGGCGGGTCAGCATACCTCAACACAAACATGACCCGTTTATTAAACGGGTTGGATGTGACAAACACGAACACGACCCATTTATTAAACGGGTAACCCGACCCAACACGGTTAACCCGTTTAATAAACGGGTCGGGTCGACACGACCTGATTACATGGGTTGTAGGTTGCGGGTTGACCCATTTATTAAACGGGTTGCGGGTTGAGTCACCAGTAACTGACATCCTCTCTCTCAACTGTTTCTTTTAAAAGAAGGTTATGGCATCGGGTGACCTCAATAAATATTAAAAAAAACAAAAAAAAAAAACACACACACAATGGGTCACTAAACCAGGCGACCCCTATTCTTAAAAAAAATAAGAAAAAAAAGGAAGAGGCAGCAAAAGAACACAGACCCCGAATGGGGGCATGCATCTGACACCATAAGGCAACACACAAAAAAAAAGGAAAAAAATAACAGAAAAAAAGTTTTTTTCTTTCTCGGATTAACAAATTTTTTTCTTAGGGGGTGGCCTATAACCGACCACCTCCCTTCTGGATTTTTTTTTTGCGAAAGATCTCTGGCATTCGACAACTCTGAAAATAACAAAACAAAAAAAGGGGGGGGGGGGGGAATTACCTATATTTTTTCTGTCGCCATTATTTCTGCATTTTCGGTGACCCAATCGGCAAGCCGCATGGGCTGGTTGCTCAAAAACCCTCATTGCCCAAAGATCTGAGGTCCTTTTCTTCTTCCGATCTTCCACCATTGCAAAAATGAGTGAGGTCACTCCAGCGACCTCTAGCAGCTCTGACACCCCTTCGGTAACAGGGCAACATGCCACCATCGTTGACTTTCCTTTTTCGACGAACAAACTGACACCAATCGGCGGTTTCTCACCGATTGAAAAAAAAAACACAAAAGAAGATTCATCGAGAAGCTTCTGATTTTTTTTTTCCAGAAAAGCATGCTCCTTTTGTGGGCTTTTAGCCTCTTGTGCAAATATGATAGTGCCCCCTCATCTTTTTCAAAATTTCTGATCATATCCCTATCAGGGTTATAATTATAAACATATATATATATATTATATATATATAGATAATATAAACGGGTTGCAGGTTGACGGGTTCATGTAAACAGGTTGACTTACCCACCTAACCATTTATTAAACGGGTCAGCCGGGTTGGCATACCCCTAACATGAACCCAACCCGTTTAATAAACGGGTTAGGCGGGTCAACCCGTTTACGACATGAACCCATTTAAGCCAAACCCAAACCCAAACCCGGCTAAGAGGCCAGTTGGCAGGTTGGGTCAGATTTTGCCACCCCTAGACATACCCAGATACTTGTGTTCGGGCTGAGTTGGATATTAAAAACAAACATGAACAATTAGACATTTACTTACACATGGCCATGTCTAGGTCGGCTTTAAGATAGCAAGAACTGGACTAAGTTGATGGGACGTCACAAGTTTGAAACCCATGGGTGGCTTCCCTTGCGGCAAAGGTCGAAGCTGGGTGTACTACCCAGTGGACTGGGGAACCTTAAGGATTTTACCAACCAGAGGCCAGCCATAGTGCGGTCGGTGATGGTTTTTAAAAAAAAAACTGAACTAAGAAGCGATGCGTGCAACAAAAGCGGGAAGCGAGTGTTGAAAAGTAGCATGAAGGGTGCACATAAAAGCTAGTGTTGAAAAGTAGCATGAAGTGTGAAGAGGGAATACGATTTGGAAGCTATTGCTAAATGCTAAAACATGTAAGTGAGAGGGATGTAAGTCGGAAGTGAGGGGATAACAAGCAAGAAACTGAACATGATATATATTACTATGAAAAGATAAATAATGAAGGGGAAGAGAAGACGAAGCGGTGAGAGGGTGAGCGAACCTTGAAGCCAATGAAAAGCACACTTCTTGTAATATGAAAAGCGAGTTTCCTCATGCTTCCCCCTCTTCAAGTGCGGCACTTCCTGTTTCATAAGGTGCTCTTAGGAGGTAGTGTGGCACTTCTTATTTTTGGATTACTAGGAAAATATCCATTTTTAAGACATTCCACAAGTGCATTTTTCTCAAAGCTCTGGACTCTGGTTTTGGTAAATAAAGTTTCTAAACACACCTGTCTCGATTAGGAGTGTCAATGGGTCAGGTTGAAACTGGACCTGATCCGTACCAAACTCTATGGGATCAGAGTTTGGTGATAAATAAGAAGGTTCAAATGAAATTTGGGTCAGAACCGAAGAGTCCTAATAGTATACAGAGGTGGGTATTGTATGTGGAATTTCACACCAGACCAACTGACCAAGTGCAACCTGACTTCCGATTAAGAGCCGTGACTTTTTAATGTAAAATAGATAAAAACATATTAATTTATAGGGTATGGACTGGGTCTGGTTCATGTAATCTTTATAGAACTCTGGTATAGTTTTCCTTATATTTGATTGATCAGACCCAGATCCGGACTTGGTACCTGCACCTCAAAGTTATATCTGAGTTTGGACCGGGACAAGGGCGGGGGACAAGGTCTCCACCTCCCTCCCGTCTCAAAATCCTGCCCTTCATTTCAGCACGGGTTTTGATTTTAACCTTAGTCCCCGCCCGGACTCCATCCCTATTTAATATCTTCAATCATAAGTCCAAACAGGATGAGGTAGAGTGAAGTCCATTTTTCTTCAGTCTACTACCATCTCTAAATAAAAATTGGGGATGGGGGCAAGGCGGAGATCCAAGACGGAGTTGGGCAGGGAAAAGCTTAAGTCCATCCTTAACCACCATCCCCGTCTCCATCACCGTTTCGTTTCCTCCATCCCCCGTCCAAACGGGCGAGGCGGGGTGGAGCCCCGTTTTTCCTTGTCCATTTCCATCCCTAGACGCTCCAACCCGACCTTACAGGATCCGGTCCATCTATATATCGGATCATGCCCGACCCGTTGACAACGTGCCAGGAAGAGAGGAAAACCCGACGCGTATAAAAGCTAAAACCCTAGCGTTCGGAATCTCGCTCCCTCTCCTTCTGCCTGCTTAACTTCTTCATCCCTCTGTGTCGGCAGAGGAGGGGCTGAGCCATAAACCCTAAGACATCCCACTCCTCCCTTCCCTATTTCTCCATGCCTTCCCTGAAGATCTCAGAACAATCCCTCTCTCCGGAGGTGAAAGAGGAGAAGAAGCAGAAGGAGAAGAAGATGGAACTCCTTCCCGAAACCGTATCTCCGTCCGATTCCACAAAGAAGAAGAAGGAAAAGGCGGCATATTTCAATTCGGATGACGGAGACTCGGAAAAGAAGAAGAAGAAGAAAGCCAAGGAGAGTAAGAAGAGGAAGGCTGCTGAGGAGGACGATGATGACGGCCAGACGAGTGCCGATTTGGGGGATGAGTCCGTGAGTAGGAAGTCGGAGCCGTCATCGAAGAAGCCAAAAATCAGAGAGAGGAGTTCCAGCGACGAGGAGGGCGAGGTGGTTGTGGATGGTGATGATGACTCGGAGAATCTGAACGCTGTGTCAAATTTCAGGATCTCGGCGGCTTTGAGGGAGAGGTTGAAGTCCAAGGGGATCGAGTCCCTTTTCCCGATCCAGGCGATGACCTTTGATATCATACTCGATGGATCGGATCTGGTCGGCCGTGCGAAAACGGGTCAGGTAACAATTACATCATCCTCATTTCGTTTATAATGAATTTTGTTGTTCAAAAAGGTGATTCTCTCCTTGGTTTTGGTTGTTGTAATTTTGTAAGGGGTAAGGTGAGATGACATATTTACTGTCTCGGTGTTGTTGTAATAAGGTTTAATTACAATTATCTCGTCTTTCACATAATTTTCTTTCTTTTATACTCGAAATTTATATCTGGAAATTGGAGCTCCATTCATAAGAGATTGTCCGGTATCCACTTTAAGGATGAGTAATAACTCAATATGAAGTAAATAGCATTTTTCAGACGATTCTAATATTAGGAAAAGGAGAGAGAGGGTATATTCTTTCCTATAACTTTTTGATCATTAATGAAATACTCATAGAGCGAGTTCGATATGCTTATGATTCTCAATACGAGTATGCTGTGTCTAAATTTGCCATCCTATTACTTTTTAGGGAAAAACACTGGCTTTCGTTTTGCCTATCTTGGAGTCTCTAACCAATGGGCACAATAAGGCATTGAGGAAGATGGGTTATGGAAGATCGCCAAGTGTCTTGGTTCTTGCACCTACAAGGGAGTTGGCAAAACAGGTAATCTTCAAAATTATTACTTTTATATTCATTCTTTTGAGTTGACACTTAATCTTTCAAAGTTATTCTGTTTTTTCAAGTATTTTTGCTGTTCAAGAGTATTTGGTCGCGAGCATGCAATACCAGCTTATTTTTGCTTGCTGACAGGAAAGCATATTTGTGATTGTGTACACAAGTGAACATGTACTTATTGTTTTAGATACATGCACATACATAGTTGAAAGTATTTTTATTTATCTATTAAGTGTCAAATCCAGTAATCCACCTGTTCTGATGTTTGATGTGTGAATGGGTTCTTATGTAACATTCTCATTATACTTAATTGATGCAACTATCAGTCAGTCGTGGGGCTCCACCCGGGGGGTTCCTTGCTTGGGTGAGGGTTCCTCGTCATAACAACAACAACAACAACAACTACGCCTTCATCCCAAAACAATTGGGGTCAGCGATATGAACCAAAAAAGAAATTCATTTTGGGTGTTCCACATGAATCCTTTTCCTCCAATCATTTCTATCCAATGCCATGTCCTCGGTGAGGTTCAAAGCATTCATATCCTTTCCTATCATCTCCATCCAATTCTTCCTAGGCCTACCCCGACCTCTTTTAACTAATATATTTTCCCATTTCTCCAACCTTCTAACTGGAGCATCATTAGGCCTTCGCCGAATATGTCCAAACCACCGTAAACGATTCTCTCGCATCTTATTTTCAATGGGTGCAACACCTACCTTCTTACGTATCTCCTCGTTCCGAATCTTATCTTTTATTGTATTTCCACACATCCATCTAAGCATCCACATCTCAGCTACACTCATTTTTTGAATATGATGTCTCTTGGCAGCCCAACATTCCGTACCATATAGTAAAGCAGGTTTAATAGTCGTCCTATAAAACTTTCCCTTCAACCGCAATGGCATTCTACGATTGCACAACACTCCAGTTGCACTTTTCCATTTCATCCACCCAACCTTTATCCTATAATTTACATCTCCATCAATTTCTCCATACTTTTGAATGATGGATCCCAAATATTTGAAATAATCATTCACCGGTATTTCTTGCTCACCAAGCTTCACTACACTCTCATCACTACTTCGTTGCTTACTAAACCGACATTCCATATATTCAGTCTTATTCTTACTCAACTTAAAACCTCTAGCTTCCAATGTCTGTCTCCATAATTCTAACTTAGCATTAACCCCTTCTCTAGACGCATCAATCAAAACAATATCATCAGCAAACAACATACACCACAGTACATTTTCTTGAATTGATCTCGTAAGCTCATCCATCACTATCGCAAATAGGAAAGGGCTTAAAGCAGATCCTTGATGTAACCCAACCGTTATCGGAAAATTGGTTGTCACCCCTCCACAAGTGCGGACATTGGTTACTACTCCTTCATACATATCTTTAATTATACTAATGTACTTGAGAGAAACACCTTTCTTCATCATTGAATACAAAAAAACTATCGTTCAGTCAAAATAGTATTGGTCTCTCTCTCTCTCTCTCAATATGGTATGCACTAATCTTTCTTAAACCTACAATGTCAAAGTTGCCTGTCATATATGCTGATCCAGTTTACATAGTTTCTGAAAATGTTGAAAACTTGTGAATGGGTCAACCTCTTGCGTATGGAATTGAACCGGCTCACTATTATTTAGTCGTATTGCCTATGATGTTTGTATATTTATGTTGTAATATTTGGTATATTGTGAGGATACTTACCTAGCACCTTGATCCAAGTTGATCTCTATAGTTCAAGGTTGTAAGTATCGTATGGTTGCCCGTATTGGTTGGGCTCAAAGTAACACCATATCCTATCGTATCATAAACTTATCGTAAATTTCTAATAAAAAAATTCCAAAAAAATAAAAAAGTAAAAAAAATCATAAAAAATTAACAAAAATTCTAAAAAATCATATCATAATAATGAACTGCACAAAATACAATCATAAAATCACATATGAAGCATTTATGTCTCTATGAGCCACATAAGATATCATCAAATTGCATCCATATTTCACAAGAACAATGCAAAATATTAAATATCTTGCAATTAATAACATGTCACAAGATTCATACTTTAATACTATATAAACAAAAATATTATGATAATAGTTGCACTCGATTTTCAATCGGTTTTTACTCATTACTTGAGTGCCCCATTGCCATGCCACATTATATTATTCGATCTTTGTTGGAGGAGTGTTGAGTCTGATTTTTACCTTGATATAAATCTTGAAATTGGTAGGGGTTGTAGAGGGGCAGCACCCCCTGAGGCGGAATTTATTGGAGTAGCTTTGTAATTTTACTGATAATAAAGATTTGTTACCTTAATCCATTTTCTTCAATGAAAAAATAGTGAAAATGCATTTTTTTACCTTAACCCACCTCTTTGGGTAAAAAAACACACAGTGAAAATGCACTTCTAATGGCCTCTAGACAAATGAAGAAGTCAGCCCTCAAATGGTATTTAAAACCCAAAATGAAAAAAGTAACTTCCGGCCTTTTTAAAGTGCACCAAAGGTGTACAATACAGGGGATACATCCAATACGGGTACGATACACTCGTATCGCGAAACCCAAAAGTAACGATATTTATCGTACCGTATCATACGATACAGTACAATACAATACAATACAACACTGCTTTACTTGACTAGCATAACATGAAACAAACTTTCCTCATGTCTTCCTATGATCCTTTTTCTCCTATTTCCTGTGTTCACTATCTTTGAGGAAGATTTAACCATTATCACCTTGTGTGTGTACTATTCTTCCACTTGTGTGTGTCTATGTTTATCTATACGTACATGTACGTAAGTATATGTATATACATCTGTGCGTGTGTAAATGCATATGTTTTGAGTTTATTGATCTATAATAATATTTAGTGACTTTTATTTTGATGGGTTGTCAATTTCTTCAGGTCAATGCAGACTTTGAGTTTTATGGTGAGGCTATGAGATTAACTTCTTGCTGCTTATATGGAGGAGCTCCGTACCGTCCTCAAGAGATTGCACTCAAAAGAGGTGTTGACATAGTTGTTGGGACCCCTGGGCGCATCAAGGTACATAAATTACAGCTTTGTTTCTTGTTTTCGGTGTCTTGTTCAAATTTAGATTTTTTTAATCTAAGCTAATTTATGTGTATTTTCTGATTTGGATGTGTCGGTATACCAATCTTGACTATGCCTACATGTAGGATCATATTGAGAGAGAGAATATTGACTTGAGGTCACTAAAATTTCGAGTTCTTGATGAGGCTGATGAGATGTTGAACATGGGATTTGTTGAGGATGTAGAAAACATTCTTGGTAAGCAGCTAGTACTATTTTCAGTTAGTTCACAAGAGTGGTTATTTGCAACATATAAGCATTAAATACTGGTGTTGGTATAATGGTTATATTGTTTTTTCAATTAAGGTGAGTGCATTTTTTTATGTCCAATAATTCCTCTTGATACCATTCTTCTGAGAAGATTAAAAACATTCTTGAGGCATCCCAACTTATGAGATGCGTTAGAAGGTGTATATGTGATCAAATTCTTAACCTATGAACAGTTCACTTCTTAAGCAACATGGTTGTCTTGCGCTGTTTATGGTCATGCGATAGAAAAATTCAATTTTTCTTTAATGATTGTATGAAAATAATGATCTCTGATTTTGCAGATGAGCTTTTCCTTAGCAATAAAGAGTTTGATTTTGGATTTGCAGAAGTGCACCATAAGCTTTTTAATCCCACCTTTGAGGCATGTTTGGTTGAGCCTCATGAGATTTGGATTTTCATTCAAATGAGAATCCAAATCTCATTTGACAACTGAACCAAACAAAAGAAAATATTGAGGTGAGAAACTGAAACAAATATGATTCGGTTTCTCTCCAACCCATCTCAAATCTCATGGGTTAGTATGTGATTTCAAATTGTATGATTCGAAATCACATTGCTGCCTTTGCAGGTCTGTGAGTCACGGGTTTTGTGAAGGCTGCAACTGATGCCCGTAGGGGGTTTAAGTCCCCTTCTTCCTCTCGTATATGAGGGACAACTGTGGCTGGCAATGGTTCTCCACCGACACCAGCTCACTGGAAGGATGAAGAGCGTCGGAAAACCGCTGCACGAAGGAGCTAGCAATCGCCGGAAAATGTCCACCGGTTATGAGTTTTTTCTTTTTTTAAACCCTCCTTGGGATGCAGAAACTCTGCAACCGCAAGGAAAGGTGGAGTTCACCAGAAATTGGATTCCGGAGCGCCCTACTGCCCTCCTTGTTAGCCAAAGAGGGTGTTGCTGCATTTTTTTTTTCATTTTGAGTTAAGCGATAGGCCTGCAACGACAGTGAATGGGTTTAGGCAAGGTGGAGCTTGCCAGAAATGGGATTCCGGAGAGCTCCCTTGCCTCCACCCTTCGTGGAACTCCATCGGCTATTCCAACATGGCTCCTGCAGGAGACCTCCACCACCCCTCCGTGACTGAAACAGAGTCTCCTGCATCCGAGCCCCTGTTTCCATTTTTTGTTTAGCTTATTCTTTTTTTCTTTATTATGCTGCAAGCAGCGTGGGACAAAGCTCACTGAAGTACTGCCTCCTGTGAGCTCCACCGCCCCCTTCGTTACTGAAACAGGGGCTCTTGTAGGCGAGTTCCTGTTTCCATTTTTTGTTTTTGTTTTTTAATGCTGCAGGAAGTGTGGGGTGGAGCTCGCCGGAGGCCTCCGGCGATCTCCACTGCCCCTCCATCACCGAAACAGGGGCTCCTGCAGGCAAGCTCCTGTTTGCAGTTTTTGTTTTTTTATTTTTATGTTGCAGGCAGCGTGGGGCGGAACGTGCCGGAATACCCCCTCCGGTGAGCTCCACCTACCGCCTGAATGGGGCTAGAAGAGGGTCCATTGCATTCATGAATATGATCCATGATCCAATGTAGTATATAGCGAGAAAATGAATCCCATAGCCAACCAAAAAAAAAACAAGTAAATCTCATGCAAATGATATTCCTTTCCTCACACTAAACAAACATTATATTTGAAATCACATGATTTCAAATCTCATGAGATTCCAAGTCTCATGTGATTTTTTATAACACAACCAAACATACCCTTGATCTTTTCCCATTGTGTTTTCTGCTTACAGGAAAAGTTGAAGATTTGAGCAAAGTACAAACCCTTCTTTTTAGCGCAACAATGCCTGATTGGGTGAAGAAGGTATGATTTACAATGGGGGATGATGTGGTATTAGTCTGCATAGTCAAGGGTGAGGATTCCTTGAATATTGAATAGAAGTTTCTTGGAACTATCAATCTCTTGTTTTTTTTCCTTTGGTCAGGCAATTTTCTAAAGGGGAGGAGTTGGCCTAGCGTAGAGGGAATGCATGCAATATAGTTATGCTTGTTCTGTTGAAGTAGTACTATTTGTATTTGAAACTAGTTGGTCTTTTACCATGGAAAGCTAGATCAGGTATATTTTGTAATACTCTGCATAGATAGCATCTTTACAATGGGGATCTTCCTTAGAAAGTTAACTTATGTGGATGCATACACACATATATGTGCTGGGAAAGTGGTTCTTGCACTTCTCTTGGAAAGTCAAGTTATACACATGCATGTGTATATTGCATACTGGTATGATAGTGGCACATATTCGCTCCCTCCTGCACATTTGGATGCATCATAAATTACAAGCTTTTGTAGTGTTGTTTCTTTCTTGCAATCTCTCTTCTTTTGGGTGTAATGGATGTGTTATTTAAGTCCCATTTGAATGTATTTACTGGTTTGTAGCCTTGGTTACAGTCACTGGATAGTGTTCAGTTTTCTGGTAGTCACCATGTTCTTTTGTTGTAGCTTCTGAATGCGACTGAAAGACTTTAAAGTGTGCTACATGGACCCTTATTCTAATTGATTTTCCTTATGTTGCCAACTAATGCTAATTTTATGTATGACAGATAGCTTCTAAATTTCTAAAACCAAAGAAACATACAGCAGATCTTGTTGGTGACGATAAAATGAAGGCCAATGCAAATGTTCGGCACATAGTCCTTCCCTGTTTTCATTCTGCTCGATCACAACTTATTCCAGATATTATTCGTTGTTATAGCAGGTAGGGCTTGATTGGTAGTTGCTGCCAAGTTGCAATTTTGTGTTTTGGTAAGTATCATCTGTTTTATGTTTGGGGTTGGTTCTGATGCAGTGGAGGGCGCACTATTGTTTTCACTGAGACAAAGAACGCTGCATCAGAACTTGCTGGGTTCTTACCTGGGGCAAGGGCTCTGCATGGTGACATACAACAGTCACAACGTGAAGTGAGTTTTCTTTGTATGACAGTTAACATTCTCTGTTTCCTATAAGAGCTAAAAGGATTCATTTTTACCATATGATAAGTTCTCCAATTTCAACTTTATTGATTGATATATTGTCTTCGAATGGAAAGAAACATTCCAATCATGGATGTTTTATGGGTTTAATTTATTTTGCTTCCGGTGCCTGGTGTGTTTCAGGTCACATTGGCTGGATTCCGTTCTGGAAAATTCCTGGTCTTGGTTGCAACAGATGTGGCAGCAAGAGGGCTGGACATCAATGACGTGCAGCTAATCATTCAGGTATTTTAATGGCATTTTTTAGTAATGCGATTGTGGGGAAATGCGATGAAATTCCGTCTGCTATTTTTTTCTTTTATTCCCCCTTTGTTATCCTTAAAACCTGTGTTTTACAGTGTGAACCTCCACGTGATGTTGAAACATATATCCATCGTTCTGGACGAACTGGGAGAGCTGGTATAGTTAGCTGACCTCCTTTCTTGGAGAATATCTTTATTGTCTTATTTACATTTATTTGCAACTGGCGTGTAATATATTTTAGGTAATACTGGAGTTGCTGTGATGCTTTATGACCGGAAGAAATCATACATGGTCTCTCAAATAGAAAGATTGTCCGGTGTAAAATTTGAGCGCATTTCTGCTCCGCAGCCAGCTGATATTGCTAAAGCTTCTGGATCAGCGGCTGCTGAAACAATCTCCAATATCTCTGTTAGGTATGTCTCTTTCTATTGCTCTTCATTATCAGATATCTTTTTGTCATGTCCTCTTGAGGTCTCTTCCTGTGATCATTGCAGTGTGGTTCCAGTGTTCAGATCAACTGCGGAAGAGCTTTTGAACAGTAGTGGTCTCTCTGCAGTGGAAATTGTTGCCAAAGCTCTAGCAAAGATAGCTGTAAGTCCCTTGCTTATATTATAATACATCAACAGAAATGGCATTCATTTACATGTTCAGAAACGGTGGAAGAGGTTTGATAAAGCCAAACAACAGCCGATAAAACTGGACATATATATATATATATATATATATATATATATATATATATATATAGAGAGAGAGAGAGAGAGAGAGAGAGAGAGAGAGAGAGAGAGAGAGAGAGAGAGAGTAATGGGTCGGTGCTAAACCATGTCCTAAATGGGTTTTTGGGGCTTTTTTCATTTTATTTTTAAATTCTGACGTACAGATGTGATCTATGTACTTGATTTTATAGGGATCAGCTCTTGAAGCTTTTGATTCCAACACATGGGTGGGTTTTTATAAGCTTTGAAAATCAATGGTCCAAAATCTTTGTAAAATTTTGAGGCTCCAAACATTTTTTTCATCGAAAACACATGATCCAGGTGTGGATTCTTAGTAAATCGACCATGCCCAACACATTTGTTTGGCCGGAACCTTATAAAAGGCACCGGAGAAGCCATTTAGCACCAAATGGGTTTAGCACAGACCCATTACTCTCTCTCTCTCTCTCTCTCTATGTTTGTGTGTGTGTGTGTGTGTGTGTGTGTATATATATATATATATATATATATATATATATATATATATATATAGAGAGAGAGAGAGAGAGAGAGAGAGAGAGAGAGAGAGAGAGAGAGTCCAACACTTGGAAGGTCCAATATCTACAGCACATCCCGGACCATCCGATTGTGGGCAATTGCACGGTTCAGTTTTTTGTGGATATTTGCATCGTGCCCTTACTCATTGAGTTGAATCACTTGACACCACCCTCTGGGCCTCCCCGTGCCCCCTTTCTCACCGACCATCTCCCCCACTCCCTTCCATTGCCTACGCTGCTCCTGCCAGTCATCTTCCAACCGTTGGCGTATCACCCTCTGGCCGTCGATTGCCTGGCGACCAGCCAGCAGCTTACCACTGGCACATATATATATATATATATATATATATATATATATATATATAGAGAGAGAGAGAGAGAGAGAGAGAGAGAGAGAGAGAGAGAGAGAGAGAGAGAGAGCACTTGGATGGTTCAATATCTACAGCAAATCCTGGACCATCCGATTGTGGGCAATCGGACAGTCCAATTTTTTTGTAGATATTGCTCATCTTCCCCCTACGGCCCTACCCATTGAGTTGGATCACTCGACACCACCTTTCGGGCCTCCTTAGTTGTCAAAGGCGGCTCTTAGGCAGCCTAGGCACAACGCCACCGCCTGGGCGACCAGGTCTGGGTGGTGGGGCCCTATATTGCCGCCTAGGTCACTTAGGGTGCCGCCTAGGCTGTCACCCTCTGAAGACATGTCATTTGTTTTTAAAGTCTATGTTTTTTTTGAAGACATGTCATTTGTTTTCTTCTTCGAAGAGGAGAAGAAGAAGACAATATACATGTTTCTTATTATGTTTTTTATGTTTTTTTTTATTTTGGGTACTGCCTAGGCTTTTTTAGGGGCTCACCGCCTAGGCTCTGCCTAGCGCATATGACAACTAAGCGGGCTTCCCTGTGCCTCCTTTCCCACCTATCATCTCCCCCACTCCCTTCCGTTGAATAATTTGCTCCCACCAGTCATCTTCCCACCACTGGCATGTCACCCTCTGGCCGACGATTGTTTGGAGACTAGCCAGCTGCCGACCACCGGCATTGAGAGAGAGGACTGTCCAGCAGTTGGATGGTACAATATCTACAGCACATCGGACCGTCCAGTTTTTTGTAGATATTGCACATCGTCCCCCTACCCATTGAGTTGAATCACTCGACACCACCCCCCGTGCCTCCTCTTGCTCCGTCCCTCTTTTCCCACCGACCATCTCTCACACTCCCTTCCATTGCTTACACTGCTCCCGTAGGTCATCTTCCCACCGCCAGCTTATCACCCTCTGGCCGGTGATTGCCTGGTGACCAGCCAGCAGCCGACCACCAGTATATATATATATACACACATATATATATATATGTATATATATATATATATATATATATATATATATAGAGAGAGAGAGAGAGAGAGAGAGAGAGAGAGAGAGAGAGAGAGAGAGAGAGAGAGAGAGATCACTGGTTTCTGCCACCCATCTGTGTGCCTGAGTGCCGAAGGCTGTCTCAACTCCTACCACTTGCTGTCATATGGTCATGCGGTGAAGCCGGGGATGAGTCAACGTGTGTGAGAGAGAGACCCCCCCTCTCTCTCTCTATATGTGTGTGTGTGTGCCTATTTTTTCAGATTCTGAGCGTTTTGTAGTCTTTAGAATTTATGCATGTACAACTTTTCGACTTTTGAATTATTGCTTGAGGTGGTTTATATCTAATTTGCATGTTTTTGTGCCATCACACTTTTGAAACAGGGCTATACTGAAATAAAGAGCAGGTCACTGCTGACTTGCCAGGATAATTATGTGACCATGCTTCTTCAGGCTGGAAGAACCATGTATACGCACACGTATGTTTTCTAATCATGAGAACCTGCTCCCTTGGTGGGTCTGCTTAATGCTTGTGGTTTTCCATCAGCTCTGTATTCTAATGTATGACAATCGTAACAGGTATGCTTTTGGTATCTTGAGGAGATTCTTGCCTGAGGATATGATTGCTGGGTTCAGGGGCCTTTCTCTCACTGCAGATGGGAAGGGTGCAGTGTTTGATGTGCCAAAGGAAGACTTGGACCTGGTTCTAGCAGGTGCGTCGGTCTGGAATAGAATTCATCGTCTATGTGCTTAATTTTAAATCAAATTTTGATTTGAACTTTCATGACAGTCTTTCACTTCAGCATCGTATACTGGAGGGTAACACTGGGTCTTTTTATGCAGGTCAGGAGAATGCAGATATGGTGTTGCTGGAGGTGTTGAAAACTTTGCCACCACTTGAAGATGGTAAAAACAACAGCTTTAATAGAGGCCAAGGGAGAATGGGAGATGGATGGCGAGGAAGGGGTCGGGGAGGTGGTGCTAGTGGCGGTTTTTCCAATCATGGTGGTGGGTATTCTGGCAGGGGTGGTGGTGTCTTTTCACATAGATCACAGTGCAGCGGAGGTGGCGGTGGCTACGGCTCATACAGGGGTCGTTGATTTGTTTTTTTTTGGTATTTGACCAATAGATTAACGAATTGCATATGTTGGGTTATATGGAAGGGATCAAGCAAGGGGGAATAAATTCCCACGACGATATGTATAATATGCGATGAGTTATTTCTTTTCTTTTCGGTGCTATTTATTTGTTGGATCTAGTAATTCAGAGCGCAATGTGTGTTTTGCTGTTTTTTGTCAACCCTCTCGTGGAAGTAGCTACCACTGATGTGCCAAGTGGCTTCGTGGGTCTTCAAGAAGAACAAGCAATTTGTCTGCTATTGATGTAAATGCATCTTATTAAAGAGCCTAGATTTTGTGTTGAAATCTTTAACATTTTCTCATTGTTATGCCATCCATGCGAATGACAGGTTCGCCATAGTTTCTGGAAGCTAGAAGCGTGTTCTAAGTGGGAAATCAGATGCGTTTTTTGGTGCTTTTGAAACTTTCTGACAGGTTTCAAGATTATATTTAGGCTTACTAAGACAAATGAAAATAAGGCAGATAAAATCCTATGTGTTTTACTGCGAGTAAATTAGTTTTTGATTTAATGGTTTTCAGGCCATCCTACTCCATTGAGTTGAATCATAATTTGTTTTTTACAATATCTTGATTGGACCATTATGAGCAAAGCAAGGTATCAAGTGAATAATCTAACTTGTACCATACAGCTATAATAGACTTCTCAATATCGGTTGTTCGGGCAACTCAACAAATAAGTGCGTGTTTGCCTTCTTTTAAAGGGTAATTATAAGCTACTGCCGACATTATGTGCAATCTAGTAAGAAGTAACACGTTTTCTTTTTTCTTTTTGGTGAATCTAACCTCACAAGTGTGATCTAAATGTCTTGTTTGGTTGTGTACATGTTTTCGGTGGTGCGGTTGCACCTTGAAAGCTGGTATTCGAAGTGTTTAAAAAATCATTGTTTCAAAATGAGTGTAATATCTCGAGCCAAAAAATATGCTTTATGTTGAAATGGCACAAGCCAAGATGCAGCTCCTAAAAAACAAATCCTGTTGAATGCATTTAAGGTTGGATTGACTTAACAAAGCTTTTGCTTATGATTTTTAGCTAGATAGTATGGTATAATAGACAGTAAGACATAAAACATTCTTTTTTAAAAGAGCAAAAATAGTGGCTTGAGGAGTAGGTGCGATCACCTCTCCAGAACGGCAGAACTTTCAAAAAATGTATTTGAAGAACATGCCAAATCTAATCGGCATTTGAACACCAAACACATGAGGGCTTTATATTTTGACGACAATGTTGCAAATCATAGTAACAAATATGGACGATATTTTGAAAGTATCATGAGCTTATTGCAATATTATTGTGTTATTAACATGCTGTTACATTTTTCTAGATGTTTTACACTTTAATGTTTTTATTTTATCTTTATATATTTTAAAAATTTAAATATACCATTATTTTTTTTTCTTAAAAATAAAACTGTTTAGAATATCGTAATATCCTTGCTTAGAAAATTCCAAAATCGATATTGGAAACAACGATACGAATGTGGCAAACGTTGTGCCTCCTGCAAAATATTTTTTTGCTTAACTATGCGAGCCGAGCTTAATCAGTAAGCCTTACTGAGCTTATCCAAGCTGGATTGCCTGTTCAAGCTTCTCTACTTCATGTACACGGAGCCTGAGCCCTTGCTCAAGCCTAGCTCATTTAATTTTTCGAACGTGTTTGATCTGGAGCTTAAACGGGTGGAGCAAGAGCTCGTTCCGCAGGCCTAGTACTTTTGCTCGTTTGTTTATGATAAAAAAGAGAAAAAAAGAAGGGGATGCACGGGTCTTGATGCGAACCTGACTTCGCTGCGGCTGGGCGAGTCGGTTTTCTGTGGCTTAATCTTTGCTCTCACAAGCCAGCCTTTGCTCTGTAGAGAAAACGATGCAACCCATCAACCCAGTTTTTGTAGTAGATTGGCTTAAAAGCTGCAGCCAGAGTACCAGCAATCGCCTTTCATCCTCACCACCACCACCACCACCATCTGCTACCGAAATCATCCAAGCATGGTCCCAGATCAGAAACTGCCTTCAAAAGAACAACTTCCAACCCGACCATCTTCTTCGGTTCTTCCAGACGCTAAGAAGCTCCCAATCCTCACTTCGTGTAGCCGACGCGCAGGCGAAGCTCCTCCTCTCAGTTCTTTCCTTACCTTTCTCACCAGAAGCAGCGCCAGATTTCTACTCTCTCATTCTCAGAGTCCTCTACATCTGGGTAAGAAAATCTGTGAACCCCAATGTTTCTCTTCTCGATTCCGCCGTCTCTGCTACCTGCGATCTTCTTTCGCGCTCCGGCGATAAGAGGAAGTTCGTCGGAGAAGGGATTCTGCTTCTGGGTGCGGTTTCTGCGGTACCCGTCTTGCCGGAGAGCTCCAGGAAGGTTTGCTTGGAGGTGGTTCAGAAGCTGTTGAGTGAAGGTGGGATTGGAGAAGTTCGGGGCACTGCAGAGGTTCTGGGTGGAATTGGGTACTCTCTCTTTTCTTGCCAAATGTATGATTTTGACAAAATGATGGATTGGTTGCTGAGTGTTTGGGGTAGTTCAAGGGTTTTTGTGTTTGTGTTCCTCATGGGCTCAAGATGTTTCATTTAATGGAGTGGTTGGTCTCTGGTTTTGTTTCTTCTGGTTTGTGGGAGAAGATGGAATTGCTATCGGCGCGTATGGTAGAGAGAGCTCGCGTAAGAGACGATGGGGTTGTGCCTTTTGGAGTCCAATTTGTTTTGGTTATGTCTGGTGGTGGAGTTTTGAGGGGGCTGAACAGGGGCAGCAGAGGGAAGGAGATTGCTACTCGATTGAGAAAACCTGCAGAAAGCGTAATTGATACAGTCATGAGCTGTTTCATTTCTGAAACAGGTGCTGGATGCAATCTAGGTAAGACCCATTTTGATCGTGGTAGCAATGGCAGTATCCTTCTTCGCTGCATTGCCTTGTGCTTGTGTCGTCCTGGTGCGGTCTCATTTCGCGCAAACGTGCTGACCTGCCTCTTGTTGGCATTGTTGCACGAAGTCTTGCCTTTGGGTCGTTTCTATGAGCAAATTATGATGAGCCCTTCTGAAAGTTCGATCGTGGTTGGGTCTGATGCAATTGGTGAACATTTGGAGAGCATTCTGTTCAAAGGAGCAGGAACAGTGACAAGGATCTTCTGCAACTTGTATGCTTTGGCAGATAAAGAGCAAAAGTCGGGGGTGGAGAATTGTATCTGGCACTACTGTGAGAATATATATTCCAAACACCGGCAATTCGTTTATACATTTGAAGGAAAGAGTGAATTGCTCAAAGGGTTGGAGAAGATTGGAGAAGCTGCACTCCTGATGATTGTCATTTTTGCGTCCACTGCAACGAAACATAACACTAGCACCCAATTTACTGGTGAAGTCCAGCTGCGCTTTTCATGGAAGATTCTCTCTGCTTTTTCATGGGTAGAGTATTTTCGCCATGTGAGGATTCCGGAGTATGCAGAAACAGTCAAACGCACAGTATTATGCGTCAAGGATGATTTATCTGCTTGTTCCTCTCTCGTTGAAACAGTGCCTTCATATACTGAAATTACGAACCAACAAGGTAGGTTTACACTGTCTATCAAGGCTACTTATGACAATTATAAGTGACTATAAGTATTATCTATTTAACCAGTGTTATCTTTCCTGTATTGTAACTCTTGTGGCTGTTTTATTTTGAAGGTGAGAATGTGAATTATATTTGTTTTAAAGATAAGGTACAGACAGCCCGTGTTCTATTCTATTTGAGGGTTCTTCCACCATGTGCAGAACAGATTCTCACACGTCTATTTCAGAAAATCCTTGCACCTCTGGTGTTCTTGTATCCTTACGTTGATTTTCTTTTATTAATTGGTATACCACATACTTTGAAGGAATTTTATGGCCAAGGATGTTCTATTATCGTGTTTCTTAATGCTAACCAGATACATGCAACATCCTGATGGGAAAGTGGCTAGAGCTTCTCATTCACTGTTTGTTGCTTTCATATCATCTGCAAAAGATTCCCTTGATGATGATAGAACCATGTTGAAGGAGCAACTCACCTTCGATTATATGCAGAGAGCATTAGAGGTAATTATTTTTGAGGCTTTTCTGTCTTTAAAATAGATAAGCACAACATTGACATATTCTGTCCACTGGAAATTGGCGTATCCAGGGGCTACACCTTTCGAAGGTATGGCATCTGTTGTTGTTGCCTTGATCCGCCATCTGCCTGCTGGAAGTCCAGCCATTTTTTATTGCATCCATAGCATTGTTGAAAAAACCAGGGATATGAGTCAGATTGATGGTCCATTGGAAAGTCAGCAAGAATGTTCAGAGCCTTGCAAGAAACTACTAGAGTTCCTCCCACGACTTATTTTTCTGGTAGATATACAGGTAATAACTGATTTTTGGCTATTTTACATTTGGATTTTTCTGCCTATGGATTTTTATGGTTCTTGTAATTCCGTCACCAACATGTTTACTTCCATTGTGGACAATGTATTTGTGCCTCCCTTTACTCTGTACCCAGCTTGAGTGTGATAGTATGTTTCTGCAACTCTCTTTGCTTGAGAATTTGAGAAGAGCATGATGTTCATTAAATCTCTGACATCAAGATGTAGTTTAAGTATCCCAAAGGGAAAATCTCTGACATGATGTAGCTTAAATATCCAAAGGATCGTCTCTCTTTATTGTAGAGAGTGTTGTGTACCTTGTTTTGTGTGTGCGGTAAATGCTTGTGTATGCCTGCACGGTGCACACATATGCACATATATATGTATATGCCTGCATAATCTGGTACGGCATAGCTTATCCTAGGGTGGTTTTTGTATTAGCTATTTGCTAGTTTCCCTTCTGGAGGAGTGGTTTTGGAATTGCTGGATGGGTTTGGTTCTCAATTTCATTATGCCTCAAAATGAGTGGCGGAGCCAGGATATTTGATTAGAATTGGCAGCAAAGATTGTGCCATATAATGACTAACCTAGACTCGTGTATATATCTGTTTTTGTCAATTGGCTTTTTTTTTCCTGTTGGCATGTGTGTATCTGTTTTGGTTAAAAATTAGTTTACTATCTTTTAAGATTTGATGACTACACGTTTGCTAGTTATGTTTCGTCACATCTTTAACGTGTTCTTTTCTGTATATTCATTAAAACACCCATAGTGATGTCAATTAGTGAATGTCCATCAATGGTATTTCTAAGTTTATATGTGGTGCCTAGTGCGACCAGCATATTGTTTTCTATAAGAAGACCATCTATTAATGGTATGCTAAACTAATCGCTCGTCAATATCAATTCTAACAGATGGCATTTTTCTGTGTATTACCTGAAAAGAAGCCTCACAAATAATCAAGTTTAATAAATAACTTGACAAAACATACATCCACCAAATATGCTAGAACAAAATAGCATATAAATGCTTCACGACAAAGATGTAAAAAGAGTGCTTAAAAACACGTTAATCTGAATATTATTGAGGGGTAAAACCCTCTACAAAAAGTGTATTACAATGGGTACAAATAACCTTTATTTATAGAGTGCTGGCTCACTTGAAAGAGCTGTTGGGCTGTTCCCAACCGCTCTAATTAGAGCCGTTGGGAGTAGCCCAACAACTCTTTGTCAACAATAAATATTTGACTCTTGATTGTACAGTGATAGCCATTATGACTGTTAGGGAAAAAGACAAAACAAAGAAAAAAAAAGAATAAAAAGAAATAAAAGAAAAATACAGAAAAATAAAGATTACAAAGATATACATATATATTTTAAATATATATTTATATACATATGCATATACATATACATATACATACTCTTATATTACAAAGAGTATGTATATATATATATATTCAAGTATATACATATGTATGTTATTTTCTAACAGTCTCCCTCAAACTTATGGTGAAATCATCGAAAGTTTGTTAAGTAAAAAGTTGAATCTTGGTGAGCACAATGCCTTGGTGAAGAAATCAGCAAGTTGATATTTTGATGTCACATAGGGAAGATCAATAGTCTTTTTTAAGTATTCTTCATGAACGAAATGGCAGTCCATCTCTATATGCTTAGTTCTTTCATGAAAAGTATGATTTTGAGCAATGTATATAGAGCTCTTGTTGTCACAACACAATCTTGTAGGATTCTGAAGATGAATTCTCATATCTGAAATTAGTTGCTTGAGCCACACGATTTCCTTGGTAGTAGTCGCCATTGCTTTATATTGAACTTCTGTAGATGGTAAAAACACCTTTTATTGTTTCTTGCACCTCCATGAAATCAAGGATTCACCTAGAAACACACAAAAACCAGTTGTTGATATCCTATTATTTGGACCCCCTCCCTAATCAGCATCAGAGTATGCAATAAGATCTAAGGAGGAAGAAGAAGATAAAAAAACTCCTTTATTTATTGTGCCTCTAATGTATTTGATAATTCTCATGACTACACTTATATGAGCTGAAGTTGGAGCGTGTTGAAATTGACTGGCTATATGTACAACATGAGCTATGTCTGGTCTTGTAATACTTAAATACATAAGATACCCCACGAGTTGTCTGAATGGAGTTGGATTGTCCAAAGGAACTCCATCATCGGATTGCATCTTCATTCCAACAGTCTCTGGAGTGTCAACAATTTTATCATCTGATAGTCCTGACCTGTCAATAATATCTGAAGCAAACTTTGTTTGTGACAATATGTATCCTCAGTTAG
Source organism: Nuphar pumila (assembly GCF_984573655.1). Classification (NCBI taxonomy): domain Eukaryota; kingdom Viridiplantae; phylum Streptophyta; class Magnoliopsida; order Nymphaeales; family Nymphaeaceae; genus Nuphar; species Nuphar pumila. The sequence continues at coordinate 133,172,848 of NC_143254.1, read as the reverse complement.
AATATGATACTTCTATACCAAGAAAGTATGTTAGGAACCCAAGATCTTTCATTTCAAAAGAATTTTTCAAAAACTGTTTTACTTTCTTGATTCCTTCTTTGTCACTACGTGTAATCAACATATAAGAGTAAAATTATAATACCTGCAGAAGAATTCTTGATAAATAACGTTGTATCAGTATAACATGGTTTAAAACTCCGCCTGTGTATAACTGTTTAGTTATACACTGCTGGTCCCAAGCCCGGACAAAGGAGGAGGGTTGCGGTAGGCCTGTGACAGCCAACATAAAAACTTAGTCATACCTTATGAAAATGAACCAATATGAGAATTTTGTTGGGGCGTTCCCTACTGAGCGACGCGCTGTACTCTCTAGGCCCGGAGGCAGTGATAAATGGGCAAGGGTTGCTAGGTCGTCGCCCAGAAGCGACGCGTCACACCGGCGCCCGGGTGTGGTGTCAAATAAGCAAGGGTTCCCTCACTTTGTTGGACGGGTGGGGGTAAAGAAGTTAGTCCAAGACCATAAAATTAGGTTAGACACTTGGAACATAGGGTCTTTAACTGGTAAGTTGGTAGAGTTAGTAGATGTTATGTGTAGGAGAAAGATTGATATTTTATGTCTACAAGAGACCAAATGGGTAGGTGAGAAAGCAAAAGTGATAGAACCTTGGGGATATAAGATTTGGTATACAGGAATAAATAAGAATAGGAATGGAGTCGGGATTGTTATGAGTCGTGAGTTTATAGATAATGTAGTTGAGGTCCGTAGGAAGGGTGATAGGATTTTGCTTATTAAATTAGTATTAGGTACAAATATTTTTAAAATTATTAGTGTTTATGCACCTCAAGTAGGTTTAGATGATTCCATTAAGCATCAATTTTGGGAAGATTTAGATGGAGTAGTACAAGGGATATCTTACGGAGAAAAGCTTTTCATCGGCGGTGACCTTAATGGACATGTAGGCATTAGTAGTGATGGATTTGAGAGTATCAATAGAGGCTATGGTATAGGAGAAAGAAATAAAAGTGGAGAAAGGATTTTAGATTTTGGTTTGTCCTATGATATGATCTTAGCAAACACTTGGTTTAGGAAGAGGGAGTCTCACCTAGTAACATTTAAAAGTGGGGTTAATACGAGTCAGATAGATTTTTTCCTACTTAGAAAGAGAGATAGGGGTTTTTGCATCGATTGTAAGGTTATACCGGGAGAAAGTGTAGCTACACAACATAGAGTCTTAATTTTAGATCTTAGAATTAGACAATGCCGCAAAAGGGATAGACATAGGATAGATCCTAGAATTAAGTGGTGGGCACTGAAAGGAGCTAAACAAGGAATGTTTGTAGAGCAGGTAGTTAAGGAAGCTGATTGGTGTCTCGAGGAGGATTCAGAATCAATGTGGAATAAGATAGCGGGTGGCATGAGAAAGGTGGCTAAGGAGGTATTGGGTGAGTCTAAAGGCAGTGCACCACTAGGTAAGGATACATCATGGTGGAACGAGGATGTCAAATTAGCTATTAAGGTTAAAAGAGAGTGTTATAGAAATCTAAGAGTCGTGATAATGAGAATTTGGAGAAGTATATGATAGCAAAGAAGGAAGCTAAAAAAGTAGTTTGAAACGCGAGGGCTAAGGTATATAAGGAGGTTTATGACAAGTTGGATACCAAAGAAGGCGAGAAGGATATTTATAGGCTTGCAAAGATGAGAGATAGGAAATCGAGGGATTTGGGTATGGTTAGATGTATCAAAGATGAAACGCAAAGGGTTTTAGTCAAAGATGAGGAGATTAAAGAGAGATGGAAAGATTATTTTGATAAGCTATTTAATGAAAGTCATGCTCAAGATCTTGGAGACTTCTCCATTCCTTTTCATGAGATAAATTGTGACTTGATGCGCAAGATTCAAAAGAAAGAAATTGCAGAGGCTTTGAAGAAAATGAAATCAAGAAGGGCAGTTGGCCCAGATGGTATTCCTATCGAGGCTTGGAAATGCTTGGGAGAGAAAGGTTTATAATGGTTGACAAATCTTTTTAACAAGATTTGGCGGACAAATAAGATGCCTAATGAGTGGAGGAAGAGTACTTTGGTGCCTCTATATAAGAATAAGGGCGATATACAAGATTGCACAAACTATCGTGGTATAAAACTCATGAGTCATACTATGAAACTTTGGGAGAGGGTGATTGAGTCTAGGTTGAGGAAGGTTGTCATGTTATCAGAGAATCAATTTGGTTTTATGCCTGGAAGATCAACTGTGGAAGCTATACATCTTCTTAGACAACTTATTGAAAGATATAGAGAGATGAACAAAGATTTGCATGTGGTTTTTATTGATTTGGAGAAGGCATACAATAGAGTACCTAGGGACGTTCTCTGGTGGACAATGATGAAGAAAGGTGTTTCTCTCAAGTATGTTAGTATAATTAAAGAAATGTACGAAGGAGTAGTAACCAATGTTCGCACTTGTGGAGGGGTGGCAACCAATTTTCCGATAACGGTTGGGTTACATCAAGGATCTGCTTTAAGCCCTTTCCTATTTGCAATAGTGATGGATGAGCTTACGAGATCAATTCAAGAAAATGTACCGTGGTGTATGTTGTTTGCTGATGATATTGTTGTGATTGATGAGTCTAGAGCTGGGGTTAATGCTAAGTTAGAATTATGGAGACAAACATTGGAAGCTAGAGGTTTTAAGTTGAGTAAGATTGAATATATGGAATGTCGGTTTAGTAAGCAACGAAGTAATGATGGGAGTGTAGTGAAGCTTGGTGAGCAAGAAATACCGGTGAATGATTATTTCAAATATTTGGGATCCATCATTCAAAAGTATGGAGATATTGATGGAGATGTAAATCATAGGATAAAGGTTGGGTGGATGAAATGGAAAAGTGCAACTGGAGTGTTGTGCGATCGTAGAATGCCATTGCGGTTGAAGGGAAAGTTTTATAGGACGATTATTAGACCCGCTTTACTATATGGTACAGAATGTTGGGCTGTCAAGAGATCATATTCAAAAAATGAGTGTAGCTGAGATGCGGATGCTTAGATGGATGTGTGGAAATACAATAAAAGATAAAATTCGGAACGAGGAGATACGTAAGAAGGTAGGCGTTGCACCCATTGAAAATAAGATGAGAGAGAATCGTTTACGGTGGTTTGGACATATTCGGCGAAGGCCTAATGATGCTTCAGTCAGAAGGATGGAGAAATGGGAAAATATATTAGTTAAAAGAGGTTGGGGTAGGTCTAGGAAGACTTGGATGGAGATGATAGGAAAGGATATGAATGCTTTGAACCTCGCCGAGGACATGTCATTGGATAGAAATGATTGGAGGAAAAGAATTCATGTGGAAGACCCAAAATGAATTTCTTTGTTGGTTCATATCGCCGACCCCAATTGTTTTGGGATGAAGGCGTAGTTGTTGTTGTTGTTGTTGTAGTATAACATGGTTTAAAACCATATCCTGTAATAACATTGTTAAAAGTATCAAACCAAGCTTTAGGTGCTTGTTTGAGGGCATACAATGCCTTTTTTAATTTAAGCACTTTACTTGAAGGAATTATCAATCCAGGTGGAACATCCATGTATACTTCTTTATTGAGATTTTCATTTAAAAAAGCATTTTTAACATCCATTTGGAATATATTTCAATTTTTAGTAGCTGCAATAGCTACAAGAATTCGAACAGTAGTCATCCTGGCAACAGGAGCAAAAGTTTCTTCATAATCGACTCCGTATTCCTGAGAATATCCTTTGGTAACTAGCTTAGCTTTTTGTCTTTCTAAGGATCCATCACTTTTGGTTTTTACTTTAAAAACCTATCTACAACCTATAGTCTTCTTTCCAATGAGTAAGTTTATAATTTTCCAAGTATTAGCTTCTTTAAGAGCGTCTAATTCTATATACATAGCTTTTATCCATTCAGGTAAATTTTTTGCTTCATTGTAATATGAGGGTTCAAAATATGAATGAATAGCTATAAGACATGCTATACGTTTAGGAGAAAATGAGTCATAAGACACACATTTATTTGGAATTCTTGAGATTCGTTCATATCTACGAATAGTGGTTTGTTCTGAGGGAATTTTTAATGTTTCATGGTTACTTTGATTTGTACCTTCATCGAGTACGATTCGATTTCTTCTAGTGTAAACTATTGGTTCAACTGTTGTTCTATTCTCAATAGGAGGTTCTACACAAATATTTTCATCATTAAACAATAGTTTAAATAAAAAAGGAGTAATCAGAATTTATGTCTTGCGATATGTTCCCTTCAAATCCACTTTCATTTTCAACAAAATTAACATTCCTCGAGACTAGAAGTTTATCATTTTTTATATCATAGCATTTAAATCCTTTTTGTGTTTCAGAATACCCAATGAACACAGAGAATAGCCTTAGAAGATGGTTTATCTCCTTTATCATTTAAAACATAACACTTACAACCGAAGATTCTTAGTCTTTGATAGTTAGGTTGATATTTGAATAAATTTTCAAAAGGAATTTAATTGGACAAAGTTTTTGAAGGTATTTTGTTTATAAGGTATACTGAGGTTAATGCAGCTTCAACCCAAAGATTTTTTGGAACATTCTTAGCAATAAGAAGAGTCCTTGCAGTTTCCATAATATGTCTGCGTTTTCTTTCTGAAATTCCATTTTTTGTGGTGTTCTAGGACACGATCTTTGATGTAAAATTCTTTTATTTTCTAAAAATTGTTTAAATTGATTTGACAAGTATTCTCGTCCAGAGTCAGTTATGAGAATTTTTAGCTTACTTTCAAATTGATTTTTATTCATGTTATGAAACGTTTTAAATATTGTAAATACATCAGATTTAAATTTAAGGAAGTAAATCCAACAATATCTAGTGAAGTCATCGATAAACACAACATAATAAGAGAATCCTCCTTTAGAGGCTACGGGACCAGGACCCCACACATCTGAATGGATTAATTCAAAAAGCATTGAAGAGAAAAAAGTTCTTTCACCTTAAGGCAAGGCTGTCATTTTACCAAGTAAACATTATTTACATTCAAAATTATCTTTACAAAGATTCTTGGTAATAGGTATAAAATTTAATTTTCTTATATTTAGATGCCCAAGTCTATGATGCCAAGTCCGTATATCTTTTGTTTGGACAATGTTACAAAATGATTTCTTTGGAATACAAAGAAAATCCATATAATAAAGATCTTCTTGCCTAGAACCTTCCCCAATCAATTTCCCGGACTGATGATCTTGCACCCAACATTTATTTGATGAGAATATGACATCACATCCATGATCCGAGATTTGAGAAACGGAAAGTAGGTTAAGATGAAGTTTTGGTATAAATCTTATTTTTGGAATATAAAATTTATTGTGTTTTGACAAATCATTTTAAAAAATTCCAACACCCTCTATTTCTAAGGCAATGTCATCGACAGTGAAAACAAATGATGCATTTGAGTTAGGTTGACATTAAGATAAAATAGACCTATGTGGAGTCATATGAAATGAAGCTCCCGAATCAAGAAGCCAAGAGTACGTACCAGGAGTAGAAGATGATGCAATGACCGCTCTTGAGGTAGATCCTTTAAGCAATGGTTGCAATGCCTCCGTCAGTTGAGATAATGATTTGGTGAGATCTTTGAGATTCAGAGTATCCTCATCTTGTTTTGATGGTGCAGCGGCAACACGTTTTTCTTGAGGCCTATATTTGTATTTAGGACATTGAGGCCTAATATGACCAAACTCATTACAGTTATGACAAATGATTTTTGATTCTCCTCTATTCTTACTAAAATGAGGAGGTCTATATGGCTTGATATAATGTCCTGGTTTTGATGCGGCAAGTGCGCAATCCTCTTCTTGGCCATTACTAGAAGTAGTAAGTACACTAATATTTTACTCATATTCAGCCTAGTTTCTTCTCCACTAAGCTTAGTGCGAATCTTATGAATATGAGGAGGTGATGAAGATGATAACAAGGAAGCTCTTGTTTGTTCAAACTCGAGTCTCAAATTATAGAGAAAAGCGAAGAGTCTATCTTCTTCAACTTGAACTCTTTGCATTTCTATACACTTACCTTCCCATTTGGGTTCAAATTGGGTAAGTTGGGTCTAAATAGAAGATAACTTCATAAAGTAATCTCTTACATTTTTATCTCCTTATTTGATATTTCTAACTTTTTCTTAAAGATAATACTTGTGAGCCATATCTTTTTCGGTAAACATACCTCTAAGATATTCCCATGCTTCATTTGCCTTTTTGTAGCATAATAGGTTTGAGGCAATTTTTGTTTGCATTTTTTATTTTCCATTCATCCAATTTCTTGTAGTATTCTTCCATGGTTTTGTCTCTTTCATCAAGACTAGTCTCAACCCCATTTTCACCTAATGTAATTTTGAGTGTAGGTTCAAGAATAGTACCTCTTACGAATCCCCATAAACCTTGACCCTTGATGAATGTCTCCAAGTGTCCCGCCCAAATGTTATAGTTGCTTCCTTCAAGTTTGAATGGCGGAATAAAGTTGGAGTTGCTTGTATTGTGTGAAAAAAATTCACTCATGGTGAATTAGAAGAGAAAAATAAATCACCACCACGAAGAGGAATAAACATGCTTTTCGAGGCAGCCCACCAATGCACGGATGATCATACACCAAGCTCTAATACCATGAAAAGAAGCCTCACAAATAATCAAGTTTAATAAATAACTTGACAAACATACATCCACCAAATATGCTAGAACAAAATAACATATAAATGCTTCACGACAATGATGTAAAAAGAGTGCTTAAAAGCACGTTAATCTGAATATTATTGAGGGGTAAAACCCTCTACAAAAAGTGTATTACAATGGACACAAATGACCCTTATTTATAGAGTTCTGACTCACTTGAAAGAGCTGTTGGGCTGTTCCCAACAACTCTAATTAGAGCCGTTGGGAGTAGCCTAACAACTCTTTGTCAACAGTCAAGTTGACTGTACATTGATAGTCATTATGCCTGTATTGTTAAAAACTATAATACATATATATTATTTAATATTATTATATTTTTCCTTTTATTATTTTCTTTTTCTATTTTCTTTTATTTTCTTTTTTAGCATCTAGTTCAATAGAAACTAGATATTTGATCCAGTCAAGTTCCTGTTGGAACTTGACTGTCAAGAACTTGACTGTGCAAATAGCTGTTGGACTGTAGTCCAACAACTATAATAATAGTTGTTGGACTGTAGTCCAACAACTATAATAAGAGCTGTTGGACTCCGTTGGACTTACGTCTCTTTTGGAGAGCTCAAAATGAGCTCTCCTCTCTCTTCCACTTTTTTGTATATATAGGGGTGAACCCCTTCAATGTAAAGAACTATGCTTCTTAAGCATTTTGTGTATGAATAAAGTATTATTTATTTTTCAAGTGTTCTTCCTTTTATACCCTTTCAAGGGTCATGCTTGTAGTTTGTGAGTTATTCGTGCATTTGTTGAAGACCACCATTTCATTACATGGTATCAGAGCTACGAAATCCTTAGATCTTGAAGTGCTTTCGCCTCCCTTTTCGTACCCACATTTACAAAAGGTGTTTCATCACCTTGTTCTTGGCTCAAGAAGATTTGTTTGAAGAAAGGAAAACTTGTGCTACAAAAAATTTATTTTTGTATCCTCTCTCTTATTCCCTTGTCTACTCTTTTTCTTTTTCTTTTCTCTCTCCTCCTATCTATTCCTCTCTTACCCTTGTAAAAGATGAATGACAATGATAAGATCACCATCATTCCTATGAAGCTAAATGATACTAACTATATAATGTGGGCTTTGATTATGAAGCACAACATTTGGGTAAAAGGTTTATGGGGTACACTGGATGGTTTTGATTCGAAACCTAAACTATCTCTTACCAAGAAAGAGGGTGATAAAGAGGTTTCTCTAACGGAAGAAGAGAAGAGTAAGGCGTTAGCCACTTATGAAAAGAAATGAAAAAAGTGGAGGATAGGGCATGCAAAAATTACGTCATGGCTCATCAATAACATAGACATTAAAAAATGCTCTAGTCTAGCGAAGTTTGAGCATGCCGATAAGGCTTGAGAATACCTCAAAAACATGTATTCCCTTAAAGATATTGCACATGTGTGTAATTTACAAGACAAAGTTCAGACAATGACTCAAAAAGATAAAACTATTCAAGAATATTACAATGAGTTGTCCGAACTTTGGGAAGAGTTACTCTTCTTGAGCCCAAATAGCATTGTGCCGAAGATATCGAGTTTTGCCAAAAGCAACTCGATATGGAACATTTCTATCAATTTGTGAATGGTCTAAGGCCAACGTTTGAATCCACCAAATCGGCCCTTTTACACCGTGAAAAAATTCTTTCTATTGTTGATACTATAGAAGAGCTCACTATGGAGGAAAATAGACTTAGAAAAAATACTCCAAAAGTTGATGATGACTCAATTTTAGCTGTGTCTAGACCGGAGAATCATACTTGTACTTACAAGCCGTCTCATTTTGGAAGGCAAAACAATGACTTTGATAAAAGAAAAGTCATTTGTCATCATTGTCATGAACCGGGGCACTATAGGCCTCAATGTCTAAAGTTAAAAAGAAGAGAAGAAAAAAAAGTTGTATCTGTTGAATCTGAGTCAAAAGATCAAGATGCATCTGTATCTATGACTCAACTGATGGAAATCCTTCAACCTCTTCTCAAAGGGGTATCCTCCTCAATCGAAGCCTCAACTGGAGCGGCCGTTGCATTTTTCTCCGGTCTAGGTAACTTTCCTTGGCTTTTAGATTCTGATGCTTTTTTTCACATGACCCCAAATGTTAATAGTCTATCCGAATGTCTTAAAAATAACTCAAGTTTGTCAAAGGTTTTTACAGCCGATGGCACATCTCTTGAAGTAAAAGGAATATGATGTTTTGAAAATCTTCAAAAATCCATTTTTTTATCCCAGAAGTTAGATATATCCCTAAACTTAATTTGAATATCTTATTTGTGTCGCAAATATCTATGGATGTAATATCTTCTTCTATTCTCATGGTTGTTAGGTACAAGATCACCAATCAGGAAAGCTAACTAGGGAAGACCATAGAGAAGGAGGACTTTATTACATGGACTTTTTGGAATTACCCAAGAATGCATTTTGTTATAATGTTCAGAAATTGAAATTGGATTTATGGCACAAAAGACTTGGCCATCCTCATATGTCTAAAATTCAATATTTTTAAGTTTGGGAAAATTTTGTAATTCTGAATTTTTTTCTTGTAAAGACTGCATTCTTGGCAAAATGAAAAGGTTACCATTTCTTAGTAGAACTTTTGTTTCCTCACCACCACTTGAGTTAATACATTCGGATGTTTGGGGGCCCGCACCAGTTATTTCTAAAGGTGGTTATACATATTATGTCATTTTTGTTGATGACTTTTCTAAACATAATTGAATTTATTTTCTTAAACATAAATCTGAACTCTTTGCTAACTTCCAAATATTTCATAAAATAGTTAAAAATAAGTTTCAAAATGATATTTTCGTTTTTCGCACTGATTCAGGAAGATAGTTTATGTCCAAAGAATTCAAGGACTATCTCAATTTACATGGTATCAAAGATCATGTCCACACACTCCACACCAGAATGGCCTAGCCGAACGCAAACATTGGCACATTATGGAAACTACTAGGACCTTGCTAATTGTAAATCATGTTCCAAAAAGTTTTTGGGCTGAAGCGGTCCTAAGTGCCACCTACCTCATCAATAGGATGCCATCTTCCTCATTAAAGAATACAACTCCAATAAAAAAACTTGTTAATTTAACTCCAAATTATTCTAGATTAAGAGTATTTGGATGCAAATGTTTTGTTTTCACCAACAAAAATGACAAACTCTCTCCTCGTGCAATCCCATGTGCCTTTTTAGGATATGCTGATAATAAAAAAAGTTACAGGTGTTTCGATTTTCAAAATGACAAATTATATGTGTCAAGAAATGTATCATTTATGGAAAAAGAAAGCTTCTTTGAATTTGAAAAATCCAAGGATGTCACTGAATACTCGTTTTTAATTGATCCAACTTCAAAATCCAATGAATGTGATATTGGATGTGACCTTGACAATGATCAAAGTCCTATTGTTGTTGAAAATGATGATAATTAAGAGCCAATCCATAGGGATGTTAGTCTACAATATTCAAGACGTAGAGAGCAAAAACTTTCATGTGCATTACAAAAATATTTCGAAGTTCCACCCAGAAGAACGTCTAGAATCTCTAGACCTCCTAAAAAATTTGTGTCTTACGAAAGCCATTACATTAATACAATCATATGTTGAACCTGTAATGAAGTATGCAGAAGAATCCAAGAATGCCAAAGCATTCACTATGTCCAACACAGACAAATGAAACAAGCATAAGAGAGGAAATCCACCAAGGGATATACGAAGGGCCTTATAATAAGGCTACACACATAAAAAGAATATCTCTTTTATTGAAGAGGAGCTCTCTAGAGCAATACTAAATACAAGGGGGGTTCCCCCTATTTATAAGAAAAGGGAGACCAAAGGGGGCTCCCAATAGAGTCGTTGGGAGCCCCCAACGGTCACAATGTGACCGTTGGGGGCTCCCAACGACTCTATTGGGAGCCCCTTTTGGTATCCCAAAATACATTTTAGAAAATAAAAAAACAAAAAATAAAAAACAGGAAAATAAAAGAAATAAAACAAGTACCCCTATTGGGTACTTGTGAAAAGACCATAATACCCCTATCAGGTATAATGGTGAATACATATATATTTATATATATATAGATGTATTATTACATATGTCTTAACACCCCCCCTCAAACTTTACGGGGAGATGACCGAAAGTTTGCCAAGAAGGAACAAGAAGCGAGGAGCAGGCAAGGCTTTGGTAAAGAAATCTGCAAGTTGATATTCTGAAGTGACATATGGCAGTGTAACTGTCCCACGAAGATATTCATCACGTACATAGTGACAGTCCATTTCAATATGTTTAGTCCTCTCATGAAAGGTGTGGTTGCTGGCAATATAGATGGCACTTTTGTTGTCGCAACAAAGCTTCGAAGCACCGGTAATTTCGACTCCCATATCTTGAAGAAGACTTCGAAGCCACACAAGCTCCATTGTAGTAGTTGCCATAGCCCTGTATTCTGCTTCAGTAGAAGACAATGAGACTTTCTGCTGTTTCTTGCACCTCCAAGCAATTAGCGAATCTCCTAAGAAAACACAAAAGTCAGTAGTTGATACTCGATCATTTGGGTTTCCTCCCCAGTCAGCATCAGTATAAGCCAGTAAATCTAAGGAAGAGAGTGAGGATAGGAATAACCCTTTAGTCAAAGTATTTTTGATGTATCGAATGATCCGAAGCACAACACTCATATGCACAGATGTAGGGGCATGCTGAAATTGGCTTGCAGAGTGCACAACATGAGCAATATCAGGCCTGGTGATAGTAAGATAGGTGAGAAAGACAATGAGTTTCCTGTAGGGCGTAGGATCATCCAGCAGAACTCCATCCTCCAGTCGTAGTTTAGCATTGATAACCTCGGGAGTCTCCACCTTTTTGTCATCTGAAATCCCAGATTTGGAACATATGTCTGCAGCAAGCTTCATCTGTGACAATATATATCCTCGAGGAGAGTATGCTACTTCTATACCAAGAAAGTACCTGAGAAAACCCAAATCAGACATATCAAAATTATGTTTTAACATATTTTTAACATTAAGAATATTACTTTTATCATTTTCAGTGATGATCATATCATCAACATAAAGCAGAAGGATGATGATACTATTACATGCACGTTTAACAAAAAGAGCAGTGTCAGTATAACATGAACGAAATCCCAATTATAACATGATAGCTCTAAATCTATCATACCAAGCCTTAGGAGCTTGTTTAAGGCCATATAAAGCTTTTAATAATCGAAGAGTTTGACCTTGGTTAACACTAATTCCCGGCGGAGGGTCCATGTATACTTCTTCATTCAACTGACCATTAAGAAAAACATTTTTAACATCTAATTGAAATATAGGCCATTTCTTAGATGATGCTACAACAATTAGAGTTATAACGCTTGTCATGCGAACCACGGGGGCAAAAGTCTCCTCATAATCGATGCCATATTCTTGTGAATATCCCTTAGCAACTAATCTAGCTTTATAACGTTCTAGGGAACCATCACTTTTTGTTTTGACTTTGTAGACCCACCGACATCCTATAGCTTTTTTATTTGGAGGAAGTTGAACTATTTCCCAAGTTTTAGCCTTATTTAAAGCATCTAGTTCAACTTTCATTGCTTCAACCCAATGAGGAATAGTTTTTGCTTGATTATAATGGGAAGGTTCATAGTAAGAATGCAAGGCTATTAGACAAGCTCTATAGTTAGGTGAGAGAGTTTCATATGAGACAAACCTATTAGGTGGAATTGATTCTCTAGAAAATCGCCTAAGGGAGGTTTCTTCTAGAGGTTCATTAAGCCGCAAGTATTTTTCTAAAGCACTAATAGGTTGTGCTTCCTCACGCCGAGTGTATACTTGGAGATTGTCACCATTAGTTGGTGATACATCATTATCATGAGAATCATGAGTATTTTCTAAAAATTCTGGATGACTCAAAGAGTCATCATTTGAATCTTCTAAAAGATCATTGATAAACATATAATCAATTTCATTTGGTTTTTCCAATATTTCAAATCCATTTTCATCTTCTAAAAAGGTCACATCTTTGGAGACAAATAACTTATTGTTTTTATAGTCAAAGCATCTATGGCCCTTTTGATTTTCCCCATGTCCTAAAAATACGCATTCTATTGCTTTAGGTGACAATTTATCTCTTTTATGTAAAAGAACAAAGCATTTACACCCAAAAATACGAAGACGATTGTAGTCGGGTGTCATATTGAAAAGTTTTTCATAAGGAGAGATATTGTTCAATTTTGAAGATGGCATTCTATTGATTAAATAGGTGGAGGTTAACACGGCTTCAGCCCAAAAACTTTTAGGAATATTTTTAGAAATGAGTAAAGATCTAGTGGTTTCTAAAATATGTCTATGTTTTCTTTCCGCTAGGCCGTTTTGTTGAGGAGTTCTTGGACAAGATTTTTTATGACAAATGCCATGTTGTTTTAAATATGATTGAAACTCATTTGATAAGTATTCTCCACTCGAATTGGATCTAAGAATGGATATTTGACTTTGAAATTGATTTTGAACTTTTGCATGAAATTCTTTGAAGAAGTTAAAAACTTCCGATTTAAGATTAAGAAAATAAATCCATACATATCTAGTATAATTATCAATAAAGGTAACATAATATGAATAACCATCTTTGGATAGAACTAGAGATGGTCCCCATACATCGGAATGCACCAATTCAAAAGGTCTTGTTGTCACAATGGTTCTAATAGGAAAAAGAATAGACTTCATTTTTCCAAAAATGCAATCTTTGCAATTGATATCTTTTTCTTTACAAAACTTGTTTCCAAAAGGAAAAAGATACATTTTAGAGTAACTTGGATGCCCAAGCCTTTTATGCCAAGTTTCAATATTTTTGTCTTGGACATAAGTACAAAATGAGGTATTTGGAAGCATTAAGTTATCCATAAAATAAAGATCTCCCTTCCTATGGCCTTGCCCAATCCGCTTCCTGGACCGGAGATCCTGCACAAAGCACCCTTGGGATGAGAAAGATATTTCACATCCATGGTCGGCAATTTGAGAAACGGAAAAGAGGTTAGGATTTAATTTAGGAACTATTCTAACTTTTGGAACAAGAAAATTTTGAACATTTTTAGAATCAAGAGTTCCAATACCATTTATTTTGAGAAAAGTTCCATCGGCCGTAGAGACACAAGATATTTTTTGAATTGGTGTGCACGTTGGTTAATGCATTTTCATGAGGAGTCATGTGAAAAGAGGCTCCGAAATCTAAAATCCAAGAGTACGTACCGGGAGGTGATGATGAGGCAATGGCGGCACCGGAGGTGGAAGAAGTAGCCTTTAGAATTTGTTGGAGAGCCAAGGAGATTTGATCAAGAGTATCTTTGAGATCCCCGTTCTTGCCGTCATCTTTTTGGTGGATGATTCTTCAACGGAAGCCACCTTTGGCTTGAATGCCCCATTTAGCTCTGGGCAAACGGGTTTAATATGTCCCGGCTCATAACAATGATGACATATAATCATTTTTCTTCCACCACTCCCTTGCTTACCAAAATGAGGTGGTTTGTATGTTTTAACATGATTGCCGGGTTTAGATACGGCAAGAACTTCATCTATGCTTTTACCCATGCTATGCCTAGTCTCTTCTTGAGTAATCTCGGCAATAACCTCTTCTAAAGGAGGAAACGTAGATCTATGGAGAAGTGATGATCTAACTTGTTCAAATTCGGGACGAAGCCCAAATAAAAATTGAAACAATCTATCTTGTTCCATTTGTTTTTGTCTTAGTTCCACATCCTTCATAGCCACCCATTTAGGCTCTAAAAGGGCCAATTCATCCCACAAAGGATTTAGAGCACTATAATAGTCTTGTATGCTCATGTCGCCTTATTTTGTGGTTCTCACTTTTTCTTGCAAAAAATAAGCTCTTGCAAGATCCTTTTGGGTAAACATACCCTTCATAAAAAACCAAGCTTCATTTGCCCGGCGGAATTTTGCAATATTTGCACATACCTTAAGTTCGACATTATTCATAAACCATGCTAGGATTTTTGCATGGTTGCTCTCCCAATCTTCCATTTGGTGATGATAATCTTTTATGGCCTTGAGACGAGCATCACCTTCAAGTGCTTTCTCTTGATCTTCTTCCATCTTTGTGAGCTTAAGTTGGGGTTCCGGAACGGTTCCCATTACATAACCCCAAAGCTTCTTGCCTTTGAGATTATTCTCCATTTCGGATGCCCACATCATGTAATTTTTCCCATTGAGCTTGAATGATAGATCGATCTTGACTTCCATTGCTACAAAATGAAGATGTGAAAAAGAAAGGAAGTAGAGAGAGACACGATTTTACCTTAGAAGATCGTATGGCTTTGATACCATGCAATGAAGTATGCAGAAGAATCCAAGAATGCCAAAGCATTCACTATGTCCAACACGGACAAATGTAACAAGCATAAGAGAGGAAATCCACCAAGGGATATACGAATGGCCTTATAATAAGGCTACACACATAAAAAGAATATCTCTTTTATTGAAGATGAGCTCTCTAGAGCAATACTAAATACAAGGGGGGTTCCCCCTATTTATAAGAAAAGGGAGACCAAAGGGGGCTCCCAATAGAGTCGTTGGGAGACCCCAACGGTCACAATTGTGACCGTTGGGGCCCCCAACGACTCCATTGTGGGGCCCCTTTTGGTATCCTAAAATACATTTTAGAAAATAACAAACAACAACAACAACAACAACAACTACGCCTTCATCCCAAAACAATTGGGGTCAGCGATATGAACCAAAAAAGAAATTCATTTTGGGTCTTCCACATGAATCCTTTTCCTCCAATCATTTCTATCCAACGCCATGTCCTCGGTGAGGTTCAAAGCATTCATATCCTTTCCTATCATCTCCATCCAAGTCTTCCTAGGCCTACCCCGACCTCTTTTAACTAATATATTTTCCCATTTCTCCAACCTTCTAACTGGAGCATCATTAGGCCTTCGCCGAATATGTCCAAACCACCGTAAACGATTCTCTCGCATCTTATTTTCAATGGGTGCAACACCTACCTTCTTACGTATCTCTTCGTTCCGAATCTTATCTTTTATTGTATTTCCACACATCCATCTAAGCATCCGCATCTCAGCTACACTCATTTTTTGAATATGATGTCTCTTGGCAGCCCAACATTCCGTACCATATAGTAAAGCGGGTCTAATAGTCGTCCTATAAAACTTTCCCTTCAACCGCAATGGCATTCTACGATCGCACAGCACTCCAGTAGCACTTTTCCATTTCATCCACCCAACCTTTATCCTATGATTTACATCTCCATCAATTTCTCCATACTTTTGAATGATGGATCCCAAATATTTGAAATAATCATTCACCGGTATATCTTGCTCACCAAGCTTCACTACACTCCCATCACTACTTCGTTGCTTACTAAACCGACATTCCATATATTCAGTCTTACTCTTACTCAACTTAAAACCTCTAGCTTCCAATGTCTGTCTCCATAATTCTAACTTAGCATTAACCCCAGCTCTAGACTCATCAATCAAAACAATATCATCAGCAAACAACATACACCACGGTACATTTTCTTGAATTGATCTCGTAAGCTCATCCATCACTATCGCAAATAGGAAAGGGCTTAAAGCAGATCCTTGATGTAACCCAACCGTTATCGGAAAATTGGTTGTCACCCCTCCACAAGTGCGGACATTGGTTACTACTCCTTCATACATATCTTTAATTATACTAATGTACTTGAGAGAAACACCTTTCTTCATCATTGTCCACCAGAGAACGTCCCTAGGTACTCTATCGTATGCCTTCTCTAAATCAATAAAAACCATATGCAAATCTTTGTTCATCTCTCTATATCTTTCAATAAGTTGTCTAAGAAGATGTATAGCTTCCATAGTTGATCTTCCAGGCATAAAACCAAATTGATTCTCCGATATCATGACAACCTTCCTCAACCTAGACTCAATCACCCTCTCCCAAAGTTTCATAGTATGACTCATGAGTTTTATACCACGATAGTTTGTGCAATCTTGTATATCACCCTTATTCTTATATAAATGCACCAAAGTACTCTTCCTCCACTCATTAGGCATCTTATTTGTTCGCCAAATCAAGTTAAAAAGATTTGTCAACCATTCTAAACCTTTCTCTCCCAAGCATTTCCAAGCCTCGATAGGTATACCATCTGGGCCAACTGCCCTTCTTGATTTCATTTTCTTCAAAGCCTCTGCAATTTCTTTCTTTTGAATCTTGCGCATGAAGTCACGATTTATCTCATGAAAAGGAATGGAGAAGTCTCCAAGATCTTGAGCATGACTATCATTAAATAGCTTATCAAAATAATATTTCCATCTCTCCTTAATCTCCTCATCTTTGACTAAAACCCTTTGCGTTTCATCTTTGATACATCTAACCATACCCAAATCCTTCGATTTCCTATCTCTCATCTTTGCAAGCCTATAAATATCCTTCTCGCCTTCTTTGGTATCCAACTTGTCATAAACCTCCTTATATACCTTAGCCCTCGCGTTTCGAACAACTTTTTTAGCTTTCTTCTTTGCTATCATATACTTTTCCAAATTCTCATTATCACGACTCTTACTTAGATTTCTATAACACTCTCTTTTAACCTTAATAGCTAATTTGACATCCTCGTTCCACCATGATGTATCCTTACCTAGTGGTGCACCGCCTTTAGACTCACCCAATACCTCCTTAGCTACTTTTCTCATACCACCCGCTATCTTATTCCACATTGATTCTGAATCCTCCTCGAGACACCAATCAACTTCCTTAACTACCTGCTCTACAAACATTCCTTGTTTAGCTCTTTTTAGTGCCCACCACTTAATTCTAGGATCTATCCTATGTCTATCCCTTTTGCGGCATTGTCTAATTCTAAGATCTAAAATTAAGACTCTATGTTGTGTAGCTACACTTTCTCCTGGTATAACCTTACAATCGATGCAACAACCCCTATCTCTCTTTCTAAGTAGGAAAAAATCTATCTGACTCGTATTAACCCCACTTTTAAATGTTACTAGGTGAGACTCCCTCTTCCTAAACCAAGTGTTTGCTAAGATCATATCATAGGACAAACAAAAATCTAAAATCCTTTCTCCACTTTCATTTCTTTCTCCTATACCATAGCCTCCATGGATATTCTCAAATCCATCCCTACTAATGCTTACATGTCCATTAAGGTCACCGCCGATGAAAAGCTTTTCTCCATAAGATGTCTCTTGTACTACTCCATCTAAATCTTCCCAAAATTGATGCTTAATGGAATCATCTAAACCTACTTGAGGTGCATAAACACTAATAATATTAATAATATCCGTACCTAATACTAATTTAATAAGTAAAATTCTATCACCCTTCCTACGGACCTCGACTACATTATCTATAAACTGACGACTCATAACAATCCCTACTCCATTCCTATTCCTATTTATTCCTGTATACCAAATCTTATATCCCCAAGGTTCTATCACTTTAGCTTTCTCACCTACCCATTTGGTCTCTTGAAGACATAAAATATCAATCTTTCTCCTACACATAACATCTACTAACTCTACCAACTTACCAGTTAAAGACCCTATGTTCCAAGTGGCTAACCTAATTTTATGGTCTTGGACTAACTTCTTTACCCCCACCCGTCCAACAAAGTGAGGGAACCCTTGCCTATTTGACACCACACCCGGGCGCCGGTGTGACGCGTCGCTTCTGGGCGACGACCTAGCAACCCTTTCACATTTATCACTGCCTCCGGGCCTAGAGAGTACAGCGCGTCGCTCAGTAGGGAACGCCCCAACGAAATTCTCATATTGGTTCATTTTCATAGGATATGACAAAGTTTTTATGCTGGCTGTCACAGGCCTACCGCAACCCTCCTCCTTTATCCGGGCTTGGGACCGGCAGTGTATAACTACACAGGCGGAGTTACATTTTAGAAAATAAAAAACAGGAAAATAAAAGAAATAAAACAAGTACCCCTATTGGGTACTTGTGAAAAGACCATAATACCCCTATCGGGTATTATGGTGAATACATCTATATTTATATATATAGATATATTATTACATATGTCTTAACAAAACCATCATCCTATTCTCAAGCCAAAAATCATATAGAATGGATAAAAGCCATGAAAATAGAATTAGATGCACTAGAAATGGCCAAACACTTGGACGATCCAAGATATCCCTCCAAGTAAGAAACTTATAGGTTGTAGGTGGGTATACAAAGTCAAAACCAAAAGTGATGGGTCCTTGGAAAGGTATAAGGCCCGTTTAGTGGCAAAAGGATATGCCAAAGAGTATGACATCGATTATGAAGAAACATTTGCTCCTGTGACCCATATGACCACTGTTAGAACTTTAATAGCCTTGGCCTCCATTAGAACATGACCTATCTTTAAATTGGATGTCAAAAATGCTTTTCTGAATGAAAATCTCGTTGAAGAAGTATACATGGAAGCCCCACCTGGTATTAGTATCCCTAAGGGTAAAACTCTTCGTCTAGAAAAAGCTCTTTATGGTCTTAAACAAGCTTCAAAAGCCTGTTATGACCGTTTTAGTCATGTTATGCTTGATATTGGTTTTCAACCTTGTTTAACTGATGCTGCTTTGTTTGTTAAGAAATCTGATGCAGACATCATTATTCTTCTTCTCTATGTGGATGACATGATCATCACCGGAGACGACAAATAGGAAGTTGCAAATATCAAATCTCTTCTTAAAACTCACTTTGAAATGAATGACTTAGGTTTATTAAGATATTTTTTAGGCATCGAAGTTGCTTATTCCCCTCGGGGGTATTTGATATCTCAATCTAAATTTGCTCTTGCTATTGTTTCCAGGTCTGGAATTACAGATGATCAGAAAGTGGACACTCCAGAAGTTGTCAATGTTAAAATGAAAATTGATGATGGAGAACTTCTTGATGATCCTACTCCTTACAGACAACTTATTGAAGCTCTTTCTTATCTTTCCATTATTAGGCCAGATATAGTTCATGCGGTTCATACAGCCAGTCAGTTTCAGCATGCTCCCACCTCCGTGCATATGTGAGCAATTTTGTGTATTATTAGATACTTAAAATTCTCTCTTTCACGAGAACTCTTTTTGCCTGCTTCATCTTCATTAAATTTAATTGCATATACTGATGCTGACCGGGGAGGTGATCCCAATAATAAGCACTCAACTACTGGTTTTTGTGTCTTCTTAGGTGAAGCCTTAATTTTGTGGAGGTGCAAGAAGCAGCAAAAGGTCTCTCTTTCCTCCATCGAAGCTGAATACAGTGCCATGACAACCACCACTATGGGGGTTGTTTGGCTCAGACGATTGCTAGCGGATATGGGAGCTGAAGCAACGCAAACTTCAAAGATGTGTTGTGACAATAAAAATGCGATCCACATTGCAAGCAACCGGACATTCCATGAGTGCACTAAACACATTGAGATGGACTGCCACTATGTCAGAGATGAATACTTACATGAAACCATTGATCTGCTATATGTTACATCAGAATATCAATTAGCAGACTTTTTCATCAAGCCTCTCACTGCTCCCAGATTTCACTTTCTCTTAGACAAACTTTCGCTCATTGTACTGTAAGTTTGAGAGAGAGTGTTAAAATGTAAACTGTAATACATATATATTATTTAATATTATTATATTTTTCCTTTTATTATTTTCTTTTTCTATTTTTCTTTATTTTCTTTTTTAGCATCTAGTTCAATAGAAACTAGATATTTGATCCAGCCCTTTGGAACTTGACTGTGCAAATAACTGTTGACTGCAGTCCAACAGCTATAATAATAATTGTTGGACCGTAGTCCAACAACTATAATAAGAGCCGTTTGACACGTCTCTTTTGGAGAGCTCAAAATAAGTTCTTCTCTCTCTTCCACTTTTTTGTATATATAGGGGTGAACCCCTTCAATGTAAAGAACTATGCTTCTTAAGCATTTTGTGCATGAATAAAATATTATTTATTTTTCAAGTGTTCTTCCTTTAATACCCTTTCAAGGGTCATGCTTGTAGTATCTCCAATAGACACTTGTTTGTGAGTTATTCGTGCATTTGTTGAAGACCACCATTTCATTACATGTACAGTGACAGTCATTATGATTGTTAGGGAAAAAGACAAAACAGATAAAAAAAAGAATAAAAAGAAATAAAACAAAAATATAGAAAAATAAAGATTACAAAGATATACGTATATACTTTAAATATATATTTCTATACATATACATAAGAGTATGTATATATATATATGTTATTTTCTAACAATGCTCTTGTTTCCTCTACATAGTAGTCATTCCTGGACATGACCTGTAAAATCTATTCGCCATGTGAACTTCTAGATATTGCTTCCAATAAATCTAGGACATGAAAGTCGTAAGGTACTAGGGGCTCATCTCTGAGGTGTTAATTTACCACCTCTATCGATAGTAAATCAAGCTATTTTTTGCCACCAAAAAAAATAACAGAACTCTGACACCACCTTTGGTTCTGCTTTTCATCTTTCGTTAGTGAGAACTCTCATGGATCCAAATACCCTTAGTTTGCCAACTGGTTTGAAGATGAGTAGAATTCTTCTGTCTACCTGATGTGCTGTTTAGAAGGAAAGTGCTCAAGGGGGTGTTTGCATTCCTGATCTCTAACTCGAGGTGGATTACACGTATGTTGTGTTGAAGAGGGGTCCCAGATCAACTGGTGATTTCAGATCTCCTGTTTGAATGACTTGGATCTTTGGATGGGCCCATGTGGAGCTCCATCCTTGGATATGTAATCTGAGGGATTCAATTGCAAAGACGTAATAGTCTTATCTAATTTATGCAGGTAGTATATGTTGTCTTTCATTTTTTTGTTTCGGATAATCGTGTTTCACCTACTTCTGATACAGGTACTGCCCAGCTTTTTGAAGCTCTTGGCACAGCTCATTGTACATTTAAAGTGACATGACTCGAACATAGTGCTTGATGAGATTTATGCGTGGGTGGCATAATCTGATGATGTCACAAGAAAGCCCTTATTAGTTTCTTGGTTGCATTCAGTTACTTATCTTTCTTCTCAAGCTGAAAAAATTAACATCAATAAGCATACTCAAGGTAATAATTAGATGAATAATGTGGCTGGTAAAGGAGTACATGACAGTGATTATGCTGCTTCACACACTTCAGGCACTTCCCACCCAAACAGAAAGTGGTGGGTCTATTTCTTTCCAGGGTCCAGACTCTAAATCTGCAGTTTGATTTGAAAACTAACAGGATTGAATGGACTTTATAGATACTTCTAGTTGCATACATTCTGATGGATGTAGGTCTACATTGGGGGCCATAAACTAAGAGAAACTTGTTGAAGAGAGACTTTGAAAGGACAATATCAGGTAGAATTCTTTCCTGATTTCATATGCATTTCATCCTGGAGCATATGAATTGATAATAGATTTGCTGATTGTTAAATTAATTTTTCATAAGCAATGGGCTAATTATTTTGGGATCACAAGAATATACATATTCAGTTACAATTTGCTTCAGCACGACACTAATAAATATTTGAAGATGGTCATGCATCGGCCAGCAACTTGTGTATTGCAAGATTTTACTTCAAATCGGTCAAAAATACAACTTATCTGGATTGTGGCGGATATTTGGCCAAAAGCAGCAAAGCCCACATAATTAAGAAATGGCACAAGAGTTATTTCTTGTATTCTCAGTCAGTCTTCAAAGGCAATGAATTTGCTGTGAACATCGTCTGCAGTGAGATCATGTGGAAGACCCAAAATGAATTTCTTTTTTGGTTCATATCGCTGACCCCAATTGTTTTGGGATGAAGGCGTAGTTGTTGTTGTTGTATCGTCTGCAGTGAGAGAATTTCAGGTTCTTTGTGTGAGATTTGCAGGGTTGATTGCCTGATGCCAGCAGCTGATAGCATTTCAAAATCTTCTTTGGATTTGCATGCCAAAACCATCATCAGAGTGCTTGCTTGCCATTTATATACCTAAGCACACAAATAAATCACTTGCTGACCTGCCTATGCACGTGTTGCACCTACGTCTACAGACACGCCTGTGACTGTGCAGCCTGTGCGTGTCTGCAACAGGTTGACACAGCAGTGGCATCTGCAGCCGTCGACGGACTGACGTTGTGCGGGGGTATGTGCCTGTAGAGCTTACGGGAGCTGCAACGGTGTTGTCGACCACGCTCACACACCTTAGATCTCATGGAGCTAAGAGCATTGGCAACGCGCTCGATATTTTGCACATTTCCTGTTTACACATAATGAGCTGCTGTGCGCACTCTTGTGACAGGATTTGGCCTGACTGTGTGCTGGTGACGAGGAGCTCTGCCGCTGCCGCTGCACGTTCTGGAGCTGCAGCTACTGCCGCACCTGTGCACGAGTTGCTGAGCCAAAGTTTGCACACGCTGTGCCTATGTGCGCAACTGTCATTGAGTGCTTGCGTGCCGATTCCCTGTGCGCCTAGGTGCGCCTGTTGAACCTGCGCTTGTGTGTGCCATGCCTGCATGCATGTGGACTTGCGCCTGAGTGCACTGCACTGTAAGCACTCGAACTGTGAGCTTTGCGCCTGTGTGCACGTCACTGCACGCACCGCCTGTGGTCATGCCAGCGCCTATGCACGCCTATAGCCGCCTGTGGCTAACTGTGAGTTCAGTGCCTGCGTGTATTCGAGACTTCACATGCTTATACTGAGCCCTGTGCACAGGGCAATACTGCTGTGAGCCATCTGCGCACGTGGTGCATGCTTGTGGTGGCCACGACGTGTGATCCGTGGGAGGTTGTGAGGCAGGATTGCAACAAGTGGCGTCAGAACCACATGCTGCCTAAAGCAACTCCCATGAAGGACGTGATGCTAGAGCAGCTGCGACAGCACATGGAGACCCGGTACGGAGAGACAGCCACACACGTAGAGGCCTTGAAGGGTAAAATCTCAAGCGTGGATGGACGAATGACCGGGATCAAATCCCAGATATCTGTGCTGCAGCAATAGCTTTTGCAAATGATGACGGAAATGAATCACATTTTTGAGCTGAGGGCAAGCGGCTCGAGCCGCATGAGCATGCCCAGGACGTGCACGCTGTCATGACCTTTTTGCGGAGGACCGTGCGGTACCTAGGATGCGGACTAGGCAGGTCTGTGGAGCGGAAGCAACATGCTGCTTGAGGTGGTGCGTCCAGAGGTGGCACCGATGAGTAAAAGCAACTTGAGGGAGGCAGCTTATCGAAGGCCACCGCGTAGGAGCGGATGCACAATCGGTGCTCTCAGCACTTGGGAGGCCTAATGAGGCTATATGCTCGCTGGCAAGCAACAACTTGAAGAAAAACCACACGCGAAGCCACAAAGGCAAGCGGTATGGCAGACAATCACCAAGGAACACAAACAACATGCAAACAACACAAGCAAGCACCACGCAAACAACTGAAGCGGGGCAAAGGCACAATGTCCAAGAAATGCAACTTGTATTCATAATTGCATGATAATAGAAAAAAAAAGCCATTTTCATCTGAAGTGAGGCACGCAATCAATTGTATTTGAGTCTGATATACAAACGCCTTTTTTATGCTCCTCAATCTCATGCTACTCCTTGAATAGCAAACGCTGACACGAATATGCAAATGGAAGTACAAAGTCCATAATTAGGTATCAAATAGATGTTTCTTTCAACGTCTTTGTTTCTACTGTAAGGGCACACAAGACGGTGCTGAAATTTTCACACGGCAGAAACAATTCAGAGAAGTTCAAGTTCATAGAGAAATGGGAGCGGGATGAGACATCATAAGGATTTCTAGAAGCTGGGTTATCTTTTTGTTTGCATTAACTTTGGTTAAATTCACACGTATCTTGAGAATCATTCTCTTAAGAGAACCAAAATATCAAGTGATTGCAAACGCGCTTCTGCTATGTCTTGATTTGAATCTCTCTCTCAGTGCTTGCAAACGTGAAGAAAATGTTAACTGATTCATTAATATAGCTTCACCACATTACCTGGAAGTGGAGGTAATGTGGAGGCTCAGTCAAGATCATGCCCACACAATGGTCTAAGAAAGTCTAATTCAAGTTCAAATCTATACCCAACAAGTTAAACCAGACTCCTGAACTACCAAGCAGTCCGTTTTGCCAAACCCACTGAATAGCATAAGAATGAACCCAGTCAGTTCATGTGGGACCCAAGTATTTAAATTTGATTACAATTAGGCATAATGGGAGCAGCTATAAGGGTCCTGAACTCTGATAATTCAACTAAAGAATAAGGAGTTCATGAACTTCATAAACCTCCATGTGTTGGAAAAAAAAAATCTTAATTACTGTTTCAGCATACAGAGATTAAATACCAGTTATTACGCTGAATATGACTAGCAGTCTAGAATATATACAGAATCAGTTCAGGATCCAAAGCAATGTATCCCATTCATGCAACCCAAAATGTATTGCCAGCAGTACCAATAAACTCGCTATATAGACTGCCACCCATTCTAGTTGATATAATAAGCCTGCTAGATCTAAGGAAAACGACGAAAGAAAAAGGTCTTTACTGCAAAGTTTCCGTAGATTGGCAACACTGGAAATAGTTTGCTTACATTTAATCTAATGTACTTTAATGCAACTAAACTTCAAAGAAGCCGGTGAAATGCACGAACACGGAGGCCTTGATCGATGTGAAGTGTGAACATGGGCTTGTAAGTCGCCTCTTTATGTGGATCGTTCAATTTGAATTTGAAGAAAGAAATAAGAAGCGCAGCGACTATCTTCATTTGCCGATAAGCGAAATCTTTACCCAAGCATATTCGAGGACCAGCCTGTGAAAATGTACACAATTTTTCACAAACTTTTTCTAAAGCTAACCCTCTAACATAATATCTCTAGTGTTTGTGAGTGCAAGAGAGAGAGAGAGAGAGAGAGAGAGAGAGAGAGAGAGAGAGAGAGAGAGAGAGAGAGAGCAATGTAGCAAGTAGTGCACCAAGAGGAAGAGCATCTTAAAAACTAGTGTAGCATATATGATGACCTTGAATCTATGAAAAAATATGGCACTTTAAAAGAATTTTACCTTTATTCAAAGATACAAGCAAACAGATTACATCTATATGTATAAATTGAAACTCTTGATTGGAATAAGAAACTTATTAGTCAAAGAACTTAAATTGCCTATTATGAACAAAAGTCTATTAAAATTCCTACTTGATGCCAAACAGTAAATTCAATGAGTAGCAAAACTACTGAAGCCAAATGTTACCAAAACAAGATATCTACACTTTAAAACAAAATTTGAGCCAGAAACAATGATTTTTTTTTTAACTCCTTAAAGTATCCTTCAAATGCCCTACCACCATATATTCCTAGATATCAGAAACAGGTTATGCTTGTTTGAAGTTAACCTTCTATTTGGATCATATTTAACCTTGTTCCTAGAAGCATGAGGTTATCTACTTTGCATCATCATTGGATGACAATTGGGAGGAAGTGACATTCACATCTTCACAGGATTGTCTCACGTTGTTTATACTTCATTGTTCTGAAGGCAATTGTAGGATGCATATGGAATGCGATGTATACAATTTTTATGCCTTTTCTCATCCTATTAAAAGAAGAGAAGCAGTGCAGAAATAAGTCTTATGAATAAGATATGGAACTATTATTGGTTATAACGTGCTAAAAGAAAAATTTAAGGACAATAGAAGGATTGAATACAATGGGTAGAACCAATGTCAAACACCAGTGAATGTTGAAAAGTGGAAACAACAACAAAACTAGGTAATTGTAACAGAAAACTATGTTAATAATAATAGAAGTATGTGAAAGAATAATTATTGTGGAATTAAACCAAGCTTGAACCAACAGCAAAAGGGAACAAACAAATGGAGAACTGTTCCTCATTCTATGTCACACAGACTCCATTTTGACTGCCATTCTGTATCCCTTTATATACAAGTCATAATGTTAATTATGGCCGTATCCCTGTATCTGCAGCCATATCCATGTGACATAGTCCTCATTTAATTTTTAGCTATAGCATTTTCCATTTTTTTTCCATTTTTATTTATAAGCTACTTGTACACTTCAAGAAGCAGATTAGAAAAACAGGACCACCATTATACCCACCTATATGCATTGACAATTATCCCCTGCCTATGTAACTCTTGAAATGGTCAAATCATTGCCACAGATATCACAAATATTTAAAAAATATAGCATATAACCTATTATGATATTTTAAAAATATCAAATACTTGAAAATATTGTGATAATGATATCATGATATTTTTATTTTTCTAATTATTTTTCTGTGTTAGACATGTTTTTCCTCTCTATCTTTGTTATATTTTATCAACTTTTATATCTTTTCTTTAAACTTTATAAAAAAATAGTACAAACTACATTTTCCATATTTTTTGCTCATGTTTCAATTTATTAAATGACATTATTTTTCTAATATTTAGGACCTAAAATATCCCAAGATTTTGCCTTGCCGAGATATAACGAGGCCAATATTCATGCTTAGGGGCCAATATCACAATGCTGAACCCTACCTAACAACCTATGTCACCTGGGTATGGGTGCGGGTACAGGTACGGGTACAAAGGGTACGCCACGGCAATTCCAAAAACTGTGACTACGGGCACACGGCAATATATATATATATATATCACATAAATACAAAATAAATTCAAACTAATTATAATCTAAATATATAATATATACTGAAAATATGAAGCTATAAACTTAAAATATAATTATAAATTATAAATTGAATACAAACTTGTATGTACGGAAGGTAAAATGGCATGTCCGGGAGTCAACGCATGTCAACACAGGGATACACATGTCAGACACGGGTATGGAGGGCAAAATGGAGTGTTCGGGTACCATAGCTAACAACAGTAGTTTAGCTTAATTCTTAAATAACATGAATATGTAATAAGTACATTGAGAAACTTACATGAAATGCTGGAAATTTGAAAGGGGATTCTGGTCTGAAAACTCCATCATGGAGCCATCTCTCTGGACGGAAATCCTCTGCATCATCACCCCAGATGTACCTCATCCTACCCATCGCATAAGCTACGTGGTTGATTCCATCTCCTTTCTTCAGTTTGAATCCATCAGGTAGGATGTCGTCATGACATGCACTCTGTCTATCCTGTGATAAACGAAAACAGGTGCATACTTTTCTAGGTTATGGGGCCAAAGGAAGTGAGTATCATGACGTCTTGGATCAAAACAATGTGCATCCCAGTAAGAGGCAGAAGCCATTGCATGTCACTCAAAAACAAGAAGGCCCATCTTGGAAAGTTTGTAACCGTACAAGATACATTTAGGAATATTTTCTTTTGAAGGTAATCTAATGCCCAATAGCCCAATATTATCTCAGAAAACTGATCATCCAAACCACCATGCAAAATTTCACCTATAAAATTCCTGTTCTCTCTGTGTTTGTGTGTGTGGTGTGTGTCCATGTGCATGTGTGTGAAAGCTCAAGTCATTGAGTTTTCCTTCTTCTCTTCATTTAGAATACTCTTGACGTTACATGATGATTAAGATGTGCTGAAAAAGAAAACATCTCCTACCAGATTGTGCGTAAAAGCATGAGGATTGTAATGCTCACCACAGGGACTGCAGGGTATAATCTCAAGGTTTCATTCAAAGCAGCATGAAGATAATACATCTTTTCTAGTGCCCCTTCTGTAATTTTCTCCACAAATTTAGTAAATTGTCCCCCTTCACACGAACCAAGCATCTCCTTGACCTCCTGTTTGAGCTTTTCTTGTATGAAAGGATGCTTGCAAAGCATGTAAGTGAACCATGAAAGCGTTCCTGAGGTGGTATCTTTGCCAGCAATTAGGAAGTTGAGAATTGTATCCCTCAAATACCGATCAGTCATAGTCTCTGGATTCTTCTCGCTCTCTAAAAGAAACCTTGATAGAATATCTTCCTTCAGCTATTATTATTTCAAAACCAAGAAATAATGTGTAAAAATTTCAAGAATTAACATCATTCATTTTCACAGAAAAATGTGTACAAAATT
Source organism: Nuphar pumila (assembly GCF_984573655.1). Classification (NCBI taxonomy): domain Eukaryota; kingdom Viridiplantae; phylum Streptophyta; class Magnoliopsida; order Nymphaeales; family Nymphaeaceae; genus Nuphar; species Nuphar pumila. The sequence continues at coordinate 133,144,132 of NC_143254.1, read as the reverse complement.
GTATACTTACAGGCGAACTTTGATGGCAAGAAAGCTGCTTCCTTTTAGAACTGATGACTTTCTAGATGAACTCATCAATCACTTTAATATTTCCTGTGAGCGTTGCTTCTGTACCAACATTAAGAATTCTCTTAACTTTCCATAACAAATCAACGTAACGACGATACGTCAGAGCATTTGATTCATCAAAAGCCTTGGTGAATCTAGTTGCTTCATCATTAGATCCATTCAAGATTTTCAAATTGAGCCCAAATCCGACTTCGAACATCGAATCCATGGCAGATTTTGTGAATAGTTCCTGCATGAAATAGTATGCGCGCATGCATGAAAACACATACATTAAATGTTCGTATTGCCTCAATCTTAATAAAAACAGTAACTAAAAGAAAATCATGCTTATAACCATAGCTGACACAGACATATCCCGTTTTAGTATTCTAATGAGCTCTCCAAATTTGTGTTAAATCAGATTGCCTTTTATTGAGCATCAGAAGTGAGCAGCATGTTGAATTATGTTTCCTGCCAGTGCATACGTTTCCTCTTGGCATAATCGAAAAAAGAAACACCAGTTCACGTGGATACCATCCAAACACAGGCACAAATGCTGTGAACAACCATTTCTCTACTCACATGAACAACCATGGGCTGATTGGACTCTACACCAACTCATGCGGATACCATCCAAACACAAAGACACATGCTGTGAACAACCGTTTCTCTACTCACATGAATATCCACGGGCCGATTGGACTCTGCCATCTCCGAAATCCTCTGTGCCAGAGCAGCAGCGTTTCTCCGAAACACCACGCTGCTGAAATCTCTCAACACTTTGGTGGAGAACTCATAGCTTGCTATTTTCCTTTGCTGATGCCATTTCTCACCATCCACCGCAAAAATCCCTTCCCCGAACAGATCCTTCATTATCTCTTGATGATACGCCCCCTGCAATAATATTTCAATCCCACTTTTTACTCATCCAATTGGGCAACAAGGGTCACAATCCAATCTCAATTCCGTAGCTTGGCCTCAAGAAACTAGTAAGTATAAACATCAAAGGCAGAATAGATGCTAGAAATTAGTCTTGTGGGTCACCTTCACATAACTAGGAAAGTTGGTTTTCAGAACGTACTCGACGTTCACTGGGTCCGCTGTGTAGATCTCGCTGTGTGATAAGGCAAGAAACCTGACGGTTTTGTGATTGGCAACAACTTCGACATAGTAATCATAGAGCCTGTCCAAGCATCTAAGAAGTTGGAAGATGGTGCCCTTTACCGGGTGATATTCTTTGTTGCCTAAAGATTTCCCTGTGAAGATTCTCAACATGCACAGACAGAAAAGGGACAGGAGGAGTGATACTGCAAAAATTACGCCATAGACAATGTGGGAGACGATTGCCATCTCTCTCTCTCTCACAGGTGAAGCTATACAGACCCGGAATATCAGAAAGAAAAAAAAAAGAAGAATATCCAAAGAGAAGCTCATGTCTTTTTTGTTTTGAAAAGAATAAAAAAATATTATTAACAGATCCAGAAATGACGATGAGCCCATATACACGAAGTCAACATGGCTTTTGCCTCTTCACTGTTTGTAGAGGCTTATCACGATCTTGCGGTCACCATTTGCCCAAGAATTGTTTTTGATCATGCGCCACTAATCTTGGAATTTGGCAGGGACGGTTCAAAGACCGGTGGCTCACAGTCTCTGTTCGGTTTCAGCTTGGGTCTTGATATAATTTGGTATTTCGACCTAATTACCTGCCAATAAAAAATATGTAAATTACTGAAATCAAATTATTTACTAACAAATAAGAAGTTTAGTAATTATTGTAAATAATATAAAAAACTAAATCTAAAAAAATATATCTTGATACGAACCAATTATTTGAAGTTGAAAAAAACAGACATCAATGATATAATATGTTCAAAATATATCAGGTATATATTGGGTCGGTTCACATATAAAATGGATTTGGGAAGATAATCGCGCGGTTCAGGTTCGGGTCATATGAAGCGAGTTCAGGTTGGGGTAAGTTCAAGAATAAAATGGGTTCCGGTACATAATGATGTCAGTTTCGAGTCCGTTTGGTTTTACGTTATTGGGAACCATTTGGACAGGATATAAAAAACGGAATGGGTCCAAAGCAGTTCAGGTCTTCATTCACAATACCCATGTCTCGACCCATCTTCTTTGTAAGTCTAAATTTTGGACCCAACCTGAACCCATGGGCCTGTTAAAATCAGGTCGGGTCAGGTTAATCGGTTTGACGACCCAGTTACACCCCTAATGTTTTGGAGAGAGAGAAAGAGAGCCATTATAAATAGTAATTCATTATTTTTTTTTTAAAAAAGTACAATGTAGACTTTTCTTTTCTTTTTTTTTAAAGAAAAACTATAAAAATGCTTATACAATTTTTTTTCTCACGGGGGTTAGTCAGACCCTTTCAGTTATACAACCATACCATTTGAGGTTCTAACCTGCAAAGTTACAACACAAGGTGGCGTGCACTAACTGCTCCTGCCGGATAAGCAAGCCCCCGGTACAAATTTTTACTTGAATAGCAAGAATGTTAATAAAGCATCCAGTTTTTTGCACATGATACCTTTGATTATGCTTTTAGGATATTTAAGATAGGATTAGGATTAGGTTAGGCAAAAACACTTGTCCTTGAATAGCAATTGGAATATCTACCGAACTAACAGAAATAGAAGATAAGAACAAACCATTTATCTTTCCCACCCTCCCTTTCACTTGTCCTTGGATATCAAGTATCAAACCACTAATATATCTAGTCAACTATCAGAAACAGAATATAAGAATAAACAATTTGATATCTCTCACACGCGCGCGTGCGCAGAGGCCTACCAATGTACAATTGATGACAGGGGCTTTTCCCTTGGCCTAGCAAAAAACATTAAAAAATACTTTGTTATTGATGCAATAACCTATTATAGGTTATTTCCAATACATTAAACGAAATATTTTAGCCAATCTCATAGTTATTAGTTTTACCCTTGGTTAGGTTCGAGAATAAATTTTTAGACCAAACTAAAAAGAGACTTATTTAAGGCTCAGACCATGTCTACCCGAGATAGTTTGCGCCTGAACCTGGTAATCAATATATATGAGCATATGGTTTTTATCTGGATCGAACCTGAACCAACTTTGCTCGAGTCTAGAATTACTTTTAGACCTCATTCAATGATGGGTTTGAAGAGACCATACCCAAATCCAAACTACATTCGGCTTGGTTACACCCTTATACGCAACATTGACACCTGCCACTTTGTGAGACTCACTGAAATCAACTTACTTTAATAGTACGAAGTACGAAAGTTACCAAGTCAACATTAGAGGATCAAGTAAAAAGTGTAACAAACAAATGACAAATGTCCATATCTGGTATCTATCGGGGATCGGCTAAGGATTTATCTTCTCCCATCCTTTCAGTTTTTCATCACGTCCCCTCTCTCTCTCTCTCTCTCTCTCTCGGGGGTAGCCATTAGCGATGATGCTACTGTCATCGACCCAGCCCCGGTGATGCTCCAGCAAACATCGCGACGTGAAGCCGTTGAAGAAACCCTGCACAGGGATGCAGGTTGCGACAACCCTCCCCATCGGGTACACCCCCTCCAACTTGAGTCTGCAGCGATGATGGGTCGCCCGTGTCTGGGTACCCTCCAACTGAACCACCAAGGTGCGCAGCGGGTCCCTGCGACTGCATCGCAGGCTAGGCCTAAATTGCAGGACCACAGTGTTGCGCTGGGTCCTGCCCCAGGCCTGGGCTCATGGTCACACACTGTAACGCCCCAACTTTTTATAGTAAAAATTTTGGAGTAATTTTTTTTAATAACGGAAGTGCGAAAAAGACAAGTCGGGTGCATTACAGGGTAAAACAGAGAAGCACTAAAAGCATAACATTCATTAACTAAAGCATTAATGTCATTAATTACATCCCATAACAAAAATATAAATATACTAATCAGAGTTCAAAAAGAAAACACTGAAAAACTGAGATCTCTTGACTACTTCCATATGCGACGCCCACGATGCTCCGATTTAGTTGCTTCCTGAAAAAATTTAAAACAGAAGGGTCAGAGTCCCTTGTCTGCGTAAGAAACATTGTATTTATATGTGGTGCTCAGTGTCCTGTGTACAAATATGTGCAACAACTACAAATCTAACTAGCATGGAAATTTGTATCATTCTAAGAAAATAATCATGCTTTCTAATTCATGAAACAATGCAAAAGATAACTGAACTAAAGATACATTTATTCACATTAGCATAAGCTGTAGATTCTACAAGTTTTACGAAAGTCATATCAACAGTACATAAGTCTTCAAAAATAAATTTTTCGTCAACTTAAGTCATTTAATGATTATCTTACTCTTACCCTGTGGGTACGCACAGACATAGACCTCGTAGCGGATCGAGACTATATGGGGGTCTATTATTTAATGACCCGTATGACTAGCCGTACGGATATCCAAAGGGGACGGTCAGTGACCGAGAGAGAACTCCCCAATGGCTAGAACAAGAATTAGGATGCATCCAGTGACACTTCTGCAGAAGACTTGGATCTACCACCTAGGATACATACGTAGTCCTGGTCCCCTAACTTCGTGGACTGTGGACTCGGTGAGATGCCTAACTCTCACAAAACAAGAACGTCTACGAAGTTTGTACCACCTACCCTCTCTGAGGTAGACCATGGGTCCAGTAACATATACCGTCTTTCAGGTATACCCAGAGCCCGAAGAATCCGATAATATACACCATCTTGCAGGTGTACCCAAAATCTCGAAGGTTTTATTGTTATATTTTTATTTAACATTTTCTTTATAACCATGTGCAAGCTATCGCACTACGAGGGGTCCGGTAACGTATATCCACTTTCAGGTATACCCAGAGCCTCATGAATCTCATGTTTATACATGCATTTTGATTTCTCAATTATTTTCCTGTGCAAGACATCGCTCCACAGGGGATTACCAAAATCCCAAACCCGCCATTGAGTTCACAAACAATGTATGCATCTTACCATTTGAGGTGTCTCCTAAGCACCGGTCATATATATATATATATATATATATATATATATATTGTTTTACTCATGAACCTGTCCAAGTCCGGTATTTCCCATAGGTAGTTCAAGAGCCGGAGGTAGCCATCCAAATCGCGCGCCAATAGGGCAGCGTCTAGAGTGAGTTGGTGTACATCGCCAACCAGTTACGGACAGTAGTATGGGTTATTTAGGTGAGGCAGTCCGGCTGGGCTCGTGGTGTAGCACACTGACTCGTACTCTAGTTATTGGCTGCCCGCAAGGATGAACAGTGACCAGCTTTACGTAGGCTGATGATTTGTTGTATTTTGAATCATGACAGCGGAACCACAATGCTGCCCGAGAGTTGGGTGTTCTGTCAGAATTCCTTCCTGGTTCAGGTTAAATGACGCTGAACAAGCCCATAACACCCGAACCACCATAATCGCTTGGCATAACTGCCATAGCAACAAAGTTCTTGGCTTGGGTCTAGTCGACCCCAGCTTACTTGAATTTCCAAGGTAATAGCCCCCATGTTTATATATTTACTTATAGTTAAATCTATAGTCTATTATTCTTCTATGAAAATCTGTAATAAATCAGGATATTACACAAAACATCTCACACCTAATAGTGCAACAATTAACATAGATTAGGCATGTAAAATCTATAATTGCTAGTGCCCAAAATAAAAGACGTGTGTATAAAAAAAAAACAATAATTTCTAATTGTATCCACCACACGCCTAAATAGTAGTTTTCGTAATCATGTCTCTTACATGAACCTGTGGGTTTGTGATCAAGGCAACTATAGGTATAGATTTACTAAACAATGTCACGGTATAAAAAGTTTCAATGTGTTTTTTTTTTGAATAACCATTATAGGTTCCAATAATGTGTATTAAGGTCCACTCCAAGTTTATAAAAGGAACAAACTTCTGTTTAGAAATGGATCCACCCATTCTTAAGCACATGGGCAGACTATAATCATTCATTTCCTGCATGTCCTGACGTGTTCTCTCTTTTGCAGGCACAACTCTCCTCGACTTACATTATTGTAAACATATCTGCTTAAAAAATTTGTTTCTCTCTCACCAATAAAGACTCTAACACAAATAGCGTGCCCCCTTGAAGAAATCTCAAGGAAGCCATTAGAGAGAGAAAAAAAAATAATAGGTAAGTTTGTGTTATGGTGGTTCCCAAAACCAATTTGACATGGCCCATGCATCCAGCGTAGACGCATCATTTTAATGCTTTCTTCCTATGGGCCAACATGGTCTACATACAAAAATGATAATGGTACAACAAATTTTTTTTCTAAATAGATTCAGATCTACATTCAAATAGAAGATTTAACATGATGCATAATGATAAGATAAGCATTCTAACCTTCTGAATATGTAGGTTCGTGTATGACCAAAGATCTTAGCAAATGGCTAGAAATGACACAAACGTGCAGGACCTCCAAAAATGAAATTTTAGAATATTGTTTCACTATGTCATCGTCATGTAGGTAATATATACACACACACACACACACACACATATATATATATATATATATATATATATATATATATATATATATATAATTTTTTTTGACACACCAGAACATGTGCTTGCATCACATGACCCCTGCAAACATCAAGCTGAGGTTGTTGGCTAAACTCTTGTAGTTTGCCAACAAGGTGAGCCAAAAGATTCGGTTCACACCAATCGTGCTTCCTAACGACGACTTCTACCTGGGTCCATAGTGACGTCCATTCTTAGATCGATCGACGACACTGCAACATGTTTGTGCCACAAGACATCAAACACGCACATATAAAGTCAAATACTCCTTACCTATTTGAAGTCTTTCGGCGGCACATTTGCACTCTCGTTCTTTCGTTGGAGCAACCCACACAACTTCAATAATGGAATCCCCACAATCAGCAAGGAAGAAAAGGGTGGTTGGGCAAAACGTCAAGAGAGAGAGAGAGAGAGAGAGAGATCTGAAACATTTTCTCCTTCTCAACTTTTAATTCTTTCTCTCCCCACGTAGGGGAGTTTTGGTTTTTCAAAAACTCAACTTCCAACCCACCGTTTAGTGGGTGTTTGGAAGTCCCAACATTTCCCCTCCCTCACATTAGCAAATGTATCTTCAACTTCCATTCTTTTTTTTTTTAGTGGTACCCTTCCCCATTTGGTGGGATTTTCCTTGTTTCTTGGAAAAGGGGAAACAAAAAGGCCAACTCCCACACGTTTATTGTGGGAGAGGGTTTAGGAGGTAGGGGTTTAACCAACCCATGATTTTTCCTCTTTTTATTTATTTATTTATTTTTTTCTAAAGTAAAAGACCCACTTTTCTATGCAAAAAGATGAAATCAGTGCACAAGGGGTTTGAACCGAGGTCTTCAACCTAAGGGGTAACGAGCCCCACCACTTGTGCTATGTTGCTTTTCATTGTAAATGATGTAAATTAAATTGTATATAACCCTTTCAGTTTCGTTCCGGATTTCATAAATAATAATGCTTTTTTACTTCTATGTGGGTGCCCCGAGGTTTTGAACTTGGGTTGTGGCTCCACACAACCGTGCGTCCTACCACTACACCACACCATCACTTGGTGTTTACTTTTGCAAGAAATTTCTTTTTATGTCATATTTGGACGTTTTTCCTTGTTGATGGATTTCTTCCATTTTCAAGTGGATTTTTCACCCGTTGGTTCTAAACTTGCACTCTCTCACCATAAATGTGCTTCGAATCTCACGCTATTATCTCAGAACCATCGGATTTCTCCACTTGGCCTCGTGAACCGGGTCGGATAATCGGATCTCGCTAAAGTCCGAATCCAAGTACCCTTTCTAGTATTCGTTACCGAGTTCGCTCTACTGGCCCGCAAGCCTCAAAATCACATTGAATATTTCATAAACCATATTATTTCACATAAACACACATTTTTATTTCATTGAAAAATCCTTAAAATTCATGTGTTTTACACACACACTGGGTATCACATCCCACGTTGGGCAAACAGTGGGACCTGTGTGGGCAGGTGGGTCCAGACCCGAATTCGTGAGAATGGGGCTCGGACTCGGATCTTGAGAACCATCCTTTGGGTCCCCGAAAGTGGTTCCAAGTCATGAACCTACCCACCCGATCTACCCAATGGGGTTTGGTTCGCAATTCCTCCCGAACCAAATCCAACCCTTTAGTTTTGACCCACAAAATGGATCCAATGCCGACCCAAACCCATATCGGACCCGGACGGAGCTCCAGTTTGAATTTGATCCGAGTCACAACCAAGCCCATAATCATATAGATCATGGATCAAGTTCAAACCAAGCCTTCTATCCCCACAACTCGATCCCCGATCCAACCTACCCAAATATGGGTCCGACGAGTAGTTTAAGAATAGATCCGATCCACATCCAATCGGGCGAATCAACCCAATATTATACCAACCAGACCCTATACCCTATACCTGAACCCGAACCAACCCATTAATCCAATACCGTATCCGACCCAACACCACTATTCTGGCCTGAGCCATAACCCAAACCCATACTATCCCATTCCTACCCACCTAGAGCCCGAGACCCGACCAGTCTTTCCACCTATAGCAGGACCTTCTGTCATACAAGTGCCACAACGCCGCCCACAGATGTCTTTCGCCCACAGGCAAGCCAGACTGAAGCAGATTCAGCAGGGACCGACGCGACCAGAGCATCGACCACAAGTCATCAGAGTTTGTCAGCATCAGTTACCAAGAGATCAGTACCATGGTGAAGGAGATGAGATTGTGATGGATGATGATGCCTTCTGGAATGAGTACCCCGCAGGCATGGTGGAGGCCTGTTAGTAGGGAGCACCAGAGCGCCCCTCTACGTTTTAATTTTTATATTTGAAAATTATTTAAAATGACTAGAAAAAATAATCATATTTTTAAGTAATAAAATAAGTTTGTTAGATTTATAATTCTAACCTTATTTAAATATTTTACTATGCCGTTTTATATGTATTGCATCACACTATTGGTAGGTAATTTTGTAAGTTCAAATAATTTTTTAATATTTTTTTGTCAAAAAAATATCATGACCTACTGACAAAATCTTTTTAAAAAATAAAAATAGTTTTTGTTTGATTTAAAAAATTAATTTTATTTGAAAAAACAAAAAGTGACATGATGGAGAGCAGAGAGGGGTTTTGTTTGTCTGTTGGTGCCTTGGAGGATTAAAAAATCAGACCTTCACCACTTTATAGCTTCAATGACTTTGAGAGTGGAGAATTGGAGATACATTCTTACAAAGTGTGCATGACTCTCTGCAAAAGTGTTGTCCGTTAGAAGATCGACCCCATATTCGAGCACAGTCTCTCTCTCTCTCCTTTTGATTGTTGTTTTGAATAAGCAAAATAATTTTCTCTCTCTCTCTCTCTATCGTCTTCTTCTTCTTTTCATATTTATCATCTTTTTTTTTCCAGATCTCTTTCCTTGTGATGTAAGGTTCTAATGTGTTCGTGCTGAATGGGAAGATGTCGATCTTTATGGGTCTTGCAGCTCTTGCTCTCAGAAACTATTGTTAAAGTTTTCTTTTGTTTGAAGATTTGTTTTCCTTTTTTTTATAATTTTTAGGATTTTTTTGGGGCTTATTATTATTCATTTTTCTTCTTCTTTTCTTTAGATTGATTTAAGATTTTTGTTGTAACTTATAGTGCTTTCAGTTCTTATTAAATCCGCACTATTGCTGGACTTCTAGACATCAAGAGTCAAGATTCTTAATACCCCTGTTGAACCCTTTGTGTATTCTTTTGTTTGAAGAATGTTGTTTTTGTGGATAAGTGTTTTATTTTAACTCTAAAATATTTTTTAAAATAAGATGTCCATATAGCAATTTATATCGTTTTGTTATTATTGTGTTAGGGAATTAATAAACAAAAAATGTTTGTATTCTCCTTACAAAATGGTACATTCATTTTTGAATAAATGAAATAAATGATTGTATGAGCAAATTTATTTTTTACTAGAATAAGATAACTGATTGTATCAACATGCACATTTTTGAATGAATGAAATGACTAATTGCATGAGTAGGTTCATTTTTTAATTCATGGAATGAGTTATTGTATGATCATGATTATTTTTTAGTGAATGAAATGAATATATGTGAGCAGGTTCATTATTGAACGAATAGAATGAATGATTGTAAGAGCAAATTAATTTTTGAATGAGTGGAATGAATTATTGTATGGGAAAGTTCATTTTTGAATAAATCTAATGACTATATGTCTGAGCAGGTTTAATTTGACGATATTCACACATCAGAATGTATGAACCTCATGACATTTGCAACTAAGAAACTAACCTTATCAATTGGACAACATTCACACATTAGAGAACGCTTACATCACTAGACAACAAAATGTCTATATAGAAATCATGCTCGTGCAGTTTTACAACCAAACTCTTTTCACATGGCTGGTTGTTATCAACCTTTTTTTTTCTTCCTACTTTTACATTTCTCTTTAGGTGTCATATTACAAAAAGCTCAAGAAACACATATAAGACAAAAAACATTAGAGCAGTTCATTAAAAAACACTCGATAAATACATAGAAGCAAATAATTCTTAACAAATACACACACATAGAAGACAGGGCATTATAGCAGTTTATTAAAAAACTCTTGATAAATACATAGAAGAAAATAATTCTTAACAAATACACACACATAGAAGACATAAGACATTGGAGCAGTTCATTAAAAAACTCTTGATAAATATATAGAAGCAAACAATTCTTAACAAATACACACACATAAAAAAGCACACACAAACGCACACTCATTTCACAAGAGGTACTCAAACATACTTTTATACGTGCTTTCGCCTGTTTTGGCCAACCTAATTATATATACTATACTTGTATGATACAACATTTTTTGCTATTGTTATCTGTCTTTTCACCTTAGGTCACCCTGATTTGTGCATCACCTTTGGTAGATATACTGATATAAGAGTCAATAAAGCATTGTATGGTACATTATTTGCTATAAGAAAAAATGAAAATGTATGATATGTAGCTTAATATGATTCAATTTTGAAGTACTCATCACAATAATCCTTTGGTAGCTTGCTCTCATACAAAATGCATGCAACCACATGTTTGCATGAAATCTCACACACCTGCCACTCTTTACAATAGCATTGCATCTTTTCAAGATTAACATCGTAACCATGAGATCGGTCGTAGGCTTCGTACAAATGGTGGCAATGTACGACAACCACATGTAGTTATTGTACCTTTTTCTTTCATGCTTCTACCTTTTCTTTTACCATAGGCACAACAATACCTAACAATTTTTACTCGATATTCTTTTTTTTCTCAAACAGTGTCACCAACTTAAGATAAAGCCTCTCTATAATGGGCACTAGGGGTTTGTCATGTATGGAAAGAATCTATGAATTGAAACACTCTGCTATATTAGATGTCAAACACCCATATTTTATTTCTGGAAAATAAGATGTAGCCCAAAACTCTGGTTTCACGTCAGTGACAATATAATCATATGTGATCGTATTTTGCACCTGAATATTTTTAAGAAAATAGTTGCACTGTAGTTTTGTGGCTGCTCGAGCTGCGCTCCACCAAAGTGCATTGCGTGGTGAACTAAATTTCTTAGAAATTTTTTTGGTCAAGTATTTCATGCAATATCCAACATGACATCTAAGAAAGGTGTGAGAGATGACATGCAACAACCCTTGGTGCCTATCTGAGATAATAGTCAATTACGTTCACTCTATAAACTCATCGAAGTGTGTGAATTCGTGCTTCAGATGCTATAAAAACCATGCCCATGAATCATTCGACTCCTTATATACAACTACAAACACTACTAAAAACATTCCACTACATTGATCAATATTATGAGTCGGCAACAATATACTCATGTATTGTTTTTAGAAATGTGCCATCTATAATAAGAACAAAAAGGGAAAACCCGAGTCGGAACCCGGATCTTCAAAATAATAATAAAAATGGAAAACCCGAGTTTTAAAAACTTGAATATTCAAAGGAACGATCAGTTGCAACATGAGTGTTGAATCCGATAGGAAGTTGATAAGAATATGCACTTAAATCGATAATTTCTACTAATCTTAATGAACAATACCATTCCTAGGTTTCTCTTCATCAAATGATCCAAATAGGTAGGAAGCTTGTTGAAAGAATCTTTATATGAACAATATAGTTCTTCCTTCGTGTGTTTACATCCACATCATGCTTATTTATAACTAATCTCCACACCTTCCTCATGACTGATATTGATGATTTTTCTTGTAGTCATCTTTGGTTTATTGCGCAAGGGTTTACGAATAACATTTATAATCCATGTGGCAAACATTTTTTTTACTCAAAGGATGCCCAATGATCCACCACATATATGTTATCTTTTATACTTTTTCACTTGAAAGAATGTTGCTCTATGTAGCTTTGTGCAATGGATCTTCTAGAGGCAATCACCCAAAGAATGCAAGTTCTTCTCATGCATATGACATTCACTCTATTACTATCGCTCCTCATGAATTTTGATTTATAGTTATTCTTGATCACATGATCTTTCAATAACCCATGATGTCTCTATTATTTGAGCTTCTTGTTAGCCATTGAAAAGAGTTTTGATCATTAAGTTTTTGTGTTACTCAACTCGTCAATCAACTGAGATGCCTCTGCATCAATGGTTTTCAATTTCTCTTCATTGTATGAGAATTCATTGAACGATAACCTATTCAACCACATCTCATTAGAATAAAAACATAAAATAATTCTACTGCCCAATAAATGCTCATATAACTTGTACAACATACCAAGTATTTGACTTTCCACTTGCCGTTTGTGCATTATTTGTATGAGTCATTAATTGTTTAAAGTTATCAGTGTCTTCATTCTCTCCTATTCTTTCTGAGTCATCCTTACTCGACATGGTATAATTTGATTCTCCACTATCAACATGATTGTTGTTACGACCAATTGATTGTTCGGATGCACAAGCAAAATCAAAAGTCATCATATTATTTATCATTTCATTTGCTTTTAAGCATGCAACATTCATTTATTTTCAAATTTCATGATTAACCATAAAAATAACACATTTATCATCACACCTACATTTCAAGCATAAATTATAAAGTCTAACTAGTACCTAGTTATGTCAATTGCATCCTTTCCAATGATCCTTTGATTATGTAAAACATCGATTATTCATGAAGGTTCTTCATCGCCTGCCCATCAAACATCTATTTTCTTAATTAGTTCAGACGAGTGCATGCTTTCCCTTGTATGTCAAGAACATCAATATCACCTACTATTTGGGACAGACTGTGCTCAATAAATGATGCTTGAGATAGATACATATTCTCCATCGGATTCTCATCAACAACTGCTCCTTGTTTAACTTTGCAAGCCTCCAATTAAATATAAATACTAAATAACATCATTTCTACATCATCATTGTCCAAAACATCTATCTATATTTGTTGGTTATCTATTTTTAAAGAATAACTATACTAGAGACTCAATAACTCTTTCTCATATCCGATTTTATGAGAAATCAAAGCCATCAATTTCTTAAATGCATTATTTTTAGAGATAACTATAAATCTATAATTAAGATAATCTGACCTATGGTAGTGTACTTTAGCATTTTCAAATGTTATCATTAATTGCCTACACTAATCACACAACATATCATTCATCTAATAAAAATAGCATTTGACAAAAAGACCATTTATATATCCTTCATACGTTCAATTAACAACAAAATCCTAACTTCTATTGAATACTCGTACACAAACAACCCCAACCTCATCACACTAATTGAATGCTTGTGCATAATTAATCCTAATCTCATTACTCCAAGAGAAATCCACCAAATATTAAATAAAGGTTAGAAAATAAACATAAATCATCTGCAATACTAATAAATATATATAACAATCTACAACACCAACAAACACACACACACACACAGATACACACATAAACTCTAAAAATAGTAAACCCTAAACAAAAAATTTAGTGTCAAATATTAAATGAAACACATGCAAATATACACAAATTTATGATCAATTTAAATTGCAATGCATATAATAAACAAACATGCCTAAAAGTAAAAAAAGAAAGTTAGAGAGAATGCCAAAAATATGTGCTTACCAAAAAAGAGATTACCAAAATAACATAAATAGGTAAAGTATGAAGTACTTTTTAGATATATACATTTATCTATTCATTTAACAGGAAAAGAGAATTCCAAAGTAACTGATTCATGCTGATGTTTAGTTAAAATAACAAATTTATGTTAGAAATTTCAAAAAATAATTGTTTCAGCTGTCAACGATATGCTTACCAAAATATCTCGCCATCGATGATATCTTGGACGCTAAAAAAGTCACTGATGAAGTGTTTCCAAAATAGTCACAAAAAATTAGTTGTTGGACAAAACATGTTTAGGGAAAAGAGGTTGGGGACCACAAACAAAGCCCTAGAATGAAAAAAACCCTAAAATGCAAATCATCATTTTTAAAATATTATAACATCACATTTAATGCTAGTACAGTCATTCACAAAAATAATAGGTAGATTCACATTTAAGTCTTTAAAAAATTTGTGAATATCATGTCTGCCTGAATGATTAAAAAGTCTGCAAATAAGGCACAATATTCACATATACATATATTTGCGAATGTAAGAAGACATTTGCAATCCCCCTCAAGAAGTATTTACTTAAAGGAGGTTTGCAGCTTATATTCACGAAGTTCATTTATAATTGTGAAGGTTGTATTGTATTTGCGAACTTTGCAAAAGTCAAGGACATTCATAACGGGTATTTACAAATTGGTAGACATTTGCGAACCTCCTTGAAGAGCATTTAGTTAAAGGAGCTGCATAGGTTGTCTTCACGAAGGTCATATTATATTGGCCAAGGTCGTACTGTATTTGCCAAGGTCTCATAAGAGTGCGAAAGTCAGAGACATTCACAACATGTATTTGCGAATGTCACACATATATGGAGCTCCTCGATGAGTATTTACTCAAGTGAGGTTCATAGGTAATATTCATGAAGTTCATGCTGTATTTGCAAATGTTGTACTATATTTGTGGATGTTTGCTGAATCTCCTTTTTATTAAGGGGTTGTAAACTTTCTATGTTGCTATATATCGCATGAACCTCAATAGGTACATATGTGCGAAGGAAAAAAATGTCCTAAAAATGTCAGGAATCAACAATTTTGGATATGCAAAGGATTTTGTCAAATTGCTAGGTATTTCGGAAAATGTGCTATTTTGCAAGGACATTAAGATCATTTTGCGATTAACAAATGTAATGTCCCTTTGCTATGCCTCTTTGTTGTATTATTTGATTAATAACATCCATATATAAAAACTCTTGATTAATTTATTTGAATTCAGAAAGATCAAGTCACTCGTGATCTGACAAGTTTGAGTAGAGCTCATACGATCTCACGAGCTTAACAACCTTCATGATCTTGTGAGTTTGAGCTCAAACCGAGCAGAAACTCAACTTGTTCATGAGATGAGTACAAAAACACGATGTTTGTGACAGAAACAAGCCGAGTTAGGCTTGTGGTAAACACAGGCCGAGTTTGAGTCATTCAAAGAGTTTAACGAGCCGAGCCTGAACATCTTTTGTTAGGATCGTTCGGCTCATTTACCAGCCCTACCCGTTGCCCACCACTAGATTAATTTTCTTATAGTGGTGGAGCCGCTGGATTGGACCTGCATTATTATCGTGCTACAAGCATTGTAAACACACACATACTACAAGACTTTTAGAACCATTAGGCATTATTCCTAGGAGAAGCAAGGAGATGGAGGCTGCCATCGATTTGCAGAGTTAACATGGGCTTGTATTTGACTTCCTTCTTCTCATCTGCTAGCTTGAACATGAAGAAATTCAGAACAACAGCAGCAAATATCTTCATCTGCCGATATGCAAAATCTCTCCCCAAACAGATCCGAGGTCCGGCCTGCACCAAAGATTTCAGTCATGAACCAAAAGAGATGGGTCATATGTACCACAATGGCTTGGTGGTGTCTGGGTTCGATCGAGGGATGTAAGAGTCAGGCGCAAGGCCTCTTCTATTGAGGGGAGATCCATTGATCCGACAACGTTGCAAGGTACTCAGTAAAATCACTGGATGCCACATATCCAGTGTTCTGGGACTTGGGAAGCAGATCCAAATGTATGGGGGCAGAACACCTTATATGATGTTCTACCCAACTAGGCTGACCCACTATAACCTATTAAATAAGGGACCCCAGTGTACTCTTATAAGTGTTTGGCCCGAACACAGAACCACTCCCCAAACACTTTACAACACTGGGTTAACACGTAGTGGCTGTGCCGCTAAAGTGCTCGCCTTCGACACTGGACCACACCTCCAAGAAAGGCCGTGTAGCTTCATCGGTTAATTCAGCGAGTGTCTTGCAAAGGTAATTGGTCAAGTACGTACTGGATCTACTCTTGTTCTGTTGGCTTTAGGTTCTAATATATAGTGGTAAATGCAGTGCTTTTTGGAGCCCAAAAACAAGTTCCTGTTGTGTCATGCCCCAAGTAGCACAAGGCTTAATCAATGTTTACATTCTTTGTTCATTGCATAGTTACTTGGAAATAAAATGGATACGGGAAGCAAGCAATGTGTGACGATGCTAAAGCGGCAAAGTGAGTGCTAAAAAGTAGTATGAAGCGGGATATAGTTATGAAGCCATTAATATGAAGCACAAACAAAAGCTGATAAAAAAAAGACAAAAAAAATCTAAAAAATGATATAAAACTAACATTATAAAAAATTTATAATTTCTAAATATGAAAATTAAAGAAGTGAGGAGCGAGTGGAAAAGTGACAAGAAGCGAGAGGTAAACTTTAAAAATGCAAAGAGAAATGATTTGGGAGACTAAGAGGAAGCAGACTTCCAAATAAAGGGAATTGAGTTTTCCATATTTTTGGATGCAAGTTTTCTAAAGCTTTCCCTCCTTTCAGGAGTTTTCAGCTTTCGAAGTTGACCAAATTTTTTAACATCTTTCTTTTCTTTTTTCTTCTTTTTTAGGCGGACATGAGCATGCACCAGCATTTGCATCCATATTTAAGGAATTAATTAAAGTGTCAGCTGGAGAATCTTGTGGATGTTGAAGAAAGCGAGTTTCACCTGGAATGCTGGGAACTTGAAAGGTGATTCAAGCTGGAAGACGCCATTTACTAGCCATCTTTCTGGTCGAAACTCCTCAGCGTCCACGCCCCACAAGAACTTCATCCTACCCATTGCATATGCTGAGAAGAATACTATGTCATCTTTCCACACTTTAAAACCATTAGGCAGAATATCATCTCCAAAAGCTTGCTTCAAATCCTGCATTCAATGATGCATTGCAAAGATGTCTAACTAGAAAATATTATTTCATGAAAATTATTTTATTTATTTTTTTTGGCGGGGGGGGGGGGGGGATAATTCAAGGAAAAAAAAACCATCAGCACATTGGCTGGCCTCAGGACGTTGGTAAAAGTCCCTTGATGTTCCCCGGATCACTGGGGAGTACCCCCCAGTTGTCACCCGTGAGTTTCGAACTTGTAACGTCCGGTCAACTTGGTGACATTCTCAACTCGCCCTTACCAGATGAGCAGAGCTCAAGGGAAAATTAGTTAATCTAATTTTACAGGAATGATAAAAAGAAGGGGAAGCCAATCACTAAAGGGACAGCAGGGTGGAGTCTGAGTGTCTCCGCAAGACTTGCGTGGAGATAATGCATTTTGTTGACAGATTCGTCAGTGAGACTCTCGGCGAAACTCGTGATAGATTGCTGATCTTGTTTCTGCTCTCTGTTGTTGGTGTTGGTGGCCGCTCGGATGTCTTGAACGATTTTGTCTTGTACTCGAGGGTGTGTGCACATTCTGTAAAAGAACCATGAAAGTGTTCCTCCCGTTGTGTCTTTGCCAGCTATGATGAAGTTGAGTATTATGTCTCTCAGGTACTTATCTGTCATAGTCTTGGGATCTTTCTCACTCTCTAGCAGGAACCTTGACAGTATGTCCTCTTCCTTACCCTGAAATGTCAAAGAAAAAGAACATAGTTCATGATGATGTTGTCTTTTTCATAGTATGAAATAATAAAAGCTTATTAAAAAAATTCTGGGTTTTAATTATTGTTAGTGGTAGATCAATTTATCATATCATTAGGTATAAAATTTTCAATGATACATTGGTTCAGGCGTGGGAGGGGGCTCTCTAGGTTGTTCGAACCCGTTCATACGGATTACAAAACTCAATGAAGTTTCAGTGACACTTGGGGAAATTTCTAATTCAAAAACCTATTCTTTCAACTAGGCCGGTCAAGTGGTATATATGGGTGACTTGTGAATGTCAACCAGTTGATGGAAGGTCATGAGTTCAAACTCATTGGGGGCGTACCTTACCACAAGGTTGAAGCTGAGTGGATACTCCGATTGGCAAAGGGGACCTAAAGAGTTTTACTAACCGGAAGCCTGCAAATGTGTGCCCAGTAATAGGGATTTGGCATACATAAAAAAACTACATACGGATGTATGCAGGTTAGATTTAGTTGGCATAACATATTGCCTGATTGAACCCAGAAACAGTTTGGGAGAGCCCTTTTATTAGATTTTGATAGGATATGCCTTCTACGATTTTAACTTCAGCTATAATTTTCCATGTGTGAATTTATTCACATTTTGATGGGGACCTAGAAAAATGTTTATTGGGTGAATAATATGATATTCGATGCTCTAGATGCAACTATTTATACTAATTAGCAAGGCTTAAGCTTGAAAACAATAAAAAAGATGCTCTAGATGCAACTGTTTATACTAAGTAACAGGTTTTGTAGTTGCCACAAGTTCCAAGCTGGGTATACTCCTTGGTGGTTTGGGAGATTTCAAGGGATTTAAAACTAGAGGTCTGCCAATATGCTGATAGTGATGGGACGGTTTTATCTTGGGCTAGCCAAAAATAAATAAAAGATAAAAATAAATAAAAAAAAGATGGCCTGTGATATTGGCAAAAAACAAAGTGACCTTGACTGATAAGAGGCCCAGTTTGTAACTGTAGGGTTATTTGTATTTTGAAATATCACTAAAAAAGTTATATTTTGATCACTGTTTTAAATGACCAATATCATGATATTGTGCCGCTTTTACCTACTTTTTAGTGTTGGAAAAGACTTCTTATTTTCTACACTGCTTTTTACATATATATTCTGTTCTCATAGGCTAGCTTTAGGGAGGAAAATGTAAAATAAATAACTTGTCCTTACATGAAGACCATAGCTAGATTTGGCAGAGATATTCTCTCTCTTCAAACGAATAACCCCGTACACAAAATCATCCATGATCTGAACGTTGTGCTTGAACTGTGCTTCTGAGCCGATGTTAAGAAGCTTCTTCACCGGCCAAAAGATGTCTACGAACCTGTTGAGGGTCTGTGCACTTGAATCATCAAAAGCTTGAGCAAATCTTTTGCTTTCAAGCGTTGCCGATTCGCTAATCGTGTTCAAATCTACACCGAACCCGACAGCGAATATGGAATCCATTGTGGCTCTCATAAAAAAATCCTGCATTCGTGCAAATAAGTGATCAATTAAATGCTTCTTTTATATATAGGAAAACTCTTATCTTAGAAGGGGTTTTCCTTCTAACAAGTTTGAACGCGCGACATAATGCCACACGTTCTTTTTATTTAAAAAAATGACATTTAGGCGGTTTTGAACCACCTCTAATTATCGTTTTTTCACACAGAGTTTTAGCGGCGGTCAAATCTCCCAAGCACAAAAATAAAAAATGATGAATCGTCGCCATCGTGCGCGATCAACAACGATGCTTCCTCCAATGTATCTTCAAACACTTTATGTGTTAACGAACCAAATATGTTTAGAGATATAAATCAATATTTTCATAGTTTTTTTTAGTTTTTTAACAATCTCACCGTATGGATGTGATTTGGATGCTTGGTTTTATAGAAATGGACTCTTGGAACATCTAATTATGATGTATAAGAAGAATTTTTTAAGGGTTAAAAATCAACGGCTTAAATTTTTTATAAATATTCAAGCATAAAAAATCACATTTCTTGATTTGATTACGATGACAGCAAATGGACCACACTAAATGCATATGCATGGTTAGATTTGCAAAAAAAAAACTATGAAGATCTCGATTCACACTTACAAAGATATTTAGTTGGTAAACATATTTATATAGTCATTTGTACAATTTTGTAGAAGCTATGTTTAACCCATTGATTGCCCCTATGTTACTTTAACCCATTGTAGTTACTCATTGGCAATTGAGTGCAAGTACCAAAATGAGAAGCTACAAAAGTAACGTTCAATAATTTAAATAAACATAATGGTTAAAAGCATAACGTAACATTCAATAATTTAAATAAAGATAATGGTTAAAAGCATAACCTTGGTCAAACACGCATTTCATGGGATCTTCTTTATCCCGAAACTAGTTTTAAAGAAGATAAACAAGATTCTCATCAACTTTCTTTAGAATGGCGATAGAGAAAAAGAAGGTTGCTGCAAACATTAGTTGGGAGTCTGTTACACTTTTTTTTCGGGGGAGTTTGAGGACTAAGGATCTAAGGCATTTTAATAATGCACTATTGGCTAACTGGTGATGGTTTATAGTCAACGAAGAGAAGGGGGTTGAGGGTTTTTAGGAGAATACAAAGTAGAAGAATGAGTTCGGCTTTTGAAAGAGAATCCTGAAGGGGTTTGATATCTTCATATCAAGTGTTAAGGTGGTGATAGGTGCATGGGAAAAACATTCTTTTGGAAAGATGTTTGGACAACAGAAGAACCAATGCGAACTTAAATCTTTTTCATATCAACAGAGGCACGAGAGAAAGGGTCAAAGAGAGTAGGTTGGTTTAGGGATAGGGCAGATTAATGTAGCTTAACAACATAGTTTAGTTATTACTCAACAACTGCAGAACTTACTGGGATCATTGGCAGGGGTGAGGATTACAAACAATAAGGACAAAAAAGAGTGTGCTCACGAGAAAAATGAAGAGTACAATGTGGCCTCATGTTATCGGGTGCAGGGCACCCGATCATCTTCCTTTGATTTAGTTTCATATAGTGATGCAAATTTTGCAGAAAGTAAATATGATCGCAAGAGTACTAGTGAAACTTGTCATTTCTTAGAAAATTCTTTAGTCTCTTGGTTTAGTAAAAAACAAAATTCAGTGTCACTCTCAACAACTGAAGCATAATATATATCAGCTAGTTTAGCATGTTCACAAGTACTATGGATGAAACAGACCTTAAAAGATTTTGGTTTAAATTACTCCACAACAACTATTTATTGTAATAACACTAGTGCTATAAATCTCTCGAAAAATCATGTTCATCACTCAAGAACTAAGCATATTGAAGTTAGACATCATTTTATAAGAGATCATGTTTTAAAATGAGATTTTTCGTTAAATTTTATTTCCACTAAAGAACAACATGTCGATATCTTCACTAAACCTCTTAAAAATGAAGATTTTATAAGAATTAGGAGAGAACTAGGTATTTGCTCGTTTTTGGATTTGTAAAAATGTTGATTTTTGAACAAAATCTCAAAATCGCACTATATTAGTCGACCGATAAAATTCTAGTCGACTGATGTTTTAAAATTTTAGAATGAATTGCACCATATTAGTCGACCGATATATTTCTAGTCGACTGATGTTTTTAGAATGAGTCACACATTCTTAGTCGACCGATAAAGTTTTAGTCGACTAATTAAAATTTTAAATGAAGGGACCCGATACCCCTTGGATTTTTTTTAAACCCGTCTTTTTTAAATAGGCATCGTTTCACTTCAATTTCGTACCTTTTCGTTTTTCTTAAAAACGAAACCCTTAAAACGAAAACCCTCTTTTTCTTTTGCCTCTCTCTTCCAAAAAATCCTCAGAGTGCCGTTCGATCCCATCTTCGTCGGGATTTTCTTGCCGTGACAGGGAGACGTCGGAATCTTCTGGTCGTGATCTTGAAACGCCAGAATCCTCTTGCAGTAACTGGCGCATCTTCAAAACACGCTGAAACCCTCTTGCGGTGACAGTGTATTTTCCGCCATTGCTGGAATCCCCTTGTGGCCGACTTCACACTCGCCGTCAGCCATCGTATCCTCCTCTGTTTCTGTTTCACAACGCCGGACAATGTTCTCCTTCTGCCAGAAATCGTTTGGAAGCCGACAATTTTTTTTGGTAACTCTGTTTTTAATCATGCCTCGTACGAAGTCTGCATCTGCAAAAGGTTTAGGTTCTCCTCCTCCTACACCTTCTTCAAGACATGATTTTTCACTCAGATTACTCAGAAATCCTCTTTTGTACGATACTTTTGGATCAATTTCTGCACTACCTATTTTACCAGGCCGAAATGTTCTATTTCACTTATTTTCTCGTTACAATATCAGAGAATTATTTCCTGAAATTTCACATCTTTTTGATGCTTGTGCAGATACCCTTCACTATCCTTTTCTTATTCACTTGTTTTACACGAATTTACAAATGGATCATGAAACTGAAGTTTTGTCCTCTCTTGTTTGTGATGTTGAAATCGAGTTTGATTCGAAACTACTTGGAGAAATTCTTAAAATTTCACCTTCAGACACTATTTTCAACACTATTGAATTAAATGATGAAAGAGTTTTTGAACAAATTCTTCTTCCAGGTGCACCTCACTGCCCTCCTTTAAAAAATACTAATCTTCAAACTCGTGCACGCATTGCTGGACGAATCCTTGCCCACAATGTTCTTCCTAAAACTGATTCTTTTGATTATTATTCCACAGATCTATCTACGACTCTTTATGTTTTATTTGGAAATATTTATGTAAATTGGGCCAATGTATATTTTACAAATTTGTGGAAACAAAAACCATTTTTTCCTTATGGATGTCTTATAACTCGTATTTTTAGACATTTCAAAGTTCCCTTAACAAATGAAAAATATATTGAGCAAAAAGAGTTCTTTGATCAAACAATTTTTAAAAGAATGAAAATTAAATATCTGCCTCCTTTAAATGTTGATCAAACTGAACTATCTGATCCTACTGAACCATCAATTTCTGAACCTTCACCTTCTGCGACACCTTCATCTTATGCAAAAAGAAAGAAATTTTCTACAAATCAAGACAATGATGAAGTTATGCAGAGACTGGAAGCTTTGGAGCTGCATCAACACACTTTTCGTGAAGATGTGACTCAACAACTATCTTTGATTCAGAAAGAGATTACTTCAATCAAAGATTTGCTCAACTCACTTTTCTGATCTTTGTTGTCTAAACTTTCATACTTTATGGGTTGTAATATTTTAAACTTATATCTCTATTTTGCTTATGCTATTTCTGCCCTTATTCTTTTTTATTATGACAAAGAGAGAGAAAAAGAGAAAAAGATAAAAGATAACATTACATTGAAATTGCAAGAGATCTTGCAAGAGAAATGCGAAATTAAGAGAAAAAGTAAGCTTTGAATGAATGCATTTGTAAATGCATGAAGTAATGATGAATGAAAATGCAAACCAATCAATATGTGATATATGTGCTAACTTTTAATGTTTTGCATCATATTGATAGGGGGAGTAAAATCTCCATCTATGCATCTAAATGCTTCATCTTTGATTAAGTTTGTCATCATAAAAAAGGGGGAGATTGTTACGACAATGAAGCCATACATGATACTTCAAGAAAAAGGTTTTGATGATGAGCAAGTAGAATCAACTGTATTTCAGCTAAGACTATGAAGAAATTGAAGAATTCGATGAAGAATCTTTGAAGACTAGTGTGCAAATGTTTAATTCATTAAAAGTCTTAGATTCTTGTAAGAGCCTTACTTAGAGTGCATATTTAGGTTGCATTTCACCTTAAAAGTCTTTAGAAAAACTTTTCTAAAAGAAACCCTCTTGAAAATCTTTTTAGAAAACTCTTTTCTTAAATTTTTGTGTTTATTAGTCGACTAATAGATTTACCAGTCGACTAATCCTTTTGCGCCATATTTTCTAAAAAGTCATTTTTGTCAAATTAGTTGACCAAAGTTTTTATCAGTCGACTGGACAGAATGTCTGTTTTTTGAAAAATTAGCAGTAGTCGACTAATGCTTTTATCAGTCGACTGAACAAAACATGTGTTTTCTAAAAATTTAGCAGCAGTCGACTAATGCTTTTATCAGTCGACCGAACAGAATGTTTATTTTTCAGAAGATTTTAGCAGCAGTCGACTAAAAGGTTTTTCAGTCTACTGATGATATTATCAGTCGACTAATTTTTCTCTAGTCGACTAAGTTTCAAAAGTTCCAATTTTCAAACGGCTTGATTAACAGATCAGCCGACCGACGATAACTGTCAGTCTACTAATAACTAACTATTAGTCGACTAACTGATATTTTAGTCGACTAATTTTGCCGTTTTCCTGAAACTTCAAAAAGGCGTGTCTTTTCATTTTTCAAACGTTTTGATCGTTCAAAATGAACGGTTTTGACACTCTTTCATACTCTCAACGTATGAAATCTTTTAACTATAAATATGAGTGCATTTTACACTCAAAACAACAAGAATTCAATCGATTTGAATCATTTACTTCTTGCTTTTCACTCTTATTCATTCAAGTATTTGTTTTCTCACTCACTTGATATTTTCACTCTAGTTTTTCACTCAAATCCCTTTGAGAGATAGTGAATTTGTGA
This sequence comes from Nuphar pumila, assembly GCF_984573655.1. NCBI lineage: Eukaryota > Viridiplantae > Streptophyta > Magnoliopsida > Nymphaeales > Nymphaeaceae > Nuphar > Nuphar pumila. The sequence continues at coordinate 133,119,349 of NC_143254.1, read as the reverse complement.
GTAGAGTATTTCAATAACCCCAAAAGCCAATTGCATCTCATTTGCATTCAAAAGAAAGGCTCATAGGTTGTATTGTAAGTTGTTACTTATTTTATGTAAAAAGAAGGACTCCTTGATTTAAAGGAGTTGTTTGCTTTCAGTAGGGTTGTTACTGAAAGTGGGACCGGTTTTGGTCTGTGTGATCTTGTAGTTAACAAGGTTGTTAGTGAAAATCTCAAGCGGGTTTTGCTTGGGGACTGGATGTAGGTCGGGATAGACCGAACCAGGATAAAATCTTGTGTTCTTTGTGTGTTTGCTTTTCAAATTGCAAAATCCTTCAATATTCCGCAGACAATTTATAAAAGCACTATTTACCCCTCGTCTAGTGCTCGTTGCCTCGATCCTAGTGCACTTTCAGGGGTGGAGTATGTGACTATCATTGTGAATGCTTCTCCTAGCCAACTTTTGGGTGGTCACCTTAATTCTTCCACGACACTCTGTAATTCTGGTAATGGTATCCTCTGTGCAAAGGCATTCATGCTGCTTCAGGTTTGATTTTAGTCTGCCTTCTATCTCTGCATGTAATATATGCATTAGATGATCATCTAATTTTATCTTGAGCATTTAGTTTTTCCTTTTGTGCTTATTTAATCTTCTACTTTCCATTATTCTGTTGTGATACTTGCAATACTAATGTTAGGTTAAGTTATTAGAGTTGCTTTGACTATCCTGTCTTCCTTTCTATTTTTCATATTTATGGCTTCCAGACTAAAATATGGTGTCTTACAATTGGACACCATCTTTCAGATATATGGCTTCCTTTCTACTTAGAGTTGCTTTGATCTTAAGGTTATGTTAGGTTAAGCCCTCAAGCCGGATTTCTTCCGGACACCATCTTTGTAAGACACTATCTTATTGTTACCTCAAGTGCCTTCTCTGTTTCAGGATATACACACTGCTAATCAGACACTTGATTTGGCATCTGCACTTGAAGTGGGCTTTGGTGTGACCCGACCCTCTAGTGAAACGGCTGCAAATGAATATAACCTGAGATCGGTGCTTACAATAGCATTTCTTCCTGTGTCTCCTATAAGAACAAAACTATTCATGATTCATTTTCATAACAATGCTAGATTATCTATGGACAAACATTAGACATGGAAAACTTTATCATGAATATCATTTCCTTCTGTTGAAATAGTTGGTGTTATATTTCAATTTTTTTTTATTTTTTTTTTAACTTTTGCGACAGATTAGTGACGGATATTATTCGTCGCTAATCCATTGCTAACTAGCGATAGATATTATCCGTCGCTAATCCATTGCTAACTAGCGATAGATATTATCCGTCGCTAATCCATCGCTACAATAGCGATGGATATTATCCGTTGCAAAACTAAATCCGTCGTGTATTTAGCAGCAAAATCGCGACAGAACTGATTCGTCGCTAATTAGCGACAGATCAGTTCTGTCGCTATTTAGCGACTAGAATTATGTGACAGACTCTTTCTGTCGCTAAACACATTAGCGATGGATTAACGATGGAAAGAGTCTGTCACTAATCCACATTTTCTTGTAGTGTTATTAGCTCAGATGGCTCACAAGAAGCAATCACAAAGATTAAAAAGCCATAAATTTTACTAAAAATAGAACGAAAGCATCGGGGAAAGCCTCACTTGCAAATCTATGATCCTCCCTGCGGTTGCTTCCTTGGAGATCTTTATTGCCAACTTGGCTGCATTTTGGCAGAAAACACGACTGCTAAAATCTCTTAAGATCTTGGTTGAGAACTCCAAGCTCGCTATCTTCCTCTGTTGCTGCCACTTTTGGCCATCAACAGCAAAAATCCCATCTCCAAACAAATCACCCATTATTGTACTTTGAAGCACACCCTGCAGCCACAAGAATTCAGAGTTTGCTTCACACAAAAAAATTATATGCCACGTTTGATTGCTTGGACACTATGCGACATGGATGCAATTGTGGATACAAGGATATGACCATTTTTTATGAAGTTTCCATATGACATATAGATAAGGGGATACAAGACAAGTCAAAAATGAGCCCCAAGGTGTTAGGCACAGTGGAAGGGGCCTTGCCACTAGACCGGTGGTCAAGGTTCCATTTTCATGAGTGTCAAACCCCTTGCATTAATGAGGACAAGCCTTTACTCAGCTGAAGTCAGGCGACTCCATGGGAGCAAGGGGTGTGTCACGGGTTTACATCAATGGGAAGGTGACCACCGTAAGTGCGGCAGACTGAACCAGCGTGACTAGGTTTCTGATCTCGATGGTGATTTTCCAGTCTTTCATGAAATAAAAAGGCAAGTCAAAATGGAATATCCGGTGTAAGTTTGTAACACAGCATCCATGTGACAGATCATATAATACTTGAGTTGTATAATTTATGGCAGACATACACATATACATACCTTGCCATAATTTTTGAAGTTGGTCTTTAGTATATGCTCAACAATATCTGGTTCCACTGTATAAATCTCATTCCTCCATGGCGACAGCATCCTATAGGTCTTATGGTTCTGCGCAAGGTCAAGGTGGTAGTCATGCAGCCTACTGTAGTTCTGATATTCCTGATGCTTAGTAGCTAAAATGGGGGGAAGCTTGTTCTTATTCCCTAAGACTCCAACCCTACGTTGCAGAAAGGATATGAATCTGGTAAGGAGGATCAGAGAAAGAATTGTGACTGCAGATGTGTAGAAATCCATGACTCTCAAAGACACTGGGCTGGATGCTCAGTGGAGTTTGGAATGAAATATATAGGCAGATAGGCCGGTATGACGTCCTTGCGGGACCATGATGTATGTTTTAGTTGTTGGTTTGTTCAATTATATTGATGTGCAGCATGTGATATCTAAAGGGTCTTGCAGCAAGCATCCACGTCGCCATTCAGAGTAATAGGGATGTAAACGACTCGGACTTCGTTTCGGATCTAAAACATTATTGAATCTGACCTAATCGGATTTAGATTAATCAAAATTAGATTCAGATGAGAAAAAATACGTTGTCTTGGAAAATGTTAACCAATATGTCAAAATTCTATGCATACTCAAAATCTTTGATTTTGACTGGTTTTGCGTAGATAATTATACTGACCTTTTCAAGGCAACAGGTAGGTAGGGAACACTGACATACATACTGATGTTTTACGAAATGAACTTGTGGACTTGGAGAGGTCCGCATGTGTAACACACTAAAGGTTTGCATATTTCTGCGGGTGTGACCAACTTTTTTCATATTTAAAACACGAATAAGATAGTTCTACGAATGTGAACACGTCCGCCCTCCTCGCTTATAAATCTCTTATGAAGTAAACTTGCATATTTGTCCAGCAGGTTCGCATGTTCTTGTGCGAATCTCTAGATTCTTTGGGAAGTGAGTTTGCGGACTTGCGTAGGTCTGTGCGTTTATCATGTGAATCTCAGAACCATGCTTGCGGACTTCAAATTTACTGCAAGAATCCCCATAATAATATCAGCTGTTGTATGCAATAGACAAAATGGTTCAAAATAAGTCAGGAATCAGAGATTTTAGGTATACATAATTTTGACATATTGTTAATATTTGCGAAAACAAATTATTTTTAGAGGATAGTATGACCAATCTATATATATTTTATATCTAATCAAGTTGGCAGCTTCAAATGACAAAATACTACATATAGACTTCAGCTTGGATTTCTGACAAATCATATTTGGATTCAGCTGGTTATTAGATCTAAGCCCGATCTATTGATAGCCCTAATTCAGACCTCATTTTGCAATCATGTCAGCTTTCTACATGTGCCGACAACTGTAAAGCAAAACCAAACCCTTGTCTAATATGGTGGTTGGATCCATGAGAGAAATATTTTTTTGACAGAGAAAGCTGGGGGTTAAGTATGCCATTTTGGGTTCCAACTTGCAACATCCCAACACAAGGTGACGTGCACTAAAAGGAGAGAAATTTGCTAGCTGTCAATGCCATTTTTTCTAATAACGAAGAGAAAACCACTGTTATGGTTTGGATATTCCAATATAAACCAAGAGATACCACATTAACGCTGACTATTTGGGTGTGCTCATTGTAAAGGTCCACGAGTACTCTGCCTCAGCCCACTAGGGATAGGTTTACGTCAACTTCGACGTTGGGACAAGGGACGTGTACCTCCAATGTCGAAGCTGTGACATCCTTCAACTTGAATGCTTTAAACCAGGGCTGAACAACGGGCAGACCGGGCCAGGTCGAGCATGATCAAGCCAAACCACTTGACCAATCAGGTGAGGCCTAGACGTTCTAATACAAAGCCTATAGCCCGTCTGTTTGATCCATGGGTCAGGCCGAACTGGGTTACAAGTCATCTCACAATATTCTTCATTTATTTTCTTGAATGCTAGGTTCTTTAACAAAAAACAAAAAAATAATATGGATTCAAGATGGATCCATTTACCGGTATCTTTGGATGGGTTTTCCATCAAACTCGTTCGGATGCGTGATGTAACACCACATGTGCATTTTTTTTTGCCCTTTAGTGGCAGTCAAGACTGCCACTAAAAGTCTGTAACGCAAAAAAAATAAAAAAATAAATAAACGACAGCATTGCCGTTTGATTGCATGCAATCAACGCGACGCTTCATCCAAACACTTTAAGTGTTTGAAGACACGTGTTACTTATGTATAGAGTAATGGGTCTGTGCAAAATTAAATAAATATATGTGTGTGTGTGAGCCGACTGACCAAAGATTTTGTGGGGGTCATGTTTAAACTTGGTTTGAGTCGGGTCTTCTTTTGAAAATTATGCCCGGATCCAACTCGGCGGTCGGCCACATGGCCTGCTGTCGAGGGTTGTCCAGACTAACTAAACTAGCCAGGTGTATGGAGCTCACTTAGGCAGCTGTCAATGTTCATTATTTCCTTCTTTTGTTTAAGCAGGTAGAGACTTTCAAATTTGGATCAGCCTCAGTTATGGTAGCTAGTGTGTCCTTAGCTATCAATGTCATACATTTCCCTCTTTTATTTAAGCTGGGAGTAATTCAAAATATTTTAACAGCCCGTCAGTGAGCAGTAGCGCCTCCTTCAAGGGTTTTCTTCAAAATTTGTCAGATCATATCTGTTAAATCCAATCGTCACTAATGCCATAAGAAATTTCATAATACACCAATCACATGTTAGCATTGCATGGGACCCATAAACAAAAAGATAAGCCTTACCTTGATTAGCAAAACATTACTCTTGTTCAGAGGAGGTGGTGGTGGGTTCAAAACCCATGGCTCCTCTATATTCAATTAGAATATTCTAATAAAAAGGTATTTAGCTCGAGTTGAGCCAAGCCTAGCTAAAGCTCAAAAGCCGAGCTTGAAAACAGTTTTGTTTTGACAAGCCGAGCTGACCTAGACCATGCTCAGCTCAAACTGGGCTCATGTGCAGCCCCAATGTCGCCCACTTTTAGCTGTCGTAGGCCCCATGCAATGCTAACATGTGATTGGTGTCAGCGGGTTGGGTTTGATTCGGACCCAAGTGGAACCAGACCTGGCCCCGATTTTCGAGTATGGTATTAGGTTTGGACCCGAGTCTAATCGTACCCATCATAAGAGAAACCATACCCAACCCGATAAAAACTACATGAACCAGACCCAGGCCATACCCAGTAAAATACTATTTTTTATCATTTTTACATTGAAAAATTGCTGGTCTTCATCGGAACTCTGGTCAAGTCTGGGTCTGGTATAAAATTTCACAAACTATACCCGGATCCATGTATTAATCGGACTTTCGGGTCTGAACCTAGGTCTTAATCGGGTCTTCTTATTTATCACCATACCCGGACCCTATAGGGTTTGGTACGAGTCAGGTCCACCGACCCATTGACACCCCTAATTATGATATTTCCTATGGCATTGCTGATGATTAGATTTCCCGATATGATCCGATAAATTTTGAAGAAAACCTTGAAGTATGCGTTAGTGCTCACTGACGGGTCTATCGACCCGGTTAGGAAAAGAGGCAAGGTCCAAGATGAACCGGGCCTTTCATTTTTCAGTTTCTAAAACATTGGGCAAACCTGTAAGTTGCCCGTGGGCAGGACTTGCGCCAAGGTTTTGACATCTGACTCGACCTAACCGGGTTTGGGCATGGCTTGACGTGCCCATCAGCTCTGCCCGTTGAAGAAACTACGTTAAAAATCGACTTGTGGACCACCCTTATCGGTCTACATGGTGAGCGCGCATCCGCTTCTCAAATATTTCCTCAAACAATGCCACAAGTCTCTACTGGGATTTCCTCAGTGAGAAAATATTGCAATAGATTTATTATTTTTGTAAAATCTGAGGTAAAATAATGGCGTAGATAAGATAAAAAATGTACAAGAACATATCAAAATGAAAAGAACTTTTCGAATATAAAGATAAAAACGTTAAATCATGATAGTAATGTGGTAAATGTGAAAATATAAAAATGTGTTAAGAATTTATCGTTTTTTTCGAATAAATCATTGTAAAAGCACAAATATTTTGAAATTCACTGATATTCGTGACCATGCCTCTAAATATGAATGGGGCTGCTTAAATAAAAGAAGGAAATGTATGGCACTGACAACTAACAGACTCACGAGCGTATCCCGCTAACCATAACCGAGGCAGGTTGATCCAAAATTTGAAAGTTGCTCCCTACTTAAACCAAAGAAGGAAATAATGAACATTGACGTCTGCCTACCTGAGTTCTATACACCTGGCTAGGTGAGTTAGGCTGGACAACCCTTGGACATATATGTGGCCCGCGGCCTGGCCTCAAAGAGTCGGATCTGGGTATAATTTTTGAAAGAAGACCTGATTTAAACCAGGTTTAAACCTGACCCCACAAAATCTTTGGTCAGGTCAGCCCTGTTAAACTTGTGGAAGGAGGGTGAATCCGCATCGAATGGCATGCTCCGTTACACAATAAATTGCCAAGGATACTGGCAAAATCACAACCTCTAGCCTTTCACATTAAGTTTTTTTGTTTTAAAAAAACCAATAATTATATGTATTTTCATCATCTATAGAACCGGCCCTTAGGACCCTTGTTATAATTCTGAAAAGAGATTTGATTGGGGTGTGCCCAAAGGAGAAATGCCCCTTTTACTCAAGGGTTGTATCTCTTGGATTCACAGTTAATTCTTGAGAGACATGTAACTATTAGAAGTGACCATTCTCAATGGTTGCTTTATGGCCATATATTCTTTAACATCTCCCACTTGCAATAAGGAGCAATTTTGTACCACTGAACTTACTATCATTTTTGGTTTTTATTTTTGGTACACTTATATTATTTGTATGCTAGTGATGCATTTTGTGAATTTTTTATATATAACTCATAAGGCTTTTATTACCCGTATACTAATCATGACAGTTTTTTTATACATTTCTTGTAAGACTTTTATCATAAATAATTGAGACTTTTCTGACTCACATGCTTTAAATGTCATTTACTTTCAGTCTTACTCAAAGTCACCTTTCATATTACATGGAGGTAAACAATTAACTTGCTATCTGCTTTTTATTTTCATATTATATGCAAAAAACATAAGGTTAATTTTTTTAATTATGAGACATAACTCACGTGCCATGAAATTATGATATTAGTTGTTACACTAATCATCATCACTGTATTTTTTATGGACATGTAAAATTTTATACTCATCATAAACTTATTATACTTTTCATAAAACAAATTTTTTATAATATCTTGAGAATAACTATCATTAAGATATATGAGTTTTCATGTTAACATGCATATTAAAACTTGCTTATTCACATGTACTATAAATTTTTTATAACATGAAGTCTTTTTTGCTAGCATTTTACCATCATGACACTGAAAGGATAAGAGTCACTACCGATGATTATTTTTCAGCAAAATTTTTTTATCGCAATTGATAAAACAATAACAATGGAATTTTTGTCATCGTTAATTGATAGGTAATAGCAGAAACATAAAATCTACTTGTTATTACTCTACTATGATCATGAATCTCGTTGCTATTAGCTTCATCAATAACGATGAGTTAGATATCTCATGGAATGCTATAAGATCTCGCTATTATAAATCAATAACGATTAGGTTTTATCATGTAGGGTTTTACATGTATAAAATGGGTTCAAATGGGTTTTGATAACCCAAACATGTACAAAAAGAAAAAAATAAAAGGAAAAGGGGTCGAACCCTCCCCCCCCCCCTTTGTTTCACACATTTTACACAAAGAGAGGGAGAGGTTGTAATAACAAAAAATTTTTAGGCATTTATTCAAATATATTATAATATATATTTCATAACAATGTGATTTGGGCCTGGGATCTAAGTTTTGGATCCAGGACCCATAAATGGATCCTTATGAATAAATTTACCTCGTATAATCTTATATGCATATATAAGTGCAATAATTTTAATTAATTAAATAATTCAAGGGATAATTATTTAGAATGGTGCGTAGATGGGTCTGGGATCCACCTTTCGGATCCATATACCCGTATATATATATTTTGATATATATAATCATAATAAATTAAGAAAAATAGTAAATAGTTTTAGACGGATCCACTCTTATAACCAGTCCGAATCCAAATTGGGATTTGGATCCCGAGTCACAGAGTTCTGACCCGTTACCTGAATCCGTAAATAACCCACAAAATGGTGGTTAAATTATATGTATAACGTTAATTTTAAATTAAAAAATAATTAATATTAATTATAAGATAAGAAGAAGAAAAATTTGGTACATAGGGTCGGACCCAAAGGATCCAACTGAGGATCCGTCATTCACGGGCGACCCGGGTCCATTTTAATAATGGACCCAGCGTCGTGGGTCGCAGGCTCGGACCCGAGTTCAATTTGTAAAAGGGGGGACCCGATCTCGAGCTTCAGTTTTAAAAGGGGGGAAAAGCAAGAATCGTGCCCAGGGCACGATTCCTGCAGTTTCCGAAAGGGAGGAGGGAGGGAATGGTTACAGAAGGTAACCGACCCCGCGCCTCTTGGCAAGAGGGGAGGGGGGTTTGGGCAATAAAGGGGAAGTGGAGAGGGGGTCTCGCTTTCTTCACTCGACTCTCTCTCTCTCTCTCTCTCTCTCTCTCTCTTTCTCGCTCTGTCGATTGGGCGTGCACCGGAGAAGAGGTGGTCGCCGGAAAACTGCGGCAAGCAGCAACCATTAAAGGCCACAGTGAGCATCCTTGTCACGGCAGCAGTGAAGGGCAACTTCAGCCAGCTCGGTACTCCCGCCATGGCAACCTCCAATCGCCGAAAAATCACCAAAAAGGTATGGTTCTTCATTGGATCTTGGTGAGGGATCGAACAGGGGTTCAATTCCGTGTATGGTTTCGAGATGAGAAAGCCCAGGGGTTTCAGTAGCAACGACAATCGATTTGGGGATTTTGCTGTCAACCCCATTTCGGAAACCCAACTTAATGGTTGGGGTTTCTGTGCCTAACCTTAAACCGAAAAATCCAAACCCAATCGATTTGGGGATTTTCTTGTCTAACCCTACCCTGCAAAATCCCTAAATCAAATCGATCTAGGGTTCGGCTGAGGTATCGGATAGCCCCAGTCGTGGGGTTTCCGATTTCTTGAAGTGGACAACCCCAGGTTTGGGGGTTTCCTATTTGGGACTCGATAAACCAAACGCGGAAGAGTGGGGTTGATTTGTGATAAAAAGGGGATTATTGTGCATGTAAATGAATTTACAAAAGAGGGAAACTGATTGTTTTCTTGTTAAAATCTTGGTTTTCTTTTGGACTTACATGAAATTTGCTATTTCTGAAATTTGGGTATCGTATTCATGACCGAATGTATGATTTCAGAAATTTGTTTCAATTATTTTGAAGTTTCATACTATGATATGTCAACTGTGAAGGCCGACTTATTAGGCACACAAGCATACCCTTGTGTGCAGCCTGTACACATGATAGTGTAAGGTACGAAAGAGATGCAGTATGAGATTCTGGAAATCTAATTTGGGTTACCACCAGATTTACATAAGAATTGATGATTTACCAGTGCTTCTAGAATAATAAGGCAATGAGGGTGTAACAGTAAACTGCACACGCGAGTGAACTCTATATTTTTCTTTTTTTTTAGTCCCATTCATATTCGGTATAACATGTAAACTGAGCACATTTGTTATCATTAGCTCACTGGATTTTTGTTTGTTTGCAAAATTTTATTGAGAGTTTGACTGTTTTCATTAATGTGTTCTAAGTTACCCATTTACAGAAGTATTGGTCATCCGCACTGATATTTCAGGTTGTTCATTAACAGAATCTTGAATGGGTTCATTAGTGTTTTTCTGTTAGGCAATCTATTGATAGAAGTTGGAATTTCTTCACTTTACTTTTCACTTTCACATTGACAGAATGTTGCACCTCAATCTAATATCTTGTAGCTTGAGGGTTATAAGTAGTGGTGTTATCCCCAACACCATTGTTGTTGGGATCATCTTTATATCTCTGATCTGCAACTATTGGGAAGTCATTGATGACATTGACCGTGTAGTTTCGGTATGATCGGTGAATTTGTAGTCGGTTGGGTCAAAATGATTGCTCATCTAGGGGGATGGGGTCTGGGATTGGTAAACCCGACTTAGCATATGTCAAAGCTTACACTTCTGCCTAGAAATTTTGTAAATGTTGTTTTTGCATTTCATGATACTAGTTTGTAATCTTGATTGTGAGTATGACTCAGTTAATGTTTCTTCTGGAGCATGTATGCTTTATGGATATATGAAACTTTACATGTACTCTCATACACTCAAAGGAAATGTGCATTGGTTAATACACGTATATGATGTAGTTACCACACATAGTGAAAATGCATATGATTGAGTAATTACATGCATATGGTTGGGTTATGTTTGCATGAGTACACATGCTTTTGGCATTTTGGCCTAGTGTTATAAATAAAACACTACTTTTGTTTTGTTATGTGATGCATCGATGACCTTAATGGACCATCATCGGCTTGGAGAGCCGTGGGTTGGGTTTCTTTCATATATATTTTTGAACTGCATCACTTAAACCACATAAGATGGTATGACATACTACTACACTGTTGTAGTTGTTCTCACGGGATGGAGTCCCGTAAGGGTCCCCGTAAGGGAGGATGCAGGTTTTCACTTTACTTTTACATATGGTGTTGCAAACCTAAACAATTGACTTAAATAAAAATATAATGGATAAGAACAGTGTAATATATGTTCTGGGATATCTCATCCGGAGTATGAGAATCTTAGAGATCCGGTCTTTGGGAGACTGTGAGGATACAAAAACTCTGTGTGCTGTAATTTTGTCCCCTGAACCCGATATTGAGGTTCTTTCTCCTGACCACGGTTTTAGGGAGAGTTCGCCACTTTACCTGGGAGTGGTGTGTTTGACACAACTGTTGTTTATGGTACAAAGGAAGTGACACTTGTGGGCGTGAGGTGTCCCTTGTGTCCCAGACATTAGATGTGGAGGTCTAATGTCTCGAAGGTGATTCGGTCGAGGGCTAAGTTGGAACCCAGTAATAAAATACAAATTGTGTGTTAAGTTATCCTAGGAACCTACTTGACGTCGGAGATTATACCCGTTTGGTGTATCCGCGGGAAACAGTAATTAAAAAGAGAAACTTAAAGTTGTGTACATTTAATAGGGCATGCATATGCAAATGAAAAAGAAAACTTAAAGGTAAGATAATAAAAAGACTCATGCATTGAAAAGAAGTTATACATCTTCCTGTTATGCATTAGATCATGCATATTTGAATTGTTCTTTAAATCATGATAGGATGGTGGGTGGTATGTTATTTACTTCCTAAGAAGTATGCTGAAAGATCTTGTACTTAGTTCTTGTATATGCTCATGCGTTAATGTTTCTTCCTGCTTAGCATATGTAACTGGTTGCATATATGGTTATTTAAATTCTACAAATTGTTATATCTGCACTTACTCAAATTATTACATGAAATTCTATCCATGTTCTTTGTCTCACCTGGTTTCTTTAGAAATAACTGTGCTCAGAATTTCGGTTCTGAC